>NW_020450196.1:3099053-3213494 GCF_003343035.1 Apteryx rowi | reverse complement strand
GGAGCGCCGCGTGTCCCGGCCCGGCGCGCACATGCGGCCCCGCGCGGGCGGGACGGCGGCGCCTGGAGATGCGGCTCTGCCGTGGTTGTTGCTCTTCCTTTTTTCCCGTGGATTTCGGCGCTTATGCCTTGACTCCCCCCGGCACCTGGCTTTCTGTTTCGTTCCCAGCTCACCGTTTCCTAAACGCGCGGGGACTCTCTCGGAAGCGGTGTGCGGCGGTGGTGGTGGTGGGGATGTGTGCGCCTTAGCTGGAGAGGGGGAGATTTAAGAAGCCTTTTGTTTTCAGATCCGATTCCTGACCCCCTCGGCGTCCCGGTTGTTTTAGTTGGATTAGCAGACAAATAAAATAAGGTGCTTTGTTTGAGAGCAGGTTTATTTATCTAAGTAGACACAATGGTTAGTAGCTGTCTCTCATTTGATCTGTAATCTTTATTGGCATCTGGAACTCCTGCAGTTCCTTAGGAGAACATCATAATAAGTCCATTCTGCTTATAGCTATGTGGGAAAAATTGAACACCGAAGAAGTAAAAGACAGATGAAAATTTTCAGTGTTGAAATAGAAAGGCTTTCCTGTCGTAAGATAAACATGCATACTTGAATTTAATGTTTCTCAGTTTGAAAATACCAAGCTGTGAAGTATTTTACATCAATTACTGTGTTTCTTCAAGAATATTTTGCCTGTCTGAACCAATGGACTATGAGAATTGCAATAATATTTCAGCTGTTGAGGCTTTTCTAGCCTGTAAGCTATCCATTCCCCTTTTATCATCATACAGCTGAATAAATTTTTAAATCTGTAAAAAGCTACATATTGCACAAGTAGTTCTCTATGGCTTGTATGTAATACTGCAATATTTCTGAAGAATTTAATTGCCCAGATTGCGCTGTGGATTCTTCCTGTCTTTCCTACTTTCTTCTATTTCTTGTATAGGAAAAACATGACTTTGAGTCAATCTAAATGATTTGGCAAAGAAACTTGGGAGAAGAGGTCTGAGTACTCTAAATAGGTGAGATTGCGTTGTTCATGTGCAATGAATGGAATGATGCGTTGAAATCAATGGTAGAAAGTGCATTTAATGTTTTGAAGTTCTGTTTGCGTAGTGAGTGTTTGTGACACTYGCTGCTTTTATTCCCCATGCCTTATTATTATTGTTATTTTTCCTTCTCCAGCCTCAGGGAACGTGACTCTGCAGCCCAGACTTGGGGATGGTTGCTAGGTGTGTGTTGAGCTTGTTAATAGGAACATATTTTAGGACTTTTACAAGTGAAGGATGTGTGGTTTGCTCCTGGGAGTGTTTTGCTTTGTGTGTCCAGCTGCTGAGTTTAGGTATGCAGTCATTTAAGCCATTGTTTTAAAATGTTTATTTGGGGGTTTTATTTGTATGGGTCTTTTTCATGATGTGACAACTGCTGTGAAAAAATGCCAGTTTATATAGCTGGAGAGGGGACTTGTCCTATTGTAATTACGGGTGACTCAGACTGTGGGAGAACATGCCCCCATCAGTGGGAGCATTTAGCCCTACACCCCTGTGACAAGCATTCCGCTCACTTCGGGGGGGTTGCTTAACTTCCTAAAACTACTGCAATGAGTGGAAAATAGATGCAAAAGGAACCTCATGCTTTCAGGCCTCTGAAATCACAACGGAGAAGCTGAGTATTGTGCTTCTGGGRATGTTTTGTGTTTGGACATCTAGCATGTCTTCTTCTGTTTAAAAGTGTTTAAAGAGTTTATGATGGTGATGTGCAGCCTGTGCACGAGAGTGTTTTGTTTATCTTTCTAACTTGAGATTAGATGGTTAAAATTTTTGCAAAAAATGTTTTAGATTTTCTTAGCTCTGTAAATCAGTGCTGGTAGTTTGATTTGACCTCAGATGGCCTGCACAGCAGTATCTTAAGTATTGCATTTAATGGGAATAATGTGCTTGGTTATAATTCGCTGTTCACTGTCACTGTCTCTGAAGTTGTTATATACTTTATTATGCTAAGCTAAGATAACTTACCAGTTGGAGATACTCAAAGTTGTCAAACCTGGGTTTTCACAGGTAGAAGTGGGTATACAATGTTAGTCAAAGCAAAGTATCACTATAATGACTAGCCTCAATAACACTAAGTGTTCTGGTAAGTGATCTTTGCATCTCTCCAGGTTCTCATTGTAAATGGCTGCTCTAAAATGTATGCTTGCAGCTACTAGAAAAGGTTGTAATTCGTTAAGTCTATTTGAAGAGCTCTTGGATAAATTTGAGAATAATAAATGAATAGGATAGCATAGGTTTTTTTTAGCTCATAATGTATTTCTGCTACTAGCTCACTTCTTATTATGGATACAGTCATTCCAAACGTTCAAGGTGGAGGAGGAAGGTAAATAATTTTTTTTCTAAAGCTGTTTTTCAGTGTAGTTGCTTTCCATGCTTATGAGAACAGCTGGGTGAACTTGTCAGTATGCTGGCTACAACTCTGGCTTTGCTTATCTCTTCTGGCACAGTGGCTGTACTAGAGATGTTAGAAACACTGGAGGTTGGCGAATTCGCAAACAAAGGTGTGTCCATGTATTTGTTCTGCTGATAGATGTTACACAGCAGACAGGGGGTCCTATATCCTGAAATTCCATCAGTTTTAARGTGGAAATCTCACTAGGAACAGGTCTCTGTTTTCAGAGTACAGAGTAGCTTGGTTTGTGTATGTAAATAAAATGGGAAGGTGGTGGTGACTAACAGGGAACAGCAGAGCGTATAGAAGCTACAGCAACCTAATGAAATAATCTCCTACATCTTTCATCATGTCTCACCTTAAAAACTTCGGCTTGACAGTGCTTTTATTTCTTCTGTTGTTTGCCTTATGACCGAGTCCTTCAGTTTATCGTTACGCAGCGGAGCTCGCATTCATTCTCAGTGACTGGTTCCCTGTGCTTCCTCCCGTGTAATGGCCTGCCCCTGCTGTCTGACTTCCATGCTTAGTTCCACTGGGGGGGCTATAGGACTACTTCTCTGATTAAATAAAGTAGATTCATGCCCAGACTTTGTTTTGAAGTAGAGGTTGCATGACAGAAGCTCTTTAAAATCATCATTGTATTACTTTGCATATCATGTAATCACAAATAAGTATTACTGTTAGTTCCCAGGTCTCATCTGTTTCATGTTGCTGAGTAAATTGGCTAATAGAAGACATGAAGAGTTTCCAGATTTCTTTCAAAGCATACATTGCTTACCATTCTCCTTTTATGGGAAGAAAGTAGTGCTGAGTGTAGAACTGCAGTATTCTGAAGCATGTCTGTGGAAAAAGTGTTGTCACCAGGTTATACTGCATAACCAGCGGTCTGCTTTCGAAAGAGGACCTATTGCTCTTGTCTGATAATATTATATGTCATTGTGTATTAGGATGCTATCCAATTTAGAAATATTTTCTTCCCCTTCCTATCTAATGAATGTTGGTACCCTGCTACTGTGGTCTAACTTACTGTTTGCCTTACAGTATAACAGCTCAGTAAGGAAACTACTGATACCTTTTTATGAGTCAATACAAAAAATGCAGGTCAAAAAAACGTTGGTACTAGTGTGGCTTCAGTGGTTCAGATTCTGTTAAAATAATGGTGTGTTTTGACAAACTCAAAATTTTTCTTCTGAAAAAGGGGTGGACTATTTTTTTTTTTTTTAATACTGATGATTTACTCAATATGAAAATGAGGGTTTGGACACTGGAATGTTGTAACTTAAAAAGTGGAAGATGTTGGCTTTGCTCCATGGTGTTGAGGGGAACAATGTTTACTACACCTTGTAATTCAGAAAGTTTTACTGTGATATGACAAAGTGGTGGGAGTAGTGTTTCATGATAGCCTGCTATAGGGTAGACCAAACTTTTAAGGTCTTCTGGAAAACTTACTTTTCCAATATTGATTGTTTCTGTTTAAGATTATCTGTTAGTGTAGAATGAGACTTCAGTGGATCATAATATTTTGAAATAGACTTAGCTAGACTTAACTAATACTAGACTAAAACTAGACTAATGTGGAAATAGACTTAACTAATAGACTTTTATGGTAATAGACTTAAGGTAAAAGGTGCCAATGACTTCTTTTTAATAAACCCATTTTTTTTCTGTACTCATACCATGGCTTTTCCAGTTTCGTTTTCACAATTCAACTAGGCAAATTTTCTGAACAATCCTCATTAGAAAAGTTATGAAATCCATTCTGGATCCATCATTTTCTGGGTGTCTAATAAAAAAGAAGAAACATTAAAATTTGCAGTCCTCGTTATCACTGACTATCTTTAAAGAGAACTTTGCCTCAAAGCTCCTGGTGTTTTGGGCCATGGCAAGATAAGAATCTTTTGGAACTAGAAGGATGGCGTGAAAGACTCGATTTGGTGTGTGTTCTTCCTTGTGGAGCTGGCTGCTGTGCGAGCCTGCACAAACATGTGAGCTGACTTCAGTTCTAACAAGTCATGATATGTGGTGACATGTGCTGTACCAGTGAGACCCAATTTGTAGAAATGACAATGAAATCGACACTGTCTCCCATAACATCCTCATAGGGAAGCTCAGGAAGTGTGGGTTAGATGAGTGGACAGTGAGGTGGATTGAGAACTGGCTGAATGGCAGAGCTCAGAGGGTTGTGATCAGTGGCGCAGAGTCTAGTTGGAGGCCTGTAGCTAGCGGTGTCCCCAGGGGTCAGTACTGGCTCCAGTCTTGTTCAACTTCTTCATCAATGACCTGGATGAAGGGACAGAGTGCACCCTCAGCAAGTTTGCTGACGATACCAAACTGGGAGGAGTGGCTGATACCCCAGAGGGCTGTGCTGCCATTCAGAGAGACCTGGACAGGCTGGAGAGGTGGGCAGAGAGGAACCTCATGAAGTTCAACAAAGGCAAGTGCAGGGTCCTGCACCTGGGGAGGAATAACTCCATGCACCAGTACAGGTTGGGGGCTGAGCTGCTGGAAAGCAGCTCTGCCGAGAAGGACCTGGGAGTGCTGGTGGACACCAAGTTAAGCATGAGGCAGCAATGTGCCCTTGTGGCCAAGAAGGCCAATGGTATCCTGGGGTGCATCAGGAAGAGTGTTGCCAGCAGGTCGAGGGAGGTGATTCTCCCCCTCTMCTCAGCCCTGGTGAGGCCACATCTGGAGTACTGCGTCCAGTTCTGGGCTCCCCAGTACAAGAGGGATGTGGCACTGCTGGAGCAAGTGCAGCGAAGGGCCACAAAGATGATTAGGGGCCTGGAGCATCTCTCTTATGAGGACAGGCTGAGAGAGCTTGGCCTGTTTAGCCTGGAGAAGAGAAGGCTGAGAGGAGATCTTATCAACGTGTACAAGTATCTGAAGGGAGGGTGTCGAGAGGATGGAGCCAGACTCTTTTCAGTGGTGCCCAGAGACAGGACGCGAGGCAACGGGCACAAACTGAAACACAGACACTTCCATCTGAACATGAGGAAAAGCTTTTTCACTGTGAGGGTGACAGAGCACTGGAACAGGTTGCCCAGAGAGGTTGTGGAGTCTCCTTCTCTGGAGATATTCAAAACGCGCCTGGATGCAATGCTGTGCAATGTGCTCTAGGTGACCCTGCTTGAGCAGGGCGGTTGGACTAGATGATCTCCAGAGGTCCCTTCCAACCTCAGCGATTCTGTGATTCTGTAATTTGGCTCTTCCACCCTGAGTGTACAGTAGTATAGTTGTCAAGTGGAATTTTAAAAGGGGCAATTTGCTTTTAATAGAAAAAATCTCATGTCTGTTTTGTTTCCTGTACATTAGCTGGAAATGAAAAATGCTGGTCAAGTTCTGCTGCTATGCATTTGGGTTCCTCATAAATGAATTTAACTGAGTTGACTGCCTCAGTCTCTAAACTTGTGATGGACAGATTGGTACAATTTCAAGATGTAGACCGGATCCTTCATGGAGATGTTTGAGTCTGTTGCTTAAAAGGAATATTTAGATTTGAACTTTTTTTTTTCACATTAACAGCTTAATCCTCTTGTGAAAGCTCATCTAATACTAGGTTTCAAAACAGTCTCTAATGACCTATGTTTTGAACTTAAAAATGTTYGCGTAAAGCATTCATTAAAAATACACTGGCAAAAAAAGGGTGTGTGTGTGTCTTAGAATGAGCTTTGTTTATGAAAAACAGACCAGTTTTCCCCTTGATACTTTCTGATTTTTTTTTAACTTGCTTTTCAATGGATTTCACTATGTTATGAAGCATATTTGTGGAAAAGACGGGGGAAGAAGATCCTTAATCTCTCCCTCTTTTCATAGCCCCATTATATTAATATGACCACGATGCAGAACCTGCTGCTTTTGGTAGCTTGCATGTTATCTAATTGTACATTTTTAGAGAAAATTTCCAGACAATATAATCTTTTTCACTGCTCCTAATTTGGCATTCTTTTCGCAATTTTAAATATTATATGCAAATAGATATTAGTCTTCTCCTGCTCTTGAAGTCAATGAGAGACTTTACTCCCCATTAATTTTAGTAAATTGGGTGGGATCAGGATAGGGGCCTGTAAACAGATCCTTATTTCTTGTATGACTTGTGTTTTCTCTTTGTATTACCTAGAACAGGCAGATGATCAAGATGAACAAACTGGCAATCGACTTTCTGCTGGATATTTGAGTAAGATGTTTAGCTACACTTTTAAGAATTTACTTTAATTGCAGCTCTGTTTTTTCTCCTTTTATATTTTACTTAAGCCTAACACACCATGCATGTTGGGTATGTGGAAATCTTTTCACATCAGTCTTCTAGTTATGATGTTCAGGAATCCCAGATTTGATAACGCACCTTCAGGGCAGTTGTTGCTGGTTTAGTTTCAGAACAGTTATGTTATTGGCCATGTGTTTGCTTATCAGTGGATCTCAGCTGCAGCCAGATGCAACTTGTTCTCATGTCCAGTGAAAAATAAAGTTCGTCCAACAGAAAACTCTCGAGGCTAAATATTGCTGCTGCTTTAATCAGAAGCTGAATTTATTTGCAAGTACAGGTGTGTTTTCAAGTGTGGTCTCTAATTCAGCCCAATGTAATTTACAAGGACGTTTCATAGTTTACTTTTCAAAGAGGATAAGAAGAGGCTGAATATATAGAAGTGCACTTAAGTTTCATCAATACTTAAATATTAAGTATCATTAGTAAAATAGTAGTAGCTTTTACCGTGAGGTGTTACCCATATAGGAAAACCTGTTTCTAAGAATGAATTTCACTTCTTTGATATGCCTCTAAACGTGATCAAGTTCATTGTCAGTGCCTATGCTTTACTTAGAAGTATGCAGTGTAATAAGGACTTGATTCCTGGATTGGGCAATACTTATCTGGCTTGTGAGTATACAGATCTGATGATCCATTTCCATCGGTTGAATAATGCTCGTTTAGAATGTAATGCTTGTATTTGGTAAAGCTTGTCAAAGAGATTGGCTTTCTGAGAAAACTTGCATTGCATTCAACTGAAATTAAGTCTGTGCGTCAGACCGAAGAGTGACAATGTGTTCTTACATTGACTTAAGATATTTAGTGACTATACAGTCTGGCAGTACCTCTGAATAACAAGACATGCAAATAACAAAACTGTTACATCCTACAGTATCACAGACTTACCCTTTAAGACTTTTTTATTGTGTGGTTTCCTTGTTCAGTGTCTTTAATTTTCATTCTCTTTTGTGGGACCTCTAATTGAAACTTGATTTTCATAAAGGTTGTAGCATATTTGTGCAAGGAAAAATGCTGATCTCTGTAAGAACTGCTGATTGATTCAGATTCTCATTTCATAACTCTTGAAAGATGATCCTAGGTTATTAGAAAATACATATAGCATGCATTTCAGGTCAGGTTAGCTTTGAATATCGTTTCATTGTTATTGCACTATTTCTAGTTTAAGAAGTTGTGGTCAAGTCTTTCTAAAGGTACAATATCGATACTTCGTAATTCTTCCAGACTTTAACTGGCAGGAAATGAAATGTAGTTACAGGATTATCATACACGTGATACTGGATAGCCGTAGAACAATACTAACTTCAAAGAGATACAGAAAACCAGATTCTTGCATGAGAGATCAGCGTTATCACTTCTTTTGTAAGACGAGGGGAAGATATTTCAAAACTGTAAAATCATTAGTTAAATTTGTTAGCGTTTGAGGAAATGAAAACAAGTGGGCTGTTTGTTTGCTGTTTATTGTTACTTTGTTTACTTTTGTGCAGTTTTTATCCTTAGAAAAGTAATAGGTACGTAAGAAATCTTTAAATATATTCAATACTATAGGCTAGATAATCTGCACTTCGAATACAATAATGTCCGTTGAACTTTCCTCTCTGTGTTAGTAAGCAATAAAATCCCAGAAATTTTGTTAGTGTTACTTCTTGGGGTACTGTTTGGGGTGTGGAGACTGTTCCTGTAACAATGATGTGCAGTATGATCTTTATTCAGGTTTTTGAAAGAGACGTTAGAGAAGTTGTTCTGTCTTTTGTTCTGGTGGAATCTATGGAAGAGACTGACAACTTGATGGTTTTAGCCTGATGAAGACTGTTGGTGATGCTTGAGATAGGTGGGGAAAGCACAGATTTATAAATAAAGTTTAAATCCAGAAATAAGTCTGTAGGCTGCTGCAGTCTTGCAACATTCTTTTTTTTTTTTTTTTTTTTTTTTTTTTTGGTAAGATGCTTACAGTGGTCACACTTTAAAAACGACAGGGAGTTTAGCTCATGTGTGCTCATTCTGTATCTTCCTTCTCTGGTAGCAGTTGATAGATGTATATGAAAACAAAAAAAATCAAATTCTAACACTTTATACATTTGCCTGTAAATTATGCTTTCTTATTTTGTCACAAAACATTTGGCTTCTAATCAAAAACTTTTTTTTGTATTTTCATTGGCTTTTTGCTGTTCTACCTAGTACATAAAGAGGAAGAAGAAACTGATATTTAAAATGTTTATATGCTTACTTAAATCCCTGTGTGGTAATTTATTTTAAAATGAAGCATTTTAAGTGGTAGGCAGTGTAAAATACTAACGTCACAAAATAGAAAACTAATTTCACAAGAACTGTAGACTACTTGGTAGAACCTGTTGTTCAGTAACTTGTTAAAAACTTATTAATCTTTCTTTCAGAGGTGCCATTTTTTTTAAATAATAATGTTGGAGAACAAGATTCTCAGGCAGAGCTGAGTATACTCATCAGAGAATTTAGCATATGTAGACTTGTTATGGTGTTCTCATGTAGAGTATTAGCACTTAATTGTTCCTATTACTTGCCAGCCAAGGGCTGTATCATGTCATTGATCTTGAGCAGAAATCTCACACTGACTCTGAGGAGTTCAGATTTGTTTCTTTTAATTCCCTAGAGGGATCTGGTAGGGCTAGAAGAGCTCTGTTTTAAAATCTATGGCATGGTTTGGCCCTAAATGTCTTAACTGCTATAATATCGTGTAAATGATTGATCGAGTGTAATTTTCTTTCAAATATAGTTAAGGCCTATTATTGGCTGTTGATGCTTATGAGTTGCCTTTTTATGGCTTCAGTATTTTGTTGATAACTTTATACAAACAAGTATATGTGTGTACTGTAGGATATGTATATATATTTTAAATGGTGTATTGCTCATAAGGGTAAATATGAAGATATATGTTCTGCTTTCAAATTGTTATGATGACAGAGATCAGAGCAAAACCAGCATTATTATACATAAAAAATAAAGAACTAAACAAGAAATGTGAAGTAGCTTCATTTTGCTGATTATTGTTAGGATACTGAACAGTTCGTAGTAAGTCTAAATTTACTATTTGTGCTTGCTATTATAAAGCTACAAAAACACCCCATCCAAATCAATGAGAAACTTAATCATTTTGCTTTTGTTTGGATGGAAGTCATTAGAACATAGCATAGCTCTGTGAAGCAAGGGTTGAAAGACAAGGCGTTCTGTGTTTGTAGGCTTGTAAGGGAAATCAAGGGCTTGCTTTATATACTTGCAAGGAGACATTATTTTATCTTTTCTATGCTAACTCTGAGGGACAAATGATCTAGAAAGGAATAATCCTGAGATTCAGTAGAGACAGAAATACTTGATATTGTGGGCTGGAAGTTGGTAAACAGGGAATTTTCCATCAAGCATGTGGGAAATAGTGCCAGTCCAGAAATGTTGTTATTACTCAGAGCAGCCTTTGTGGTGGAGAATGGCAAAAGCTCTCTTGAGAAATTTTGAGTAATAAGTATTCTAAATAGGTAAATGGCATTTGGATTCCTCTTGAGATTCAGTACTGGGTCCAATAATTAACAAAAAAAGATCTTTGCATGTTTTTTCTTACACTATATGATTTCAAGTAAATATTTTGCTGAAGCATTTGATAAAACCATTGCAGATTATTTAGTTCAAGGTCATCACAGCACCGGTAACACAGTTTACTGAATAGTGGGAGAGATGGATTGGGTTTGAAATCTTTGTGCTCTGTAACCATGAAGAGGCACAGGTCTTGCATAATATTCAAAGGCAACTTATATAACTAGAGTACTGCCTGATGGGTTGATTTCTTGCTTGTCTGATCTGTACACACGTCACATTTCTTGACACATTTAGTCACTGAAAATGATTTAATATTAGTGCAAGGAAATATGGAACTGTGTAATGCATATTAGAATGTGTAGAGTCATGTTAGTGGGGTGTGTAGGATCATATTAATGGAGTAGAAATTACCCTCAAGGCTATGTTTCTATAAAAAGATTTAAATGAAAATTACATCACTAGAAATATTACAGTGTTTCTTTACATCTATCTAAACACATACAGTTAAACAGCTTTCGCTTTTAAAAGAATGGCATGCTCTTGTATTATTTTCAAGCTGGTGTTACAATATTTTGCTTGTGTGAGAATGTAAACTTCCACTTGAGAGATAAGTGGAAAATAATAAGCACAATTTTGTTCTTTTGAGTCAAATCTAAAACCCGGTCTTTTTTACGCAATAACCAGTTGATGTCTGCTATTAGAAGGCCACTTAGAAATTGGAGGAATTGATGAGGTCTGGGGATCTGCGCATGGTGTGTGTGTTTGCCGCTGCTGTACTGTCGCTGTGTCTGGGGACTTTGTTTCGCTGAACACAGCCTGAGAACTCGCTGACTCCAGAGCCCCCGGTCGTGTGTGGGGCCACAGGCAGGAGCACATGAAGGATTTTTTAGCAACATGTTCTTTAAGAACTAGTTGGTAAAGTAAGAGAGAAGTAATTGGCAGTGAATATCCATTTATGAGATCTCTATTTGAGTTTTGAGGAAATGGTGAGGAAAGGTATTGGCGGATTTTCATGTGTCTGAAAACTGAACAAGTCTAACGTTTATGCAAGCTGTTCACTAAACTTAGTTGCTGCCTAGAGGGTGGACGTACAATTGTACTAGTACAGTGAACTGTCTTTTCATTTACATCATTTAAAAGTATTAAATTTCAGGTAAGTTTCAGTCATCTCAAAATAATGAATGATGGTAAGGAATGAAAACAGCATATGGTAATTTCAGTAGTATCTGGTAAATGCATACATACCTTTTGAGCAAAAATATTGGGTCTTTTGTAACTGTAGTAGTTGCTTTCTCTTTCATTTAAAAATATTTCTAGTCAAAATACAACCTTAAAGGAAATTTCTTTGCCTGTATGCTACACAGGAGGCAGAAAATACTGATCTAGTGAATTTTCCTGTAATCTGTGAAGGTTCTGTATCTGTTTTGATGCTGCTACTGTTAAACTTATTCCTCTCTTAGCCACAAAGGTCTGTTTTCCTCTGTGATACAGTTCCTGTACGGTTAAGATTTTACAGTTTTTTGGCACTTAAGTTACAACGTCTGGCTGACCTTAGGTGAAGAAGCAAGTACATTGTTTCTATGACTCTGTGGAATATTTAAAGGATCCCATTTGTACATAGCAAATATTCTAGAACAAAAACTGTAACTTCTGCAAATTTGATGAGACTTTCTTTGCTGCTTTCAGTTGAGCTAAATTTCATCCCACTTCTGCATAATGTTGCTACAGTGTCTTCTCAATGAAAAGCATTTTACCATTATGTGTACTGTACTCCATAACTCACTGCAGTTGGGTTAATAGAGGCAGCAGTATAGTAAAACAATTCTGTATCCTTCTTTGAGGAGTAAAGGATACTTTAGAAAGTTTGACTTCTCAGTCTACAAAAAACCCAAAAAGTTATTTAAGAGCTTGGTCTTAGTGTGAGGACCAGTGCACTCCCTTTGTTGATTAAAAAGGCAACTAGAACACCTAGATATATTCTCTATCCTTTGGGCCTTGGCCTCTTCTTTTCCCTCTGTGTAAATGTGGGGAGGCAACAGTATTACAACCAACCTTTGTATTAGCTTAGCCAACATCCTTTGTTATAAGGATATTGACTTTTATTGTTCTTTAGTGCTAGTCCTCCCCGTAGTGCTTCTCTAGATATATAATTTTTAATACAGGGACTCCATCCAAGTGCTTTGGGTGCCTTTGATAGTCTTATGTAAATACACTAAGACCAGTCATTGAAACTAAATCAAATAAAGTAGCCCAGCAACAGTATAACAAAATCAGTCTGCTTCTGCACAGTACTGCTGTACAGTCCTACTGCTGTGCATGGTTGGGCAGGTGGAAGCACTGTAAGCATGAGCTGCATTGTCTATCATTAATGCGATAGAAGATAACACTGAAAATGACTCTCCTTTACCCAAGCAGTGAAGTATGTCCTACTTCAGTGCACCAGTGCAAGTCCAGGGTAACTCCAGGGAAGCTGCAGTGATCTGTGTTCATCAAATTGGACCCACACAAGCAGGTTCTTGTTAACAGGTGTTGTGTGTGAATCCAGTTACAGCGGTTCTGTAGCTCAGACAGGAGCAGTGACCAGACAATGTTAATGTGAGGGTGAACTGTAGAAACCTACTGCACACACATCCCCACCACCATTTTTTTTTTTTTAACAAATATTGACTGTTTCACATGAGGCTTATAAATTATATTACTAAGGAAGGCAGGATAGGAGATGTATTTGAAATACAGAAGAACAGGAATGGAATGGCGTTTAGCACAGATTCTGTAGCTGTCCAACAGTTTAGGCTGAGGTGCTGTGTTGCACCTGCTGTGTTTAAATACCTCTGCTTTAGAAACTTGAAAATATCTGTTGGACATTGCACTTAATCAAAGGTTGTTCTTAAAAAGGTAGTCATCAATTATTTTGGTATTTACTTCAGCATTTTTTGTTAAATGTCAAGTTGTCCCACACTGGGAAGTTTAATTTTCATCTACAAAATTCTTTCTGAACAAACATGTCTCCAGCAAGTGTATGTGAGAATAAAAGTTAATATTTTACAAAAAATAGGTTGTCAAATAAACTATGGCATGATTTTGTTTTCATTATCATTTCCATAGGCTGAAAACTAAATAGGAACAATCTGGTTTCTATGGAGCAGATCTGCATTAGGTTACTTCCTTGAATTTTTGATATCATAGTTAAAGGCAAAGTTAAATAGCTGTTGCAGATTTTGCTGATTTTGTAACAGAAGAAGTTTAGTTTTACTAGTCTATTACTCCTAGTCTGTGGGGATATTTGTGTGCTAATGGCTGAACTTCAGATTTACAGGGACTGTAATACTAATAATCTACTTGTAGATCAACATTTCCAGTGTAACGGTCAAAATTCTTTATATTTTTCAAAACTTGAAAGGTTTGGATTCCTTTTTTGTTTTTATGAAAAGCTTAAATTGGGAAGCTACCAGTTTGGGTGTCTAGACATTTGGATATTTTTAAGCTTTGAGTTTAGGTTCTTCCTCACAGTCTGTCCTGAAGTCAAGATAAAACAGTAATTCTTGATTAAAGTCTAAACTAACCTTTGTTTTGTGGTATCCATTTTTAATGACACATTTAATATGTAGATACTAAGATTTACCTTTATATCTACCATGTTATTTTAGTGGTCTGCAAATATGGGCATATACACTGTAGTTCTAGAAGCATAACAACAGCCTGTTTTTTTTGGCTTGAACAATAAGTGATTTTGGAATCTAATGCAGTGATTAGATCAGTGTGTTTGCCTCGAGGCTTCAGTCATTTAATCTAAACTCTGACTCTGCTGAAAATTTCTGGCACATTCTTTATTTGAAAATAATATTATTCAATAAAAGAAGAATAGCATCTGCATCTTTGTATAAAAAACACTGAAGCAAATTAACAACGGTTAAAACTGAAATGCAATCAGACTCTGGAGATAAGACTTACTTGTCCCTCCTTCCTCCTGCTCTCCCCAGTGGGTTGTTTTCTTTCAAACATTTTATGGAGCCTGTTGTACTTTGTATTAGTCTCAAATAACTGGTCTCTAAACAATTTCTCTAATAAATTGGTTTCACAAAGCTAGTGTGGGAGCCCAAAGGCTTGCTGCAAGTTAAGGACATAGTGAGTAAAAAAGGCTTTCTATCCATGGCCAGCTATGTGATTAACATTTTTTTTGCAACTCCTTTCCCTGCCCAAACCAAAAGTTCAGAATAGTAGATTTCAGAAAAAATATCCAAAATTCAAACTAATCCTGAGACATGTTTTTCTTCAGAAGTGCCACAAAAGAATGGGTGGGGGGGGGAGGGAGGGATAAAAAGCATGAATAAAAGGTTAGTCTTCCTTTTCTGGTATTCACTGAGACCCTCTTAAACCACTCTTGCCTCTCTGGAGATCACTAGGTTTGTACCTATTTTTAAAAAGAAGGATTAAAAACAAAATATGGACTTAATTAGGATGATGTTAATTTTATGCAGCATGCAGTACTATGAATTCATTCTGTGTAGAGAAAAACATGGCATGTGGGCATGTATCTGATTTACAAAAATTGTAACTCTAGAATTGAGAGCCCGTGTTCTGATTTAGTACTCTGTGTTCATATGTCTGTGTGTGTGCCTGCTCACACTAGGAATTACTAGAAATTGTGGTGTGGAAGGAGAGCAGCAACTAAGCAAAATTCTTCATAGTCTTCCACCAAAAACATACAGGCATTCAAAATAGGGTAAGAGTTTAAAGAGGTTTTGAATTTTGTGGAAAACTTTCAACCACCGAGAGTTACATTACTCTGATAATGTTTTCCTTGACTGACATGCAGATGTCTGTCCTGCAAAGAAGTATAGTGCTCATTCTTCAATTTTGTCAGTTTTAACTCGCAAATTCCAGGTCATTTAAGAGGCAAAAGCACTGTTAGTGTTATTTAAAGAAATTAAAGTGTTGGCCCCCTGTCTTTGTCTCTGAGGTGTTGCGTATATATTGTGATAGTACTGCAGGGAGCAACTCCCCCCCTTTATGTAAGGGGAAGACCACCTGAAGTCTGGATAGATAATGACACAAAGTCAAAATATAACTATATAAATCCTTAGGTACCTGTGATATTCAATGTGTTTGTGCTCTGTTTTGAGTAACAATGACAATATCCATAACAAAAAAAAAAGTAAGAAAATTAATGTCTTTGTTTCCTCTGCACACTTAGCCTGTTTCACCATTTCTCTTTGCTATTGCTGACTATTTCCCACCTCTTTCTTTGCCTTGTACCCAACAATGGCAGAGAGAGGACTGCCTAGACAGGAGAATGTTCTTCCAAACTTGCAAAAATTATTGGGAAGTCAGAGGCAGATGGAATGTGCTTTTTTCCTGATATTTTTTTTTATGTTGTATGTTTCTCTGCCTTCTGTGAGGTAGTGTTGATTTAAATTGTTGCTGTATTTTGTCTGTTTCCCATGTTTGTTCTAAAGGTATTGAATTGAGATAAAAAGTCTGATAAAAGGAATAATCAACTCTGGTATTTAGGTATTCCAGCAGTTGAATTACAGTTCAGTCCTACTAAATTGGAACAAGGGATGCTGCACTAGTGAAGTAGAGAGCTTTATCTATAAAGGCCAGCTAGTGTTTTTTAAATCACTAAGGTGACACAAGGCTAATGGAAATAATGTAGTGTGCTGACTTCTACCCTGAACAGAAGAGAATCCAAATTACTTGCCCTTCAAATAGTATCATCCCAGTGTTAAGATTTTTGGTGTATTTCTGTTTGAAATAGCAGGAATTGGAATGTTTTATCTTTCCCTCTATGTCTTTTGGAAGTTAGTTTTTTAGCATTGCCCCAAGATGGCTTTGAAGCCCTGCAGGCAAGCTGAGATATCAAAGCACTACAGGAATTCAGCAGTAATTGTTTTATGGCTTGCCAGGAATCAGACCTATTTGTATAGGTAGCACAGAAAATAGCTGTGATTTGACAATTTGGTGCCATTTATATCCACCATAAAAAAAAAAAAAAAAGTTAAAGGCGTATTTTGGAAACAGGAACTAAGCTGTAAATGCAAATTGCTTCACCATTTTCTCAAAGGAACAAAAAGGAAGCAGGGTTTGGGAAGCTTTTTATTGAAGCAAAGTTAACAATGGCCCTGTCTGCTTTAAGGATATTTAATACTGTACTTGTACTGTGAAATTACACATTTGTCTGTTCATTTAGTAAAAGATCACATAGTCTGAAATGTATGGGTTATAAAGGACTTGATTACTGAGAAGGCAGAAGGGTAAATAACATACTGCTGTTTAAGTGTCTATGAATGAGTAGTCCAAATGGGCCTCAATTCTGGAAAGTTTTGAACTAATATGGTGCGTTTTTCTGGTGTATGCGTGCGTGATATGCTTTCCATTTTCTGAGAGTCTTGCTCCAAATCATTTTTCAGGTGCCATTCATGACTGAACAGTTAAGCACGCACTTTTGAAATTCTAATAGGGTACTTAGTTGCTCAGAGAAGCCATTGTGAAAAGATGTTGGTGACATTATTTGAGAAACCAGTGTTTAAAAAGCAGTAGATCTCCCAGAAAGGAGTTTTTGGGTGTTCTGCTACCTTCTGGGACTTTGGTAAGCATCTGGTGATAGTAACTTGCTTGCATTTGCCTTGCTTTTCAGGTGTCTGTGCTGAGTATTGTGAACCTAAAAATATGTTTGTGCAGTTACTGTAGTGCTGGAAGTGTCCTGGGGGAAAAGTGTTTTCTGGGATACTGGTCAGTTGCTTGCAGTAAATGACAAGTGCTGGAGGACCTTCTTTACTCAGTTAAAAGCAGTGTTTAAAGAGGTGTGAAGTGACAGTGACATAAACACGAGGAAGGAAAATCTGTGACCATGTCTCCTTGCATATCTAAAAAGAGGTGGGATGTAAGTCATTGGGAAAGGTAAAAAAAAGTTTTTGCTAACTCATCCAAATGAAGTACTTGTCGTTACAGGAGCATCGGGACATTAGTATTGCTCACAGTGAGGACTGTTGAGGTAGCTGGTTTTTAGCTGGTAAGTCTCTGCTCCTTAAATAAAACAGAGCATGTTCAAGATGGTGAAGGGAAGCACTGCTCTAATTTACAAATGAAAATTTGAGGCACGTAAAAATGAGTAGTCCAGAACACCACACTGAGCACAGCAGAATCCAGAACTGAATTCAGTTCTAAGACTCTTCCTTTCTAATCTAAGTGCTCCTGTTAGCATTCAAGCTATTTTTATAGATTAGGTACATCTGACATCTTTGTTCCTGGTCTCTTTCTGATTCTCGGAAGTGCTGATGTCTGTTGGCGTGTTCATATCTTGCTAACAAGCTGATAGAGGTTGTTGTTGTAAGTCTGAAACTTTTGTATGCTATGGGACTTCACTTAAGACAGGAGCAAGGTTTGGCACCTCTTATACTGGCCTGCTCTGTGAAAATCTCTAAAGGCTCCCATTGGCCCTTACTTTGTGAAGGAGTGAGTCTATCTCAAGACTTGGTCTGTTCTTCCAGCTAATGACACTCCTGCCAATACACAGTCTATTCTTTGTTAATATCTCAACTATTTCTGTCTTTTGGTATCTTCTAGAGACTGGAAACTATTGAACATTTTAATAAGCTTTGGCATTTGTCTTAAATTCATTATATGAATATATTATTCATTCTTGCATCTATTATTTTAAAGCCATTTGCTTTCAATAGCTTTTAGGCATCTGGTTATGCTGTTAGTGGATTTCCAGCTTTCACATTCATATATTAAAAATAGAAGAAACACTAAGATTTATAGTTAAGCTTTTAGGTTGTCAGTTTTCAATAACTAAGTCTTGTTTCAAGCTGGTAGACATAGCTGCTGCTTCTCAGTCTATGATGTTGTTCACTTGAATTTTCCCTTTTGATTTGAGCTGTCTTGCTTGAAATCTGTAATTTGGCTTGCTAGGTAAACATCTTGTCTTCTAAAGCAGTGCTTGAGAATGGATTCTTGGGTTTGTCACTAGGTTAATGATCTCTTTGGGCTGGGATTATTCAAAGGTAGCTGATGAGTTTGGGGCCTTCAAACTTTCTATGGCATTGAATACTCAGCTCCTTTTCTCTTTGAAAAGCTTTGYCAAGAGTGGAAACCATACAGTTAGACCAAGATGCAGGCCAAATGGTTAGTAACTTCTATGCAGTGAGATGTGAATAGTTAAAAAATGTATGATGTAGCTCTAACTGGAATACGATTACCATTAAAATTGTGTCTTCAGAGGGTTAACAGTTTTCCTCACATCATGCAATTTATGTGCCACTTGCAATGCTGTTGATTGTGTTTCTGAGCATTGTATGGGCTAAATTGTTTTTATTTCTTGTCCTACTCATGTTCTAAATTGTTAACAAGTCTTTTAGCTATGAGTGTTGAAAGAGTGGAGATTTTGGATGTATCCAGTGAAGCTTTTAAAATTCTGGCATACCACATTCACCTGAAATGTGAAGGGGGACTGTCCAGTTTTCTATTACAAGAGCATGACTATAGCCTTTTGCCTTTCAACAATAATAATTATTAGTAAATGTTAGAGATCTTATGTGGGTTGTGTCCTGAAATAGAGCTTAATTAAAAGATCTTGTAGTTAACTGATTCATGGGGATTTCTGATTGAACTAGCAAGATTGTAGGGGAAAAGGAGGTGCGACTGCTGCAGATCTACTGCTCTGTGTTCTTGTGTGGACTCCTGAAGTCACAGGATGCCTCTCTTCCCTCACTGCGTAGAGTGGCCAAGGAGCTCTACACAGCACGCAGTAGGTGGAGTGCCTTTGAATTTTCCTTTCTGTAGTCATCTTGAGCAGCAATGATCTTGCATTTCTGCTTATCTTGGTCTCTGTGCATTAGTTTAGGCACCCAGAGGAGTTTATCTACCATTTGCTAATATGCGTTATCCTGAAGTTGCACATGCAGTGTAGTTCTTAGAGAAGAATCTGAACTGCATTCGTTCTTATTCTGAGCTTTAAGAGTGCCTGAGAAGCTTTAAATGCTAATGGATCCTTAAAAGAAGTCTTGTTTATACCACTCTTTTTAACATGCTGCTACTATGTCATTATTTCCTGTGTAAAGTTTATAGCAAAAAGGAACATGATTCCTTTTAAAAATCTATAAAACAAGATCTCTAGCAGCAGAATGTTGATCTGGAGCTTGTGAGCTTATCTAACAAGTTCCCATATGGCTACTCTTGCTGTGGTTTTGTAAGGGTGAAGGTAAACTCTTCCAGAGTTGCTCTGCACCTCATTTAAATACTTTGGCCTTCTCTTCCTCTTTCCCAAAGTCTGCTCTCCCAGTTGTTAAATAACTATTTATACTCTCAGAGCCCTGATAAATGCAATTAGTGGATTCATACAAACAATAAACTTACTAGAGTACAGTTTTGTAGTATGCCTCACTATATCTGTTTGCGACCTGCTGCCAAAATGAATGGCTGACCTCTCCTCCTGTCTGCATGCTTCCACAGTTTTTCATGGGACAGCAGAGTGAGCTCGACCAGCACCTTGATTCAACATAAAACCAACTTCCAAGCCTTTCCTACTATCACTCACCCTGAACTTTTAAAAGATTCATTGTTTGTTGGATCCATGGGCTGAACTGACTCAGCTCTGCATGCTCTACAATCATCCAGTGCAAATGGGAGAGGTGAGAATGCATAGCTGAGAATGGAAGGAAAAGCAGGACTTTCTTTGTCAGTGGCAGTTTGCAGTCAGATGCGATGAGGTATTATGTAAAAATATATCCTTAGAAAGAGTTCTTGAATACTTAAGTATTGTATTGACATTGATGATGATGTGTAGCGGTCCTGACTCTGGAACTTCTGCCTTTGCACAAGAATCTTTAACTCCCTGTAGAACTGTACTTACTCACACTGAATATCACATATTTGTAAGTGCTGCAGATTTTGCAGTGTATTTGAGAGGCATAGAACCCTGCAGTATCAATTATAACATCCAAAAGAACTGCAGAGCTTGGGGAAAAGTTTGCCCTGTATGTGACAAAAGATTATCTACTTACTAAATACTCTGTAGATCTGTAATAAGAAAAGCTAATGGAATACTTTGCTTGTCACTTAAAGAAAATAATGATTAGCAGACATAATGTGTTACTTTTCATTGTATGGAAATAAAAAATGTATTTTCCAAAAATGCTTCATTCTCTTCATGGACTAATAACTTCAGTGTTTAACCATATTTGGGTTGAAGATGGACATGTAATTAACATGTGACATCACTTTTGGTTTTGTTTGTCAGAGCTTTAACTAGATGGGAACTGTTCAAGCTCTTTCTTTAAATGTTGGTCTCCAAGGAGAGCTAAGAGGCTAGCAATAAGAGGCTAACACTGACTGTTGCTTCTTATGCTTTTGACAGTAAAATACAAAAACTACTTCTTTAGTGCTCTCTACAGAGGAATTGATTCAGTCTGAAGCTGAACCAACAGAAGTTCCTGCAAAAACATCAAAAACTTCTTGCAAAAGTTTTTAATTTGGAAGCAATCCTGATTTAAAAAACAACATAACCTTTTTATTTCTAATACTGAATATTTTTATTGCTAATTTATCCCTTCTTAATGTGTGCAAAGATAAAAAATACTTATACAATACCAAGCCTATGTTTGGTGGAAATCTGAAACTGAGGTTCTTATTTACTGTCAAATCTTTCAAAAACGTAGTAGGTTCCTCAGGCTGTTCTGCTTGCTTTGTTTTACTTGAAGAGTACCTTCCAGCTCTAAGAGAGTAAAAGAGATTCAGTTTTCCTAAATCTGCAGAATGTAAAAGTACACTGCTTCCAGTGCTGTTTCCAGCACTTGCCATGCGGTGTTGGACAYATCTAATAGGTCTTACACAAGATGAGCAGCATTGTTATGAATTGTCTGTGCTTCAGGCTGTTGGCAATGGTAGCCCTTGGGCTGGAATACTGCAAACACTGTTGCTTTCTACAAATGTAAAGCCTCTTGGCAGTTGGTTGGTGAAAACTAAATACTCTAGCCAAGCTGCAGAGCAGCAAATGGTTACTATATACGTATCTACATCTGTCAGTCCAGAGGCCTCTCCCACACTTCTACATGAATTAGGATACATGACCTAATGCTCATATAAATGAATCTTAAAAAAAAAAAAAAAAGAGAGAGAGAGGGAAGAAAGAAAAGAAAGGTGGCCCTTGCTTGTGGTCTTCTAGATGACACAATGGCTGTTTTGTTGCATCAATAGAAACAAAAAAAATCTTGATTCCCTTTCTGTTGCTGGGGGTAGACACAAGTGTTGGGTCTGTTTTCTGTTTAGTAAGGTTGGTTGCTATCTTCTATAAGTATTTTAACAGGTAAGATAATCTGCTGCCTTCTCCTTCTACTTTTTCCCTATCAGTGTTCAAAACATGATGCGTGATGTCCGGGTAGAATTGAGCCATGGGAAGTTCTGGTGACATTAGGCAGGGTTAATGCGCAAATATGGAATGCAGAGGTATTTTATTTAAGGAAGGTGAAGGAGGAGAAAGCTTCTTAAATTGCTGCTCTGAAAATGGGTGAAGTTTGTTTATTTTTATTTTTTAAGTGATTAAAAAAAGTCAGGATGCTCAAATTTTTATCTCACATTCATAGTGATGTGGGTGGGGCTCAATGCAGGAATTATTTGTCCATTTTTCCAAAGGCCTACTTAAAGTGATGTTTATTCAGAAAACAGTTGAACTCAGAGTTACCACAAGCAGTTGAACTGAAAGTTACCGCACTGCAATCTATGTTGGTGTATCCTGAGAGAGATTATTTGAAGTTTTAGGTTTCCTTCATGTCCATAAGGCATTTTATTAAAAAAACTTAAAAAAACTTAAAAAAAAAAAAAAAAAAAAGCATCTGCCATTCTGTAGTGGAATTGTAGTTACTCCTTTTCAGCATAGCATAGTGTTGGAAACAAATTCATCAGACTGTTCCAAAATGGAAGATGTGCAGTGTCATTATCACTGAGCCCCCTTATCAAGCACTTGAACAGGTAAACCTGAAAATTTATGGCCTTAGAATCGAATCAGAGAGCAAAGAACAGTAGAGAGGCTCTTGATTACCCAAAGCATGGACAGCCTAGGTTGATCGGTTTAGTTTTTGAATTTTAAATGATATTTGCAGACATTTGCTGCGTTTTAGAATTTGCTTAAGTCAGCTGAGGAGAGTGATTGGTATTTTTAAGAAAGTATGTATCATAAATACTTGGGCCTGCTATTTTTTTTTTTGTCTTCCTCCTGTGGAGAAAAGGTATGCTGTGTGCATTTGTCAAGAGCTGAATGTCAGTGGTAGTGTATGTAGGAAGGAGATGGGCAGAGACTCATCAATAGAGTAGTGCGAGTGAGGTTTTAGGGTTTAGTATTTTTTCTTGTTGGTGCTAGGCAAAACAGCCGTTACTGGGTTTTGTTATTTCCTTGCTCTTGCTGTGCTCAAAGTGAAGGTAGCTGGCATAGGCTAGATAATGAAAGATAATGGGTTAGCACTGAGCATAACAAAGTTGAAGAGATAAACACAGTAAATTTAAGGAAACAGTACATGCACGAGCAAATGAAGAATATACAAGGCAGCACTGATCAAATACAACTCGTGTGAAATGCAACCTGTGAAACTAATTTGCCAGTTTTCCTCACCAGGGATGCGGTTACCTGAATTTCAGTGTGGTTCTCCCATTTCATTTTACTCTGCATCTTAAATATATATTTTTCCTACCTCCCCTGTGATATATGCTTATGGCCAGGGTGTTGAACTACTTATTGGGAGACTTTATTAATGGTAGTGGCCAGCTTCATAATTTTGGACTAGATAGTGCCTTGCACTATCCCTGGTTTTCCATGTATAAACAAAGTCTTCTGATGGTCACACTTTTTTAGAATACTGCTTTGAAATCTCTAATTAAAGAGGCAGTGGTGATGGCAGACTTGTCTGGCTTCTTGATATATCTGTTGGACCCTCTTGTCCTTAGTTAACTGTGATTCAATTAACTGCTTCAAGACTGGTGGCTATTCTTTGACTTAGATGCCTATAGACCCATTTCAGTATTAACTCTCCTGGGAGAAGCAGAAACTACTGTAGCTGTCTACAGTTGCTGCCATGCTTGTGAATCTAGTTCTCCTATAATGTTCTAGTTTGTCATGGCAAGAGAAAATTGTGTGGAACTTCACAAATCTGAAGCCTTGGAGAGGAAGAGATTGTAAAAGACAATGAATGAAAAAATAAAATGGAGAATTTCCTGATTTGATCCAACTGATCCACATCATTGCCTGTTTTAAAAACAATACCTGCTTCTGCCATAAACAAAAAGATAATCTGTTCTTAGGACAAAGGGGGGAAAATCTTTCCACAGCAAAATCAAATGATGCAAATTCACTTTTCTTAAGCAGATTTTAGGTAAATGTCATGAGAAGACCTTCCTGCATCTTAATTTAAAAAAAGTATTTGGACAAGATTATTTAGTTGCTGCCACTTGTCATTTTATGTAGTTATGACTTAAGCAGATTACCAGTTTTTTTAATGTTTGAAATAGGTGCTATAATGTCAGACCTTTTTATCTTAACTTATTTTTTCACCACTATAAATCTTTTTCTTTTTTTCTTTTCTTTTTTTTTTTTTTTAATCTCATCTGTCTTGGAAAAGATCAAGCCTCTTAACATCTTGTGTGTGAAAACAACACTGACTTGAACATAACATTGGTAAGCAAGCTGCTCATGCTGTGTATGCAGCTAATCTCTCTGATACATAAACTTCGGTAAAAAGGAAGGCTGAATTGCCTTTACCCAGGTTATGTGCTGTTGGGGCTAGCATTTGGAGTTGGATAGGAATTGTACTTTTAACACCTGTAGGTGATTTTTGAAAAGTCTCCTCCCCTCCTCACCACCACAAGGAGAGCTGGAAAAGGCTAATATAGTAGTCTTGCATATTCCCCCCCCCCCCCCCCGTTTGTCAAAAACAAATTACTGAGAGGTTTATTAACCTACTGAAAACTTGTATGTCTTCATTCACGTAGTAAGTTTGTTTTGAAACATCAGGTTTCCTTTAATTTAAAAGAACATCTTAGGCCCTGAAATTACAAGTTTTTGAACATAGCGTAAATCCCTTCAAGGCACATGCGTGAAGTTGCATACTTGCTTAAGTGTTTGCAGGCCAAAAGCCTTTGTTTTAGAATTATTGTCATTTGCTTTCCCCTTTGCCTTGCCTTGGAAAAGAGATTCTACCAATAATTGCACTTTAATTTTTTTCCCCCAAGAATACTATTTGGAAACATACTGTATTACTGAACTTGTGTAAAATATGTACAATAGTGTTACTGACAGTGATTTAAAGCAATTTGTTTTTAATGCAATACTTTGAAATAGCTTTGCTTTTTGCCCTAGGCCCTCCTCCCATCCCTCCCCCCCAAAAGTGTGTTTTGTTTTTGTTTTTGTTTTTTCAAAGTAGTCTGATGTTAACTGGAGAAAATAATGTATTATTACCAAATTTATATAGAGGACAAACTCTACAACACATTTCATTTTGTACTTGCAGCCAACTTTAATTACCTGGAAGTTCTATGGGGATGGTTGATATAAATRTATTTTTTATTACTGAAATATTTAGAAAATACAGCATTGATTTAGTTCATGGCATGGTTCATTTATTCTTGAGGACTTTTCCTCAGAACAGATGGCTGTTTAGTTATGTAGTTTTTATAATGTTGATTCAGGCTTTGCCATTATAATGTTACAACTCAAAGGAAAAATCCATGTATATTATGTCATGCGTATGTTTTTATAAATTTAACAAATAGCTGGACTTCATGGAAGATACTCTACCAGGAGAATTCAGGTAACTGTATGTTAAGCTTTAGCTTGTGGTCTCAATTGCAGAAGATGTTGGCAGTAACTCATCTATTTAAAACATAATTGCTGACATAACAATGTACATACTGTAACTTAAAATGAATTGAATGCTTGGATGCTGTTAAATTTCATGACAAAAATGCAGTGAGGGTAAAGGAATGTAGCACATGGTTAACAAATGGAGAAACACATAGGAATGGCTTCCTGTTTTAGTTGTAAGAAAAGCACTGAGTTTTGAGTTTTCCAATTCTGTTATTCTACAAAACAAACAGTTAAATAAGAAGGAGTGATAGTTTTAACAAATTGGACATAAGTTCACAGTTCCTGATGGGATGCACCCAGGAGTGCTGAAGGAGCTGGTTGATGTCATTGTGAGGCCACTCTTATCTTTGTAAGTCACTGCAATCCAGAGAGATTCCTGAGGACTGGAAGAAAGCAAATGTGACTTCCATTTTAAAGAAGGAGAAGAGGAAGGATCTGGCTAGTCAGGCTTGCCTTGATCCCTGAGAAGGTGATGGAGCAAATTGTTATGGAGGTCATTTCCAAACATGTTAAGGACAAGAAGGGGCCTGAGAGTAGTCAGCGTGGATTTATGAAGAGAAATTGCATCTGACCAACCTGATAGCTTTCTATGATGATATTTGGCATGGACAAGGGGAGAGCAGTGTATGTTGTGTATGCTGACTTCAGTAAGACTTTTGACAACTCTCTCCCATAAGATCCTCATAAACAAACTGATGAAGTACAGGCTAGAAAAGTCAACAGTGAGGTGGACTGAAAACTGGGTGATTGCAAGCTCACAGGGTTGTGATCAGTGAGATGAAGTCCATCTGGAGGCCAGTCACTAGTGGTGTCCCCCAGGGGTCTGTATCATGTCCAGTCCTGTTCAACTTCTTCATCAGTGACCAGAATGAAGGGACAGAGTGCATCTTCAGCAAGTTGGCTGATCGTACAAAACTGGGAGGAGTGACTGATACATTAGAGGGCTGTGCTATCATTGAGAGGGACCTCGACAGGCTGGAGTGAAGGGCAGAGGGAAACCTCATGAAGTTCAAGAAAGGGAAGTGCAGGGTCCTTCACCTGGGGAGGAATAACCCTGCTTTGAGCAGGCAGTTTGGAAGGGATACTCAGACTGACTAGAATTCAAGGACGCAAAAGGGAACCAGAGGTGTCTTCCAATCTCAAGTATTCTGTGATTCTGTACAGTAGCAGAGATTTCTGCTGGAGGCCTGACCTTCCTATCTTATGCAAATACAGCAGCGCAGTAGAAACAGGCTTGGGAAAGTGCTTAATGAATTCCAGATTGCTGTAAATTCTAAAATCATGCAAGTTATAAGACAGGCCTTCTCTTCACCAGGTGTGTGTGTGTGAGTTGTAACCTGATTTCTTAGTTGTCAACTGTCCCCTGCTTCATTTTCTTGCAGCTTTATTTTATATCTCTTGGGGTATTTTTTTTTAATAGTCCATGAGAAGAAAGGCCTTAAAAAATAGCAGCTTGGTAGCTTCTCCTTCACTGCATGTCTCTAGACAATTTTAAAGAGTTGCTGCCTCAACATTTTTTTTTTCTTATCCTTGGATTAAGTTGAAGGTTTGCGAGGACCTAAATCTGAGAACCCCTTTTTCTTCTGTAGTTAGTTATGTTGGATAATCAGCCACTAAAAGTTTTTATTTTATTTTTTGTTTCTCTGTTCTCCCTGGCAGGTACCTTCAATCTCAGACCCAACTAGAATACTCTGATAAGAACCTCTGCACGGTTAACGGATGAGACTTCCGAGATTTTGAAGAGTTGCACAGAAAAAATACATGTTTTCTCTCTGTCTGACCCTATGCCTTTCTTCTTTAGCTCTGGAGTTCCTGGGTTTTATACTCTTATTTAGAGTCTTACAAGCACTTTTTGAAAGCAGCTGTACAATAATATAGATTAAATGACTTACCTGTGGTCCTGCAGCAAGTTTGTGGCAAAATCAGAGCTTCCTATATTTTAAGATAAATGATGAAAGAACAGGTGATATAAGTGCTGGATTGTTTCTGGAATACTGAAATGCTTCTTCCCCAAGAGAAACCAAATACAAATGACTATGCCCATTCATTTGGAAATCTCTCTTTATCTCAGTACAGTTACTGGAAGCAAAATACTGAACTGGAACACCACAGATTTTGTCAACTAAGCAGTGCCGGTTGCTTTCTCTGTACTTTAGGCCTCAAAAAGGGGCAGATGGACAGGTTAGTGAGATATTTGGTACCTCAGAGGGTAACATAAAACACCATGCTACTTGCAGAGTCTCTGACATCCCCTGGTATAAACTGACAATGTGATTTTCTCGCACTGAAAGGAAGAAAATTCCCCCTGCAGATTAGTGTGTCTGAAAAGAAGAAACCTATGACACGTAGAAGATTACATCCTTTATTCATCACCTACCATTGCTGAAACATGGAAGCACTGACCATGTTAGTAGGCACTCACTGGTAAGAAAAATACCCCTTGGTATGATTTGTGTATATAGGTTTTCTTGTAACTCAAAGTAAAAGCAACAGTTCCTTAGCTAGAACTTTCCTGAGTCTGCTAACATAGCACTTACAGTGGAAAGTCAAATATACTATCAATTGCTGTATGTCTTTTGCTTTGATTAAAGCAACTTAGAAAATTGCTTGAGCACTTATGTTAGCCAGGCCAAAGACAACAACAGCCTGGCCTTCTGTATTTTAGAACCCCTTGCAAACAAAGAGCTGGTGTCTTTCAGGTACAGGAAGGAAGCAATGTCTGTGCTGTGGGTAGGATGTACAGTTGTAGGGGTATCGGGCCTTGCTGAATTTTACTTAGCTTGAGTACCGTATGTTGTGAAGGCACTAAAAGCAAGTGATGCCTTCTAGGTTGATGCACCATTTCTGTTTATGTTCAAGATGCAGCTTTAAAAGAATATATAAGTCCTCTTTTCACTGCTCTTAAGCGTTGGATTGGAGACTTTGGTTTTATATTGTGTGTGCAAAAGGAATGGAGTAAGATTAGAATTAAAGTTCATCTTCTAAAGTTTACCACCTATTAGTGAAAGATCGTCTAGCACTACTCCTTCAGAAATTTTACATGTTATTCTCTTATTTCTATATTAGAGTGATACTTAGATGCTGATAACCTTAAGGCAGTATTTTGCCAGTGTTGCTCTTGAGTCCAGTAAACCTGTGTGCTGCTAGTGTTGAGCAGCAGCTGCTTATCAGAGTGATCTTAATTATTTCATTGTTGCACTGTTTCTGCCTTTGTTGCAAACTGTCTTTATACTTACTACCAGAAGCTAATGGTATCTGAATAAAACAATTACTATTGACATCTCATATATCATCTTTGAAAAGGAGCGCTAAGAACTTCAGCACTTGTCCTAAATCTTTGTTTTTGAAGACATGTATCATTATAGGTTAGAATGAAATTTAAATAGACAAACATCAATTACCTGTTTTAGCAGCTGAGAGGATACACAGTAATATCAGTGCAGTTCCAGATTGCTCAGTCCTGTGGTTTCCTCTGAAAGAATTGTATGGTTCTGCATCTGTGTGAGCATCAGAAACAGTATGTGAAGAAACATCAGTAGGAACAGTGAAAAACATGGTACATATGGAAACTGACTAATTTCTGTCAGTGTAGCAATTTTTTTTTTTTTTTTTTTTTTTTTGGACAAGTTCAAACCTACTTATCTTGGTAGTTAAAACACTATAGGAGTTGTTTGGTTTGTACACTGCTACTTGTTTCCTGTCAGAAGAGATGCTCTCAGAGTCTGTTACCCAAGAGGAGTATGCCTCAACTGCTTAGTTTTGTCACTTGTCCAGTTTCTAGTCTTGATCTATGTTTTGGGCTGCCTGGTATAAGCTTTTACTTGAAGACTTTTTACTCAGTTCTTTGTGTCAAATTTGTGACCAGTAAAATTAAATGCAATGTTCACAGTAAATACCCGTTACCCTTATAGTTTGCAAGTGATGTTTTTCCTAGTCATCCAGTTCTTTGGAAGCAACAGCATTAAAGAAACTAAGATGAAGTAAACCAATTCACTGTTAGTGAATACTAGTGAATTAAAGAATTGAATACCTTGGGGGCTGCAAATACCTTAAGATCAGATAGCTCCAGTGGCAAGACAGAATAAAGATTTATCTTTAGTTCTCCTCTTCAAAGCTGATCCAGGTATGTAGTGACTGGAAGATAATAGTGGTCTGAAAATACTAATTCCAGTATACTCTTAGATTGTGGTTTACCCTGGGGAACAGAAGTCACCATGATAGCTGGCATTTACTAGCTCTCAGAGTGCTGAGGGATTCAGAAAAATGAGAGGTTTTCCCTTTGGATCAGCTCTGATTCACACTGGGTGGAGAAGCCTTCTCATACTCTATAGGAAAGTAGAGTATTTCATCCTCTGGGCTGTCAGTTTCACAATGTAAGAACTACATTAAAATCGTGTAAAAACAATACATACCATCCAAAGTTTTTCTTTTGCATCCTACCATGTCAGAAACTGTACTACAGAACTGATTGCTGCAGTACATTGTGAATGTCAAGTTTTCTTGATCTCAAAAGATGGTTAAAGAAACTGATGTCAGGAAATGTGACCAACAGGAGTTCTTGTTTATAATAAATGCTTAAATATTCAAATTTTGTCTGTTTAATTTTCTTTGTAATTTTTAGCAATACTTGCATTGCAGTTGATACAACATATGGGAAGCTTCACTGCGTGCTTACTTGTTCTTATATTTTTCTCTAGACATCCATTATTGGCTACTGTCAGAAAAAAGGATAGCCAGTCATGTGGCCATTTGGTTTCACCGACTATCAAATGCTTTTATGGGATGTTCCATTACAGCAACAGAGATTACACTAAAAAGCTCTTTTTCTTTGAGATTTTGCACAGTTGTTTAGGCATTTCTGACATTTGAGCCACACAGTGCTTATAGGTTATGGCTCTGTATCTGAAGTGTTAACATTTGCTGTTAAAACTAACAAAAGAGACTCTCCCATTTGGGATAGAAAAATACAGGGTTCAAAAAGGGAACAGAGAATAAATCTGTTGCTAGGAAACTGAAGGATGGTGGGGAATTAAAAAGAAAAAAGAGAGGAAGAAGTTAAATAAAAACATGGAGAAACTGGAATGTGCTGAGATATTTCACATCTGAAATGTAAGATAGGAGTTAAGAGGCACTGCTGTCCCAGAAAACATGTAGGAACTAGATGCTAATGTGATAGCATTTTAATGACATTCAAGACACAAATTTCCATTCATAGCACTCATGCGCATTCTCGTTCTCTCTGTCTTTTTCTCTTTTTTCTTTTTTTGTTTCCCCCTTTTTCTTAATTGCAAATCAGTTCATCTCAAACTTGGATTATGCCTATCCTATATTTGATGCTGAAATCCATTATCTGGAGTGAAAGTATTTCATGTCGGACAAGGAGTTTCCCAGCCAAAACCTACTCTGAAAAAAAACCAAATTCAAACCTTTCTCATCTTGTTTTTATCTTGTAATCATAACCCTAGTATCTGTGTGGTTGTTTTTTTATCTTCCTGCCTGTAATGTCTACCTGATTAACAGTATATGAAAAGCTGCCCTTAAGATTTTCAGGGATCTGAAAGATTGAGCCCTTGATTGAAGAATCAAGAAAGATTGAAGAAGGCAGATGATGCTGGATTTTGACAGTCCCTTTACATTATGGAAAGATCAAAGAATTGGAGGAAAGAGCATAGTACTGTGAAGAATGTAAATTTTTGCTTCTAAGGTACAGTTCTATGTATTTTGGAGTGAAGATAAATCAGCTCCCAGTTTTGGTTTTGTGTTTCTCTATTAGGTTACACCAGCTTGTCTATCTGGCAGGGCTGCAATAAATTTAAGAGTTACCTGTGTGAGAGTTGCTATCTCCTGTTGCTTCTCACCAGGTTGAGTCAGTTTCTTGTTGAAATGATTTGAACTCAGGAAAATGAAAAGGTTCACTTGGTCATCTTGTTTTTGCCTTTCTGACTCTGACTGTTAGATGCTCAGGCTGCTCATTTCGGTATTCAGAGGTTTTGGCCAAATAAGAGTGTGGGAGGAAAGGTAGGAGCAGAAARCAAGTGAACTTTAAGGAAGGGCCTCGGTGCTATGTATGCAGAAATAGAAACTCTAAATATGTGTTTAAATCTATCCCTGCCTATCAGAAGGTTAAAGCATGACTTTTGATGCAAAAAATGATTTGCTGGAATCCTTTTTTAATCTAAGAATAGTGTTCAGTTTATTCAGGAGAGACTAAGAAAGCCCAAGAATTAATTCTGTAGAGTTTTGATAACTCATGGGGATATTTTTATTTAATGTATTAGGCAAGATGTCAAACAATTGTCAAATGATTCTTCATACAAATAAATTCAATGTTTGTTGCTCAGTTATTCAGTAGAAAAACTGCATGTGTGGTAAGTTTTACAGAGCCATTTTATTCTGTGAAAGTATTTAGACTGTTTATCATTTGAATGTTTTTCATAGACAATTGGGAGCTAAAGCATTTTGGTAATGAAACTTACAAGTCTTCTGGATGTTTTTGATGGTAATGTTGTACACTGAAATATATCGTTGATGTTGACTTCTTTCAGATTAATAGTGCCAAGGATTTTGTGTTGAGAATCAAATAATTAGACTGTTGAAACTTAACATTTTGTGAAAGAATTACATATATTTTTCACCCATCTACCAGTGATGGTTGGCCTGTCTGGTTTGGATGTTTATTAGGGCATGATTTCTTTTTTCCTGAACTTTTTGATGTGATTATCATTTGCAGCTGTGGCCATTGGTAGTATTAAAAAGATTAAGCCAGTTTCTATTATCTCTTTTGCCAGTTTTGGAAACTGGCAAGACATATACTTACTTAAAGAAAATGTACACACGTGGTAAAAGTTGTCTTTGTTTCAGGCAGACATGCTTACTGAGGTGGTGATATTTTTTTTTCTGGCTTTTCTTTATAGTAGCCTCTGAAATATGAGGAGTTCTCATTCCTTGGCTCTTCATGTTAACATCTTTGTGGAATAATTTAACTTATAATAAGCACAAGAATAAAAGAAGCTGCAAGCTGCTGTCTCTCCTTCTGCCCCTCTTGCACTTTTCTGCATCCCTGGTCAATAATCCAAATGGGGAGAGAAAATCTTCCAGCTGAGTTGTGCAAGCTGAATCCTGTGCCCATTGAGATCAAAAGCCAGTTCTTCAGTCATCTGTGGAGCTGCACAAGTTTGGCCTTCAAAATGGAGAATTTTCGTGATAGTGAGAAAACTGCTCAATGGAATAGGTATTGAAGGGCACAGCCATGGTAGCTGTAGAACTTTAAAATTACTTGGACAGAAATGGTGTATGGTAGAGGTGATACTGAAAAGATATTAAAATACCCTTCCAAGTGGTATCCCTAGGATTCCTAGTTTAGGATACGACAAATATAAGCAATAGAGACTAAGGTTATCTAACTGTTTCTATCCACTCTCCTGGAAACTTCTGCAAGAGATGCTGGAGTATGTACACTGTTTACGGTCATGTGTTCCAATTGCTAATTAAAAAAAAGAAAAAGATGGTTCTCTTCAAACTTCTGTATGTTACAGCACAGTCTGCATATTAGGGAAAATATCAAAACTTTTTTTCTTGGAATCTGGGAGCTGTTCTGGATATGGCTAGTCTTCAGACAGTGCTAGTGCTGTTAACCAGAACAGACAAATAAAAAAGTGTGGGCAACTTCAATCTTCATCAAGTTGTGACTTGATTTCATAATTAAGCTGAGAGCAAGAGGTGCAATTTGGATGTAGGTAGGACATAAGGTGCAAGACATCTGCCAAGCAGTGTCCTCTTCCCTCATTTTACATGTTTTTCTGTGCTGCAGATGTTTTCTATGGTCCACTACTGATCTGTGTAGTGCAATGGCTCTTTGGTTTCTTAAAGTGCCCCTTACTGTCCATGGTGAGACAAGGTGTATAAGCCCAGTGGGGCTTCTCAGACTGGACAGAAATGATCAGTCCAAGACTGATTAGGCTCACAGACGCTGTGGGCTAATGGTTAGAAAGGAAAGTGTATTTGTTGCTCAGATGTATGTAAAAGGAAGAAAATGGCAGAGATTCATTTCTCACTTATTACTAAGTAGTAAATTTATTAGTTCTAACACAAGCATAGCTCAAGAGTTGAAAAAGATCTGTTAATCTTTCCTGTTCTGTTTTGGAATGTATCCTTGAACTTATTTAACTGTAAGGCAGTCTAGTCTTTTATGTTTAGTACGGAAAGTATACTTATTGGGGCATTTAGAGGAAATATGGGTTTTATGAGTCACTACCATGCATTCATAATTGTTAACTTTTGGATTCTGTTGCTGAGGTGGAGCAAAGTGGGAAGAATTTGGAGTGCATAAAGTTTTCTCTGGGAGGGTAGAAGAGTAAAACAGCAAGTTAGGATTAGAAATGGGATGCAAAAGAATATTCTGTTCTGTGTTAGTTCCCTAGCTCTCCCGAGCATTAAATATAGAGAACAGGTTGTGGTAATAAATAAGGGCATCTGTAATTTTTTTCTTAATAGGTAGTTTGCCACTTTTTCTTGTCCTAACTGTAACTTATGTAATTCTGAAAATTATTCTTTGGAGATGCGTGGTTTATAACTTTCAGAGTCAATAGAGTAGTTGGTTATACTTTACAGAGAAACCTGGCAATGATGTTTTACAAACATGTCCTGTTGTAAGAAGCTAAAACAATTTCTTGGAACTAACTGTTCAAACTGACCTTGAATGTCTGTTTCAGACTGATTTGGGGGGTGGGGTAGGATGAGCAGGGGGCAGGATTTCACAAAAATAATTCTGCTGGACTTTTCCAAGGGGAGGGAAGAAGAAGTGTTGAAAATTTTTTGTCTTACCTAAATTACAATAGCTCCACTGCTGTCTGTTCAGAGGGTTTAGCTCTTCCATGCCTTTGAAGCAAGCACTTGGAATTTGGCAGAAGGAGCCTTTTTGATCCGGGGGTTCTTTGTCTTTCACCATTCTGAATAAAGAGACTGTGTCACTCTCTTGGTTTCTCCTTGTGAATTTGCCTATTTAATCATAAAATAATTTTTCATGATTTTTTCATGATTCATAATTTTTTATAAAGTGTTTTCCATGTTTCTATGGATTATACTGTCTAACCTCTTTTTGCATTGCTCCCTTGCTTTTATGGCGTGATGCAAGAATTGCAATATAATTCTCTTCTGTGTGTGAAGAGGCAGAAGAGCTTTCAATCACTGTATTTTTAGCAGCAGCCTCTGTCTGCTGTGTGGGTAGGAAGGACAGACATCAATTTTTATTGCATTTTAACTTTTTTGAAAAAGTGGGACTACAATATTTCTACTGAGACTTATAATATATTTAATGGACTGTATCCTGATGAGGTTTGTAAAGCCAAGGTTTTGTGTATAATGTGCAAAAAAGCAGACTAATACAAAATATTATACTGTTCAAAATAATTGACTTTTATTCTTTTTGTCTTCAAATACAAAGGTGGCAAGCTTGTTGCTATTTCCCCATATGTGGAATGGTGTTGCCTTCCCTATTATTCTCTCTTTTTGAGATAACTTCCAACTTGTAACTTGCTTATAAGGTACTTTAACAGCAGGATCTGCAAAAATGAAACATTATCCTGTCTTTTCTCTATCCATGAAGAGCATTCTGCATTACATTCTACTTGATACTAACGCTGCAGACACCATTATGTAATGACTATCAAGTACAAAAACCTGTATTCCTTGCTGACCGCTTTCTCTCTGTAGACTGGGACCTAGCTGGAGGGGAGGCAAATCAAGGAGCAGGCTTTTTGCCGTAGCAGAAGCTCGGAGGCAGTGGGAGGTACTCAAGGCAGAGAACAAGAGACTGTGGAACCCAGAGGAAGCCTGCGTTCGGAAGTGAGGTTATTAACATGGATGTTTGAGCACAGGCTTTCATTGTGCTCTCTGTGCATCTTTCTTTGCGCTTCCCAGGCACTGAAAATGGAGTAGCTGTATTTTAGCGTGTTGCCCGTGTAGGTTGTGTTTTTTAAATAGTAAAGTGGTATTGAATTTTGCTGATAGGGAAGCAGAGATGCAGGCTAACTAACTGTTCCTATGATAACACAGCTAGTTAGTAGTGTAAAAATTGGAAGAGTCTAGAATTTTTCTGGGAGGTGACTGTTTTCATATTCACGTCTGAAGAAGTACTTTCCTGAATGTGAACTCCTTAGAAGCATAGAGAGGTCAAGCATATGAGTGCTTGGTAATAGGGGGTAATCTTGGTAATCTGCTGTAAAAAGATTTGTGAGTTCTTCACAGATTAAAGAAGGGAGGAAAAAAATCCCAGGGAAGCATGATCATTAGGAAAAGGGATTTGAACACAGCTTGTTAATGAGACAATGGATTTGCAGTGTGAAATCCCAGCTATACTTGTACTTTCTGGTGTATGCAGTAACATGGGGTAAGCTGATAAAAGCTGGGCAGCTGTTCAGAAGTGAAACCAAGATGTCCCCACTCATGCCTGAAACATGTCAACTCACTGTTAGCAGTTTCCAGTACTAACTTGCTTGATACTGTTCTACCCTCATTGCAGGACTGCTGAGCATGTTATTTATGTGACTTTTGTGATGCAAATGGGTATCTTTTTGAAGAGCTAAGAACTTGGGTTCATAAAACTTTTCTGTGGTGATCTGAAACACTTCATTCAGAGTTTCAGATGAGAGAGGATTGATACCTAAAACTCTCATTTTATCTTTTAAAATAATGTTTGTGTTATCATTTCCTGATAGAAGGGGAAGGTGAGCAAGACCGCTGCTCTTATAAATGACCTTTACACAGTAAGTTAAAACTCAAACTCTCAAATGCCTTTTTGTTTTTGTTTTTTCCTTCAGTAAGTAACCAATCTCAGTATAGGCAGTGGAGATGCAATAGTGATTTTTTTTGTTTATTTGTTTACCTTGAAATCTAAGGGAAAGGTTTGATGTAGAAACCTTTGTTGGTCCCTATTGCTGTTTTAAATAAAAGTAGGTTTTGTTTTGTTTTATTAATTCAATCGGAAAGAATAAGGAAGGGATGTCACTTGCATAGGTATATAATTGTATAGATTGAACCATTGATTTCCAGCAGTAGAGAACAGTTTATCCCTGTCAGTTCTGAACTGACTTTCTTCGATTGTTTTCTGTGTGGACTATATGGCTATTCATGCAAATTGCAAAATAATGACTGGAACCTCCTCATTGTTTTCATTCAGGAGCCTTGCCTGTCACATATTTGGTAATTGCACATTTTAATACTGTAACTTTATTTTAGGTTTGACCTATCCACCAATGCACACTTGCACAAATCAATAGCCAGTAGCACTAAAGCTAGTATGTAGCAAAACTCTGCCAAGCACAACAGTTCTGTATCTTCACAGATATGTAACAGTTTATCTGACAGACAAATAAAAAATGGGGCATTTAAGAAAAGCCACTCTTGCCACAAAATTCTTCACAAGATCATTAATACCATCTTCTTCCCAGGACCTAACCAGTGTGGAGCTCTGTCTGTTTCTTGTGTTCCCTGTCTCCCACCCATGTGTCTGGAAGTCAGTTGCATGTGGGCTGCTTTGTGTCTGAATTTACTCTGCCTCCACAGCTCTTCTCATTCTAAGAGCAAGGAAGACCTGACTCTAATCCTGTGCTACCATTAATAAAACAACAGAATAAATGCTGCTATGATTTACATGGGTGCGCATGCACAGTGCATTTTCTTCTCTAAACAAATACATGGAGGACTCACACTCCTTCTATCACGACTGCAGCTGTACCAGCCTGCTCTCATGAAGCCTTCCACATTCAGTATGTTTAAYGTGGTGAATGCAGCTGCTCTACTGGCAGATGATTACTGTTGGCTGTTGCCTGCTCTTGGAAAGAAAGCAGGGGAGGGGAGAAATAGCAAGGTCATGGCATATACCTTTCCTCTCTCATTCCTGGTCTTCATTCTGAATGTCTCTGACCTTGGTGTTCTGGAGAGAGCATCTTATCTTGGTATTAGTGAGGTTTGCTTGTGAGTTTCTTAAGAACAAGAAAGATTTTTTTTAATTTGTTTGCATATTTGAGCACATCATGGGATGGTTAAAGCAATGGTAGCTATTTAAATTTTCAGCTAAGATTCTGGGGGGGTTGGGGGGGTGTTCAGCCCCAATAATATTTAGATCTTGAATTTTGTCTGTGGAACTCAAAGCATTTCACAGAAGAGAGAAACATATTCCTTTTTACACATAAGGAGAGACTGAGACATAGTGGTAGATTCTCCCAAGAGGCTGGTGGTAGAATGAGGAAGAGAGCCCAGCTCTGCTGTGTGCCATCTCCACTAGACCAAATGTGATGCAGGTCTCCCAGCCATTCTGCCCCTCTGCTACATGCTTTTGTAGGGTATACTAATGGTTGTGCTTTTAAACTGTGCAAGGGGAGGGATTGGACTGTTACAAGGGCAAGCAAGAAGAATTGTAATCAGAAGAGCTGCAAATCTTAGTACTTTCCTAGAGAGAATCATATGCTCCCTTGGCTATCTAGTCTACCTTGTGCATAAAACAGCCCAGACCCCTTCCTGGCCTATACATAGGCAATCTCTTACATCCCGTTTTTACTCTCTTTCCACTAGACAGCTTTGACCAAACAATTTTTATGGGGTTCTTGTGGTCATATTTGAAAAGTCCCTGTTCTCTGTGTACCCCATGGCTCTTCTAAGCGCAGTATGGCCCCTCTGTGCTTACGATATTTGTGTGTACTTGCACATGTATATAAAGGAGGGAATGTGGTACTAACACATGAAATAGTTCCTTCCCTATCATCTTCTGAGAGGAAATTTTCCTTCTACTGCTTTTGCTCCCTGTCCTTCAATTCTTCCTCTTCCAAAAAAGGAGTTACCATTTAATTCCTTTTTCAATAGTCCAGTAGACATTCAAAATACAATGTGTTGCTCTCAGGACACAGGCACACAAGCTGGTTTAGCCAGTTGCTGTGTCAGCAGAGCTCAGCTCTGTGAGGTGCTCGCTCAGTAAGTGTAAGCTGGCTCTACTCACTTTTGCCATGGGCTAGAGCATGCATGCAGTCCCTCATTGTGGCTCAGCTGATTTATATGGTACCTTAGCCATGTTTCTAGTGCCTTGGGTTACATTTCTTCCTTTATTTCTCCTCCCTCTTCACTCCTGCCACTCCCAACGGTGCCCTTGACAGTCAGACTGCCACAACATTGCTTGTCTTCTGAGGACGTGGAAATCTACAGTGCCAGAGTGTAGGTCAGGTTCAGTGACCACAGTATTTCCCTCTGAACTGCCAGTCGCATAAAAACTGGGTGATCTATCTTCTTATGAGTCTGTACTGTGACTCTGACACATGAACTTGTAGTGCATGCTCAACATTGTTTTTAGTGCCATTTTCCAGTCCCAAAGGGATGGGTACTGAAGTCACCTCTCCTACTGAAGTTAATAAAAGGATGCTAGTAGTCTGGCTCTTGCATGCAAACAGATGTGTAAATTGGGGGGTGGCTGCATTTTCTGATCATCTTAGTACATTGGCCCCAGTGTGGCTCACTATCCTAAATTTCACCCCTCTAAGGCACAACAGAGCCTGATCAAGTAGGCAGGGAGATTATTAAAGTGCTTTAAGTTGTTACTTGAACAGTGAGTTCTTTTCAACCTTTACTATGGCAAATCTGGAATTTTACTTAATACAGGTCAGATACTTCTAAACTGTGTTTTACAGGAAGTTAATCCTCTAATGTGGATTTCTTTTGTATTTTAATAGGAGTATAGCAAGTTGCTAATAGCCAACAGCTACTGTGTCTTTTCAGAATGCTTCTTTAATGATAACCTGACTGAAGTTGTTATTCTATGATAAATCTTTGTTATGTATAATGTATTTGTGACCTGACTATTACTTAGGGGCTAAGTGTAGATTTCCTATGCAAGGAATCTCTCCTAAATTCAGTGGTACCACAAATGTAGTATGGGTGAAGGACTAAAGTAACAGTTCTTAACCATCAGCCAATTTGGTTTATATTTTGATAGCTGTAGCCCCTAGAAATCTAAATGCAAGTTCTTGCCCTCCTAGGCCTTCCCTTCCTAGACCATAATTAGATCCCTATACCACACTTCTAATCCTTAGGAGAGACAGTTCATTAACTTCACGTGCTGTCTGTAGTCTTTGTCATTTCAGCAGAGCTATACCCAGTGCATGATGTTCATTGTGTGCATATGTCCTTGCAGACTTACAGTTAATAGAGTGATCCTGCCTAAATTTTGGAGGCTACTACTGCAAACAGAAAATCTGGCTACACAGCTGATTTTAATGTGGCTTCTTATAGTAGGTGCATGCATGGTAATAGTTAGGACTCCTCTTATTGGTAATACAGTGAAGGCTTTCTGCAAAAACACTTTTTGTAAAGAGGCTTGCACTTTTAAATAGTAATCCAGAAAGTCTGAATTTGATTAAAGTTCCTTCTCTGGAGTGCTCATTGAAGGAACTGAGCTACCTATTTCTAAAGTCACTCCAGACACGGCTTAAGAGTGTCTGGAGCTGTGGAAGACACAGGAAAAGACAGAAGATGCAAGTCTAGTTCACAGCATGTTGGTAACTGATTCATACACATGCTCTGCGAATGAATTCAGCTTTTCTGTTATGTATAAGAATCAGTTTTTGTATGTTGGTATTTTGGTACATATTATTCCATCTGATAGAAATCCTATTGGATATAAGTATACATTACATATGGCCCTAGTTCTTTTTGCTTTGTCATTCTCGCTTAGAAAAGTAATTGTGTTCTTACAGCCAGATTAAGATCTCAGCACAGATTCCAGTTCATATACTGCTACCATAGATATACCAGACTACAAAAACATAGTTTGTTTGATGCCTCCTACATGAAAAAGGAATTGTTCTCTAAGCAGTCAGGCTGCTTTATTTGTCATGTATTCCTTCCTTCTTAAAATTAAGAGAGCAGTTGCATAATTTGAGTAGGATTCTGCTGCATAAAACTAGTTTACAGTAACATTTTGGAAGTTTCCCCTTCACAGCAAAGTTCATGTACTTGCTGGCCCACAGGTAACACCTATGTCTTCTGGAGCTCCTTCTAAGTTGAGGCTTCCAGTCTGCCATGGGCAGGTCTTCCAGCTGATGCTGAGGTGCCATGGGTCATACCACCCCAATGGTGTGGTCTCAAAGCGTCTCACACTGTCTCAAGCAGTGTTTCCACTTGCTTCTGCCCCACTGTGCAAACTGCTGAGTTTGTATTTGCCAGTCCTCTGCACTGTGCTCTTGAAAACTGTGTTCCTACCCAGTAATTAGGCAGGTGAACCCAGAACAGTTGAATAAAATACTCCCTAGGCAGGAATCACTTCAAGTCAAAAAGGTGTAGGCACTCCCCAGTTGGGAAAGAACAAACAGAAGCAGAATGCTGGCTTTGTTTGTGAACAGCTGCCCTGTTAACTGCCAAGTCTCTGATAGCTGATTCCAGCTCATTGCTCTCCTAATAAAAAGTCTGAGTTTTTTTTTGTTTTTTTTTTTTAAGACAGTTTTTCACAGTGGCTCACTTCATAGGTGAGAGAAGTGAAAGTCCTAAGACACTAAAAATAGGTTGTATTCAACCTCTGAGAACTGCTTCTGGAATTCTTGTCTCTGGCATTGTTATTTACCTTTGATCAGGAATGCTAAGGTCAATGTGTGGGGAGACTGTAAAATTTCTTCTGTGTAAGCTATTTTTTCATATTGCCACAAAGTAGTCGCTATTCCAATAGTGAGCTGAGAGCACTTTGCTTCTGCAGTCTTCCCTGCCTCTTCCCTAGATTTTGTTGTTGACAGTGCTGTGTATGTCTCTTCTTAAGGTAACAATGCTGCTTGCACAAGAGACTATGTTTTCTGGTAGACCTGCAGAAGAAAAGATCAGCAGTGGCTGAAGTCATAGAGTACTTTTGTGAAAAGCTTATGTTTATTCACAAGAATCCCTTGATGTCTGCTTGGTAGTTCATAAAATCAAGGCATTTGGGTTTTTTGGTTTTGAATTTTGCAGTTCTGTCATCCTGATTGGCTTCTCTGTAACCTTGGATTTATAGTCTTCATAATTTGAGGAACACATAAATCAGTTTTGGTGGCATAAGACAGGGTGTAATTCGGGTAACATAACTGAAGGAAACTGAGTGGTTGTCAGACAGCAAATGTACACTTTTTAGATATAAAAGAGGATTAACTCAGGTTTGAAAGTCATGCAGCATGTTCAGTCAGGGCAAGTGTTCCTGTAGTGTGTTTGAAATTGGTTTGAATACCTGGATGTTTATGCAAGAACCTAAAGTTTGAATTTGCACACAAATGACTTTGCATCTTCTTACTGGAGCGTTTGTCTTTGAAAATATTGCCTTCTGTGAGTTGGTCCTTATTTGCTAACAAATCTGGCTTGTTCTGGGATGGAAGGGCAGACTTTGCATTTTATGCTGCTCCAGAACCTCTGGTGTATTTCTCTATGGCCATGCACATGTGTAGGGGACTTAGGCACAGTGTCTGCATGTTACTTCTGGACTGACTGAAGCAAATGAGAAAAGATAATATACAAACTAAAAAGAATCTGCTAACTGGCTACCCAGGCTATGGGTTTCACTCGGCTGTAAATATACACAGAGAGCTGGAGTTAGTGATTGGGCCAGTCCTCAGAGCAGAGATGGAGAGCTTTCTTTATAGTAGGGAAAGACGAGAGCTTGACTACTTTTGAAGACACAGGAGTTGAAATAAAGCTTGCAAAGTACAATGAGGAAAATTAAAAATAGAATCCCTTGCAATTAATATATTGAACATCAAAAACCTGTTTCTGTCATGAATTTTCTTTTGTATATAATATATAAGGATTATCCATCTTGTTTGAAAGCAGTCCCCCAAATTAATGGGTTTTTCAGGTTATGCTTCTGCTTCTGTGTTTTGTTTAGAGTTTACTGTTTGGTTGTGTTTTTGCATTCTAACTCTGGCAAAAGTTCAGCTGCTCAGAACTGACCATTTTTTGTTTCATGAGCTTTTTGGTTTTCTGCTTTCTGATGGCAGCTCTCATGTATGGGGATTTTGTTTGAGACTTTTTAATTTAATTTAATTTTTTTTCAGTGTGAGMGGCTTCCTGTAAAGTTCTTGGCTCACAGCTGAGCTGATCGATGCATTGCTGAACAATAAATGCTATCGATTTGAGCACTTGTGAGCGCAGTTTCTGCAGCCCTGCTCCAGCAGGGCCGTTGGGGAAGGCGGTGAGTGACATAACAGGTTGCAGCTTGCCGGCTGGCTGTACCCTGTTACATAACAGGGCTCAGGAGCGCTGCCCTGGAATGCCGGCTGGGGAGGCTTTCGGAGGCGGGCTGGAAGCAATACTGTACAGGAAATTAAATCATTGGGCAAGGAAGTGGAACTGGGTTGATTGCAGTCATTAATGGCCCTGTAACGAGGGGCCTGTAAGGAATGTTACTCAGCAACTGTGATGTCCCTTGTGTGGTGCCAATTAAATAATGTAAATGTGAAGTTTCAAACAGCTAGTGCTTGGGCTTAAGAGGCAGAGAGGAAGGAAGGTTTCCTGTGAGGTGGGGATTAATTGCCACATCCTAGAGAATGCAGAGTAGTTGAACTACTCTGTTGTGGAAAATGATGTAGGCTTTAACAGAAAACCTGGAGAATTTTATTTATTAAAAAATTCTGTCCAAGAACTGAGTTCCAGCAACGGGCATTGTGGTGCGAGATAGCTGTGTAGCAATTCAACTTCACTTGCTGCTACTGTTGTATCACTTGTGGGGTGTTGCTTTGAAAATAGTAGTAGGTCATTCTGTAATGGATTTCCAGCCTCTGTTTAATTCCAAGGCATAAGATCAAAACAATGACTGGTGTAAATGCTAGCTTTTGTTTTTTGTTTTGTTTTACTGCTTCTCCTTCTAGTACTTACTCATGTGTCTACAAATTCTAATCGTTATTAAATGACTGTGGTAGGGAATATAAAACTCTTCCAGGGGACATAAAGCTCAAGCAGCATAATTTCGGGCAAGTAAATACAGTACTGTTTTGTCATCTCCCCTCCCAGCCTTCCCCTCATAATTTTTGAACTAAACCTTTTTAATTCTCATGTTTAGTTCTTAAAACAAATGTCTATAAGCATTGGATTATTAAAGCAGTAAAGCCAAGTAGAATAATCTCCACTTGGCTTTAAATTGTTTACCAACCAGTCACAATTGCTATTTAAATTCCAGTGTCTTTATCTCTTTTGCTTTGGGGTTAAAATAATGGCATGCACTTTGCCAATATGATAGAGTTTTTTAATATGTGATTATAATAAGAGAATTGGAAAAGATGAAATACTAGACAAAAGTGTTGTTAATAGTAGCACGAATACGGATACCTGTAAATTAGCATAATGATTCTTTTAAGTATGTTGTTCTCGCTGAAGGAGGTGGAATTTGATGGTAGAGGAGATACGTTGAAGGTATGCATTTAGGGAACCACATTTCAGTGCTAGAGCTGCCCTTGCATGCTGCTTCAGCACCAGTGCATTTGTGGAGGAATATTGTGTCTTACCACTGCTCCTGCAGCGCTCGTTTTCTCTCCCACTTTGCCTGAGTTCATGGATGGAGTGGGGAATTAGAGAAAGACTGGTCCTGTAAAGAAAAGTTGAATGAAGTGGTAAGTATGTATTCTCATAAACTCTTAATTCTTAAAAAGAATGCTCTCTCATTTTGCAATATGTTTATAAAGAGGCAGTTTTATATAGATGCATTGCTGACTCATTTTTCAAATCTGCATAATAAAATCAGTAATGTGTGTATCACATCATTAAGCTGCAGATGGGCCTGCATTGCAAATGAAAACACACTTTCTGTCTTGTGTGTTTCTGCCCAGTGTATTGGTGTTGGTARGGGAGTGGTTTTTTGTTTTGTTTTTTGTTTAAAGCCAGTGGAAGGCTGGTGGAGATGGTTGCTGTCCTTTTATTCTGAAGTCTTTGGTATAGAGTTGAAGGTATCTTGAAACTTCCATTAGAGCTGACTGAAACTTCTGAGAAGAAAACATCTTCTGCATGTTTTAAAAAAAAAAAAAAAGTTTAATCAAAACTGTGGATTTTTAGTTGAGGAATCTCTTTTTTCACTTTTGACAGACTTCTGAAAGAATTGATATAACTAAACTTAAAGTTGATATTGGGGGGGTGGGGGTTGAAAACAATTTCTTTTTAGTATTTTTAATTTGTTAATCCCTGTCATTTTTCCTCAGTGCAGCAGAATGAGTGCTTTGGGGGAAAATTAGCTCCCTTGGTTTTCAGCCCTTTTTCTCCCAAAGCTAAAAAGATTTTGAAGGAGGGGAAAGAATGGACTAGGTGAGTTTTGGGGGTAAAAATGTCACATAAAGGCTTCAAAATGCCTCGAAGAAATGGTTTCTAAACTGATATTTCCAAATTAATGCTTTCTCATGTTTAAAAAGTTTGACTGTAAATTTCATCTCTATGTAATACTATTATAAAAATAAAACATGCTTTACAAGCATGATATGATATTCAGATCTTTTCAGACCTCTGTGCTTGGTTCCAGAATCTCTTTTTACTCTTGGAGACACAAACTGTAATATCTAAACAGAGCAAGAAAAGAGCAAGAAAAAACGTCTGTTCTATTAGTAACCCTCAGTTGCTCATTTCAGTGTGGAGAAGGAAAAACAGAAGCAAACACCAAAATTAACCAGTCTGGATGACCCGTTTCTCTAATGTCCTCCAAATTTCTTAGCAATTGTTTCCTATTCTCCTGTCATAGGTCTGGAAAAGATACCGAGATCTTGTTTATGGTTCTTTCTTCAAATAAAATCAACTGCATTGGTTATATCTGTAGCATTCCTGATGACTGTTTCTTTTTTTTTTTTTTCTCCAAACTTCATGTTAAAGATCTCCAATTATTCCACAACCTGCCAGGCAGTCTGTTCAGTGCTGCACTATCCATAATATTCCGAAACCTTTCTTCATGTCTGACTAAAGTCTTCATTTCTGCAAGTTAAAATTACTGTCCTGTTCACTATGAGCATGGAGGAGTGATTGTTCTTTGTGTGTGTTTGTGTGTGTTTGAAGATTCTTGAGTTCTTCTTCAAGCTAAACAGCCTCATGGTTCAGACATTCCTTAAAGAGTACTTTTTTTCAGGTGTCTGCTCATTCTTGTTTTTGTGCTTTTAGAAAGGGTCATGTCTGTCCTTTAGTGCTGGACTTAAGCTGAGGAACTGCTGCTGTGTAATATGTAATACAATCTTCACAGTAAACTAGAGTAGTTCTGTTCTCCTTTTTCATAGTTCTAAATTCAGATCTGAACAGTCTCTTTAGTAAGAAACTGTCATGTGACTGTGTTAAGTTTTGCCTTTATCTTCTGCTGGGTTTCAGGCTTTGCCAACATCAGAAACCTTCTGCGCTTCCTTGAGTTCCAGTTAGGAATTCCCCCATGACTGAAAGGACAAAGCTTTCAAAGCAAATGCACATGCAGCTTTATATCTAAATAAAATTTCTGCATTGTTTGAGAACTGTGATAGGTGGTTCATGTTTTCTGTGAAAATTCTAAGGTTGGCCATTTGACCTTTTCTTTTGTTCTTTTTGTCTTTTTCTTTTGGGTGTCTTCCACTTGCTTTGGTGCAGTTAGTCAAATACTATGACTAGGTGCAGAGTCAGCCAAGAGAGCTTTACCCAGAAGAGAAGTTATCACTTCCGGAAAAGAATTGAGAGCCAACAACAAGTTTACATTTCTAAAAAAGCAGCAGTGTAAATACAAGTAAAAGGATTCTGATTTACAATTTACAATTCTGTTTCTTCAGAAGGTGAAATATATATATTTTTTTTCCTTTAAATTTCTCTTTTGCTTATTTTATGGTGAGGGCAGCAATAAGTGCTAAAGCTGGCAGAAGGGTTGCCCCCAGCCACCTATTAAATGCTTGTTTTGTTAAATAACTTCAGAGCTGACATTTCTCATATATACATGCTGTTCTTTTGCATTGCAGTTCTTTCAAAATTAAAAAAAAATTTAAGAGTTCAGTTTGTAGTGTATACTGAACACTCAGTTTGGTCAGTTTAAATTTTGATCAAAAAGAAAACTGAAAAGCAGTGAGGGTTTTAGTGGTTCTCAGAAGTTACTTGTGATTTCTCGTAGAGGGATTACTTTGTGTATTGCAGTATTTATATTGCCTGTTTCTGTATGACACAAGTGTATTAAAAAATAAAACTGAATATAGATAACTTTACTTAGGAAGTCTCAGTAAATTCTTTGAAATTTGTCTGTAACTGGAACTCCATTAAGTTCAAATAGACATGCTTTAAATTTTTAAAAAAAATTTTAAGATTACATGTAAAATGGGCATTTTTCATAATAATTCTGGTCTGATTAAACAGAGAAAAATGTGTTCTTTGCTAGAGGAAGTTAAAAATGTGCCTACATGAGCTAGTCTGTGTTTCTTTCAGATTAGTTGCAAGATATGTCAGCACTAAAAGGTAATTTGGTTGATTTGTGACATCAGAGTTAGGTCAGTTGCCCATCACACAGCCCGTTTGCACTCATTGCTATAATTGCGTTGCTTAAGATGATTGCCTCTCGAAATCAGGTCTTGAATGTGGGAGGATATGGCAGTACCTGGACCTTACTCCCCTAACCATGGAATTCTGCTTGTGCTCTTTTTAAGCATGTTCTTCCTGTACCCTCTTTACTTCTGAAGGTACATTGTGGTGGGTATTTCTCTTCTCCATATTTTTTGTTGTTGGAAGCCTCTTCTGTTCTTTCAGTTAACTCAACATTTAAAAAGAAAAAAAAAATCAAACTCCTAAATATAAGAACATTACAGAAGAAAAGAGGGGCTATCCCCACTCAAGACTATTGAGAATTTGAATTCAAGATGAACACACTGCAGACCATATAAGCGATTTCCTGTGTAAAAAAGGTTAGTGTTTTTGCTTTGAACATGAAATCATTCAAAAAAAAAATTCCAGCTCAAACTTTGTGAAGAATGTGGGGAGGGCTGGAGTCTTGGGTACAGAGCAGTTTTGCTAGAGATATAACCCATTAATATAGTATCTTTACTATGTCTTTTGGGCATTATAAGAGAAAGGTTAAATCAGGTAGCAGGAGAATTTCAAAATCCTGAAAAACAATTCATTACTTTTTATTTTTCTCTTCACTCCTCCCTTCTCCTTTGCTCTACCAATAACATGCTGCTTGGAATCTTTTGTTAGACCAAACAGCTACTGCTTCTGTTAAATAAATACTATGCCTCTAATCCTTTAAGAGGTTCAGCAGAACATGATGGTGGCCTGAACATCTGTGATATTCTAATTTTCATCTTTCATTGGCCCTTTTCCTTGAAACTGAATTTCTGTGTAAGATAGTGATTGAACGAAGTAGTGAGAGGTGGCAGACCTGTAGGGAGGTAAGTAGTTATGCCACAGAAAACAGAACCAAGGCCATGGATCAAGTGAGATGTATGTTGGACATGGGGAATCTAAACATGAGATGCTAGTACCTCTATAACAATTATTTTCCCCTAACAAAATTCCTCCCTTTAAAGTGAGAGATTTGAAATGGGGCATGTTAAACAGTGGACTATTTCTCTTGCAGCGCTGTCAAACTAGCCTTTGTTTTCCATGGTGTTCCCTTTCTTGTCTAGTTGTATACTTATATATATTTGCAAATATTACTTGAAAAATAGCCAACTTATTTCACAGCTATTAGGATACAATCATTAAAGTTCAATCTTCTGAAGCTGTAGATATGAAGTACCTTTTTCTTTAGACAGAGATAGGATACTTCCCATTTTTATATAAATGTATGTATGTGTGTGTATTATATATTTATATATATAGAATATATATGTACATATATTCCTATTTATATATACAAAACAACCTCACAGATGTCCAGCACTTCAACCCTTCCCCCTAGATCCTGCTCTTTCCCGGTGGTGTTCTGGAGAAAGAACTTGCCTGCTATTGCTAGCTATCTGTTTTTCATCTGCATGCTGTACTTTAGAGGTGGATGAAATTCAAGGGGTATGGGGTGGGTGCTTCCATATACATACCCTGGCAGATATGCCAGTGTTGCCTCATTGAGGATAGGAAGAACTGTGCACTCTTCCTTTTGATACCTGGGAAGAACTTGCTGCATTTCAGAAAGTAAGAGTCAGCTGGACAAGATGGGGAGCAAGGACACAGTGGGACAAGGGGAGACTTAGTTGTAAACCCATTGTATTTCTACTGTCTGATGTATTTAACTTGAGTTTTTTGTGTTTAAAAAAAAAAGTTATTCTAATAAAAACTATTGTAAAGCTTTTCCTTCTCTGGGAGAAGATTTAGGAAGATCCGTCACAAAACTAAGATCACTTTGGGTTTTCTCACAAATTAAAACAAACTATACAAATATTACTAAATTTTAGGAGAAATGATTTTGCAACATGGCAATACTAATTGTCTTGACTTGTCAGCTGTGGTTTTTTTTCATTAGAAATAATCCAGACCTTTAAATCTACCTTTATAATTGCTACTAGTTGCCAAGGTGGTTAGAAAAGGAATATCCTTGTTAAAATTCTGTGATCTTTAATCTTGTACTATTTCTTGGTTATGACAGGATAAGATGTATCAGAGATGCAAAAGAGTGAGGAACAGTATAGTCTAAAAAGAAAATCGGTCACTGTAGCAGAAAAACTGTGTACTGTTATGGAGGTGCAAAACATAAGTGGTAAGCCATTTTAAGCATACAGGTAATATGTAGACACAGGGATTTGAAGGTTCTGCTTTCTAGCCTTTTGCTTCATTTACAAATAATTTTGTGTCAAGCAGATCAGACATGCAGTTGATGGAGAATGTAAAACAAAAAGCTCTTGGGACTTCACTGTTCTTTAAAAAACAAAAACAAAACAACAAAACAACCCCCCCCCCCAAAAAAAAAAAAAAGTATCTGCTAGGGCAATCTGCTCAGCTAGCTGAAGGACTTGCTAGGCAGTAGTCTGATTCTGAAAACATCATGAGGAAAAAGTTTCATCTCCCAGCAACAGCAAAATAGATAGGAAGTAGGACAAGCATAGACTGAATTAGTTAAACCCTGTTAAATTGAAATGCAGTTGAAATCCTTAGAAATTAAGATTAACATTGGACAGAGCATACTCATTGAAACAATAAATCCTTCGTTTCTATTCTAGGTCACTCCAGGGAAGTAAATGAGAGGGGAAAGGAGCACTGAAAGTTGAAAATTCAGTAGTATGACTGCTTTAGGTTAAAAGAGGATTTACAACTTCACTTGGAGGCAAAGGACCTCACACAGCAGGAAAACGTCTATGAAGGGTAGTGGAAATCTCTGTTTATATGAGAGGTTGTCTGCCTACTTGTGTAACAGCAACAAAATAGAGGCTTTCTCTCCTTCCCAGAGCTGAGTATTTCTTGTATTATTTTAATTTGCATTTTTGATGTAGCTTCTCTTTTCTTCTCTCTTTCTGTTCCTTTATGCATGGACAATTTGAAGAACAAATCTTCTCTGAGAAGGATGCTATGAAAGCGCTTTGGAAAGAAAAATTGGGGAAATAACTTAAATAACTGGAAAATGAAATTCCTATTAAGTAGGACAAGGTAGAAAAGAGGAGAGAAGTAAAAGTGGGGTTCATTGAGGAAGGGAGGTAATATGAAGTCAGGGAAAGGAACTATCACTGTGAAGCATCATCTCTTTCATCATTATCTCTTCTCTATATTTTTTGGCAAAGGCAGAGGGTTTTTTTTTTTTTTTGTATCTCATCTTGGAAGTTGCTGTTTTCCTGATTCCTGTGAGTGAACATCCATAAAATATCTCTGACATGTGATAACATAGCTCTAACATAGCCAGCGAAGAGTTTCTAAGTATACCTCCTTATGATTTTCATTAAAATTAAAAGTAGGTTGACAATACAGTCTRTATGCTCTGAAAATGTTTGTGTTAGATTCTGTGGCTTGAGATAGTACTTGTGAGCTGTGCATGTTTTCTAAGAGATTACTGTATGTGTTTAAATTTGTCATTATTTTTAATTGTTATTTAACTTTAATCTTTTTAATCTGCTGTATTTTTATGAAGAAAGTCCTTTTAAACATTTTGTCTCTTGTTCTATCAGTTATTTTAATGGATGAGACTTTTTTGTCGTTCACAGAACACTTATCACACCCACAGAATTACTATATCCTATAAACAGATGGATGTCTTGAAGGCCAAATTGTGGCTTGTCATATGAAATCTGGATGCGTGAAAAGAGGAAGTCGGGGCATGAGTTTCCATACTGTTTTGGCAGTATGTTGTCTTTTTCTCCTTTGATTCAGAAGTAGCAAGTGAGAGATCTGTTACAGGAGAATAACTAGCTTCTCATCCCCTGTAGTGGTCTGTTAGAGGCATGTTGTCACGAGCTGTGCCTTCCAAGCACAATTCCAGCACTACTTCGTCAGTAATTTTTCTAAGTTGCTACAAACAGGTTTTTCAAAAGTCAGTTTTGGAGGATGACAATTACATTGCAATAATACAGGACTATGAGGCAATAATAAAGGTCTGTAGGAGACTGAGTAACATTTTGGCATGGTGAAAAGCCCTATTGTTGCTTTAAAAAGTCTGAAAATCCTCCAAAAATTTACCAAAACTAATTTACAGAGGGAGAGAGAGGAGCATGCATTTGTAGTGACCTTGGGACTGAACAGACTTGCTTTTGGGATTTGACAAGGAATGGTTTGCAGACCAGAAAAATAAAAAGCATATGTAGTAAGGATACAGTTACATTTGATAGCTAGAATGAAAACAGAACTTTAGCTTTCATTTTAAAGTTCTGTGCACTTTTTTTTGATTGCAAAAATTGTAATTGTTGTTTGTTTGTCAAGGTTGTAAATGTTTAAATGTCCAGAAGCCTCTCCCTGGATTTTTCCTCTTCAGTGATAAAACTATTCTTAAGAAACATCTGAAAATACCTGTGGAACTGAGAGCCAGCCATACCATGCTGCACCTCTCTGGTACCTTAAGAGAGGTTTTTCTGTTGTTTAAGCCAAATCATATATATGATTGCTAATGTAAGCTTTTCATAAAGGCTTATATATCCCATAAAGGAAACTGGAAAGGTAGGGGATAAGACTGGGTATGTAAGGTGTAGCAAGGAAGGGCATTTTTCACTGGACTCATTTGCAATTTTATGCAGACAGCAATAGAACTAAAATGTAGACGAAACCATCACTGCAGAAGCCATGTGCTTAGATACTTCTGTACCCAGTTTGCAATAGCTGTGCTCAGTTGAACAGAGAATCAGGGCTCTTCAGCTTTTCTGTGTTGTGTGTTCATACATGACTGTGAATAAGTTGCTTCATTTTCATCTTTTTCTTTCTGCTTTGCATACAAACATAATTAGTGTTGTGATATAGTTGTAGGAAAGGTGTTGATAGAACAAATTACTTTCTCTTCTCTTCCCCCTCCCTTTCTTCCATTTGGAGTTTTGATCAAACACAATTGGAGATGCATCTTTCCTAGAGGCAGAGGTCACAATCTTGATTGTGAACACTTTTTTTTCCTTTGCGTTCACTCGCATTTGAGTGTTCAAGTTATCTTTCTCAGAGTTGTCAGCCAAATAGAGTTGGTGTTTAGGAATGCTGAGAAATCCTGCTTGCTTCAGATACTGAGTAATGTTGGTAGTCCTTGCTCACCTCGTCACTAAAAGCAGTCATGGATAGTTCTAGGTGGGAAATTAGAAGACAATATCTAGTCAAGAAAGGCATGATTGAGGAGAACGGCCTTCTAGTGCGGACAGCGAGGAGAAAAGACACAACCTATTTAAGATGAAACTTCATAAATTTGCTGAGAGGGTTTGGTTGTGTTATGTTTCCCAGCACCCTGCAGTCAGTGGGTCCCTTTTCCTGTTGTGTTCCGAAGTGGAAACTGTAGGTTCTATAACATAATCGTATCTATAGTTGGAGAAAACTATTGGAAAATTTGCCTTTTGTTCAGAACTGAAGATCACCTTTTGTTAGATGCTGTAAATTGAACAATGTTAATTAGAATATGAAAATGTACAGCTTTACTAGAAGCTGTCACTGATTGCAGTGGGTAGAGGGAAGGAGAGAGAGAGAGAGAGAGAGAGAGTGTGTGTGTGTGTGTCCATCTTCACTGCAGCATAGACAACTGCCAGCAGATCTGTGCTACATTCTTGTAGGGTTGTCATTTTATTATGATTTACAGTAACTGCAAAAAATTGCTAATGCAGTGTTAAGACCACATAATTATATTTACTAATTTTACTATAATTTAATTACAGTTACAATCACATTCCTTGTGGTTGTAACTAAGAGCGAAGAGAAAAATTAACTAAACCATGTACCTCTTTTCTGACTTCCAATAAATAGTAAAATATTAACTAGAAAAAACAAAAAAAGTGTAAGTGTGTGAACTGGAAGTTCTGTTAACACAGATATTTCTACCTGATCACCATTTTTTTTTTTTAATTAACTTGGAGAAACTAAAACCTTGTTTGTACTGAGCTTGTTATAAACCTCATGTTTTGTTTAAAGTGAATGATTCAAAATGGGATATATTTTTACATTCTTATAACTAATTGTGGGGTTCTCTTGTGTCTCTGGAAAGATAAGGTTTTTCCCCTTCATTTGAAGGGCTTGTGGATAGAAACTGTAGCAGCTGACAAACTCGTGGACCAAATGCATTGTAAAGGAAAAGTGCTTCACTGAGCACCAGCGTTCTGTAGAATTGTAAGGTGTGTGATAAAATTCTAATTGAAAGTGAATAAGTAAAAAATTCCCAACTTGTGAAAGCTATGTGATAAATGATTTTAAATTCGACCAGTCATTGCTGATTGTGGTAGTTCTAATTAGTTATAAATGACTTTGATTAAAGTTATAACTGAATTGGCTAAAATTTTATGTCAGTGGAGACTGCAAGTGTTCAAAACTTCATTGGAGCTTGAGTTTGTACCCAAAGCTCATTGGATTGGGACTTGTGTCTTTCTATGGGCATTTTTTTGTTTTGTTTGTTTTGGTAGTGCCTTAGACTGCATGGTCCTGATGAAGTCTCCATAGTCTGCCACTGCACAAACAACATGGGTTGATATCAGCCTAATTTAATCTCTTAGCATCAGTTTTCCAAACTGATTTTCCATTTAGTAGTTGATTAGCATGAAGATCAGTGCGTATGCCTTGTGGTTCATTACTATTCTGCCCTGGAAATCATTTCTCTCAGAACTGTGTTACAGCATCCGGTGGGCAAGGGTGTAGATAATGGTTCACTGAATCAGCTGATCCTGTTAGCAAAAAATCATTCAGATTTTGGGCAAACATGTGTGGCCATCCCTCATGTCAGTAACTAGTATCCTAGCACAGACAGCTGACTATATGCAGCAGATATCAGCTGTGCTTTTAGTTCATCTGCATGGGTTAGATTGATAGGTGGTGAGGGAGAGGTCTGAGGAAAAAGGGATGTTCTCCTTCAGCTTTAGTCAGGAAGTGGAGAATGTGACTGAATACTGGTCAGCTTTTGTTATTCTGTAAAAGAATGTGCAATGTGCAAATGCAGACCCTGGGCWTTTGTCTCCTGCGTTCTTCCTTAGAAATGGAAAATGGATTGCTCTGGACACATACAGAGTTGATCCTGTCTTTGGCACCTCTGCCTGGGGCACAAGGAAGAAGTAGTATGTCGTATGGCAATCCAGTATCTTAACCCTTTACTATGAGATGGAAGAAAAAGTAGAAAGCCATTGATAAATGGTTTTGGCTGGGCAAAAAAAAAATTTTTGTTACCTTCAGGTATCCCCTTTCCCCCTTTCCCCCTTTCCCCCTTTCCCCCTTTNCCCCTTTCCCCCTTTCCCCCTTTCCCCCCGCAATCATGAAATACTATCAAACTTTGTCTCCATTAGCTACTCCAGCATAAGTATGGTATTCACATGCAAAGCCTGTAAGAGGTGTGGAGGAGAGAAAACCTGCTTCCGGAGCCATGAAGCTGCAGATACCCACTTGAGCAGACACCTTCCTTCTCCGTGCAGACAGTAGCACATACAAGTGTGATGGCAAAAATGGGAAAATATTACAAAAATCATTGAACATCAGCTTTACTTTAAAGTTTAAGATGAGGCAGTAAAAGTCAAGGGTGTTTGTGAAAGTGAGTGGGGAAAAAGGGGTCAGGGATTCCTTACTAAATCATGTTTTTGCAGGTCAATGAGCAGTGAACTCACAGCAATAATGTTTATGGCAAACAAACTATCCAATTTCTTATAATAAAATTAAAGAATCAGAATTATGTAGGCAAAGCTGTAGGATGGAAAACAATGAAAAATGGGAGAAGTGGAGAGCAACTACTTCCTTTGTTTTACCAACATGTTATTCCAGACAGAGGGGAAAAATGTGTCATATCTTGCCCTTCCCATGTTTTGCTACAGCTTGTTTGATCCCTCTAGCTATGCTGATGTCATGATTAAAAAAACAGATAATTTTCAAAAGCATGTTATAATCACCTGAATTATGAATGCAGTAGTAATCCTAGCTGTTAGAGAAGACAGTCAATTGTGTGGTACTTTCCTGAGGCGATTGTTTTTGGTTTGTGTCTTATGCTTTGCTTTTTGGATCATTGCTTAGTTGTTCTATTTTCAGTACCTTGTAATACAGGCCATTAAAGACAGTTAAACTGATCCAAATGCACTATCTTTAACGTTGATTGCAATATGTGGATATTGATGGCAAAATGTAAAACTTCTCACTTGTCTTCTCTACCTTTTATGGCAAATGACGGCTTCGTTAATATGCATCAACCCCCTCAAAGTACAAAACAGTGAAAATTATACTTCTGTAAATTACGCAAAATACCTACTTTGAATAGGAGGAGAAGGCTTGAGTGTGAGATATTCCCTTTATAAAAGGGAGCAAGACTCTGTTTAATAGAAAATGATTAACTGATACTTTAACTTTCATGTAATCAAATTAGTTTTCTGCTTGCAGATTCTGACTGTTTCCCAATACATTTTCCCTTCCATATCTGTTTACCATATGTCAGTAAGAACCAAAACAGACTAAAGTCAAGTCAGGATGACTTTATTATACACAAATGCCGCTCACCCCAGTAAAGAGTAACTGTGCAAAACCCTATATCTCCTTTGAAACTGGTGAGCTCCTATCAATGGCAGCCATGGAGTTTTGTAGTTTCCTGGTTTTTAGTAGAGTTGTAACAACTGCAGCAAGCTTTTGTTCCTGCACTGAGCTGATTTCCAGTCTTTCAATGTAAGTATTTCATGGGTAAGCACCTAACTGAAACATCTATTGATCTATTGCTAGTGCTAGTTTTCTGGCTTCCCCTTTAAGACTTGCACCAAAAGCTTGAAAGTTTCTTTACTTCTAGGAAAACATGCCTTACCATATAACAGTGTTTGAGCAGATACCTTTTTAGAAGATCAGATCAGCAGATCAGCTGGACCGAGGCTCACAAGTAAGTTTTTTGCTTGGAAACAGAATTGTCAGTATACAATACACTGTTCAGGTGAACCAGGTAGGAAACTTCTGTTAGTATCTCTAATACTGTCACATTTTGGAGAGAGTTAAGTGTTCCCTAACGTTTCACCCAGTATGAGTGTGGTGTGCACAACCATATCTACTCTTTCTGTTTCTGCTGAATATGATCTCTGTCCAGTGCTGCTAATCGGTCTGTGATAATTGCAGATCTCCTGCCATGATTTAAGAACATGTTGGATTTGCAGTGCTCTGCCTTTTATAGTTAATGCTTCATGGTCTTTCATTCTTTGTATTAGTAACAAGGCAAATTATGTGCTGTTCAGAAAACTCATTCTCTAAACGTTTTTTAATTACACTTTACTGATGTTTTTAAAACAAGCCACCTACTTTTTTTTTCTTAATGCAAAAGACTAATCTTATTAGGAAAATAGGTTCCTTATCTTTCAGTTTAGAAAACTGTCTCATACAAATCTGTGTTGAGCCCAGCATTCTGAGAGTTTGTGGCTGATGTTTAATAACAAGACTGACAAAAAGTATGTATGTGCTTATGTCATACGTTCCCAAGTGTTACTTCAGAACTTTAAACTCCTTAAAAGGAGTGGGAGAAAAAGTCATATAATTGTTGTCTAAAAGGCATGTTGCATACAGATCAGTTTAAGGGCAGATATGTGTGAGGGAGAGATCTCAGTTTGTTTTTCTTGATTTACTTTGGGCCTTTGAGAGTGTTATATGTGTGGCCAAGTTCAGGTGTGACTGGGTAGAAGTATATCAGAATACAAGTCTTTTGTAGATAGAGCCATGTCTTGACAGTAACCAGCAACCCTTGCATCTGTTCTTGATTCCACTACTGATTTGGTAGATGACTTTGGTCAAGGTGCTTCACCCCTGAATCAATTTTGAGTTGGTGGCAATTAATACTGGCTTCCTTGGTAAAATGCTTTGAAGTATACCAATTTATTACTATGCTTGTCTTGAAAAGTGATTTAAAATAGCTTCTCTTTTCTTATTCAGCTGAATAGAAATGTGATGGGATACCACGTTAACATGATCGTTGTGGTGAAACACTGATTCTGTATGCTTTTAATTGGAGAACCTCTAATGTTTTTAAAACAAACAACATTCCTCTCCGGAAATCCGCGAGTCACTTTTGCTTTACATAGCTTGAAGAACTGTGGGGACTGACAAGTGCTGAGCATGTAAGAAACAAAGAAGGATTTTACAAAATTGTCACTGGAGTAACTATTAAATGTTAATTATTACATTAAAAATTGATAATTCATATTTATTAAAAAAAAAAGCAAGGGATGGACTGTGTTTTCCTGAAGGTATTAATAAATGCTTTGGGTTGGCTCATGACTAGACCTCCTTATTGGTACTGACAGAATGAAAATAAAGTTAAATCTTATGTTCATTTGCAGTTCTTGTTTTTCCTCAGTTATAAGCTATTTGTCAGGGTGGGACTGCACGCAACTGTAAACCATTTCTTGTGTGTGTTTTTCAGAGCACTTTCTGGTGTCTTTTAGACCACAGGTTGAACCATACTTTAGAACTACTCTATGGAGTTTTGCAGAGTTGTTTCTTAAAAAGAAGTTAATTTTCCACCTTCTTTCTATACTTGTATACCAGTATTATGATGCTCAGTACATGCACCAGCTGCAGGTTATGTTGTGTAGCTGTTTTGCATATATGCTGTTACATAAACGCCTAAGGGGATATTTGCACTGTTGAGGTTTGGGCGTATAAATTTGGTGGCTTGTGTCTAATATGAAGTTGATGGAGAGAATTAGGCTTCTTCACAGAACAATTCAGAAAACCAAAATAAGTTACTCACCTTTCTTTTCATTTCAGAGGTGCCTACATTACATAGCTACAGTTATGCAATTTCATAGAGTAATGATGGTCCTTAGTGCAAAGAATTTTCAATTTCTATAGGCAAAGGCACACACGTTCTTATCTCTCTCTCTCTCTGGATATATACTCAGCATCATATAAATAGGACAGTGAAGGCTTGGAAGTCAATGGTATATCTGTAGATAAGAAGACATGATAATGCATGTACTGTGTAGAAGAAAAATTATGTAGAGAGCAGAAAATAGACATGGAAAGTCCTGGAGCTGCTTGGAGAGCTGCTCATCAATTGTTCATGATCCAAAACCAAGAAAATATGATTTGAGGTACTGTATTAGGATTCTGTGTTAGGAAAAACAAAAACATGGAATTCTGTAAAGCAGCATATTTTGGGCAGGAGAGGAAACAGTTTGTCTGTTCCCAAAGGAGTTTGCGAATCTCTTCTAAATAATCTTTTCCTGTTTTATTAGTCGGCCTAGTTATCTGGTTATAACAAACCTGAGTTAGAAAGAAGCTTTATTCCTACTGTTAATTATGTTATTGAGGGAGGGAGGATGAGTGAATAAACTTTTTAAAATACCAGGCTGCCTGTGGTCTGCGACAACACACTGAATGAAGCGAGTAGTTTCTCTCATCTAATATGTCTTAATACCACTTGTGTTTCTGCAGCTATGCATATAAACCAGTAGCATAGGACATTAACCAGTAACCAAAATTTTTATTGGGAGGATATTTGAGTAACAAAAATATTCAGAGCCCAGATGCATTTCTACAGAGGCATTTTTCTAAGCCATGGCCTACTTTAAGACCCAAGAATTTAAATGTCATCTTTAATTTTCTTAATAGTTAATTTATTGCAACAGCTGATTCAAGTGAAGAAAAATGCATAGGTGCCAAGGAAACTCTGGCAAGCTGAAAAGGCTTGTAGTTTCTGGGAATTTCATTGTGATACACATGGTACATATTAGGGGCTCCTGTGGGAAAACTGTATTTTATAAATGTGAAGGAAAAAACGGAGCATAATTCACAAAATCATCAGACTACAAATGCTTTATTAAAGATATTTCTACTGTAAGCGAAGAAAAGAGAATCAGGGGATCAAATTCAATGGGAATAGATTAATTAAAATTGATAGTATATTATAAACAATGCATAAGTGAATCTTCACCAGCAGGGTGACTTGAAGAAAACACTTAAACCTTATGGCTTATGACTTATATATGTGTCCCCTTAATTTTTTTTTTTTTTTTTTGGTCAACCAGTTTCAACTAGATGGAAATCCTGAGGATATTAATTTTTTCCTTGTTTTGTGAAAACTGGTGTCTTGGGGAGGGGAGAGCAGAACCAAATTAGTGCCACCACTAAGGGATGTGTGATGCCGAGAGGTTGATACTTCTTGCTGACCCAGCGTCATAGACACATGTCAGAACAAGCTACAGCACTTGTTTTTGCCTGCTTACATATGCAGGAGGGTGCTTAGTTATGCTCCCAGCTGATGAGCTGAAAGAAGTTCCTGGAGAGGAGTCTTAGTGGACAGGTGAAGATGCCTGAACTATACAGACCACATATCCATACAAAACCAGGGTGGAGCAACTGTGCTGCTTTGAGAACAGCTTGTTGTAGCTATTCAAAATAGAGGCCTTCTCCCTCTCCCACCCACTGATTTTAAGCTTTGATGGCTTTGATTTTTTTTTTCCCCCCCTCCTCCTGTGGTAAAGACACAGCCAGACAGTGAGATGGAAGAAACAATATTAGAGAATTCTAATCTTGTGTGGCACTTTTGAGGCTAAGGCTCTAACTTCTTTCTGTAACTCCTCCAAATCATACCTTCTTTTTGTAATGTCAGTTTTCTCAGTATGAGCCTCGCCAGACCTAGGGAAAGATGAACAGACTCTGCTTTCTCATTAGTCCTTTTCCAAGCCCACTCAGAGGCAGAGGAGTAAATTTTGAATCCTGTTCCTCTGAATTTCTTCTCCTGAGGCTGGTGAGAAGAAATGGGGAACAAAAGTGTGGGCATAGTTGGTCTGTTCTTTGTGTGCTGGTGAGGCCAGATAACTGCTGCTGGGAATAAGAGAGTAAATGAGGCCCTTTTGTGGAGGACGTGAGCTTGCTCATGTGTGTCCCATGTACGAAATATAACAAGACAGGAAACATCTAGAGGGAGGTTAACAAAGCAAAAACTTCTCTAAGAGGAAGAACCATCACAGTCAAAGAAAGAGGGAAGCATTGGAAGGTGGAGGGACTTGTGGGTAACTCGCATACAAGAAACTCTCGATGGAAAAATTATAACCAAAAAGAAACACTGGATGAAATTAAATTGTTAACAGGTCCCCAATCATAACCCTTAATCTGAATTATCTTCCAGTAGAGGGCTGGGTGGATGCTGAAAATAAGCTTGGCTCCACCATTTTTCTTTTGAAGCATTCTCATTTAAAAGTGTGGTGGACAATCTTTCCTTGTGCCTCCAGGAAGTAGACAGCGTGGAATGAATGACCTGTCTTACATATATCAAAGCATTAAAGTAAAAAACAAAGTTTTTGTTTAGAAATCTGTATGAAGCAACTCCTGTCTGCTTTAGTTATTAAATGATATTATTTGCAGAGAGAGGAGGTGGGATATTAGCAAAGCTTTTAGAATATGTTACCAAATAACAGTGGGAAGCTTAAATTCTCTCTTTAGTTACTACTTCTGTTCTAAGAGAGACAACCAGGATAAAATGGATTAGCGTTTGTGAATTGTTAAGTGTAGAATGGTGATCCTTCAGAACACCCAGAAGGATCATAGCTGTATTACTTACACAGTTCCTGCAAGGAAGTACAGTAAGCAGCATCAGAAGCAGACATATGGGCTCTTGCACATGCTTGTGTACTTTTGTGGGAGAGGAGTGGGTGAAGAGAGGAGAAAAGTAAGGAGCAGTAAGGTGTGTTTCAATCAAAAGGTAAATGTAAAGCTGTTCTTTCCATAGTTGCATGGAAATATCTTTTTAAATACTGGTGTTGAAACTCTTCCCCAAAGTCTCTGCCAAATGCTTCATTTAAACCTTGGGGATTTCCTGAAGAGCTCCTTCATGTACTCTAAAAGCAGTCATTAGAGGCCAAGGTGAGACTTACATAATTCGGTAGCTATGATATTTAGCATAACAAAAACAATAAATCACTCTAACTTAGCAAGTTAATTTCTACAAGTAATTTCTACAAGCAATGAGTAGTCTTGTGAAATCTAATTCCATAAGGACAATTCAAATGGGCCTGGATATAAACACCTGCAAAGTGGCTTTTGAAGGTTCATAGACAAAGTGAAGATGTCAAATACAGAAATACATTGGGTTTGGGGATGTTGTTCAGCAGAATATCAAGGGGATTTGTGTTGAATGTTGTTATTTAACATCCTCATTAATCACGTAGCTGGTGTAAGCAGGTTGCTAATGAAATAGCAACTGTTGTTCTATAGGGAGTCCTTGTTAGCAGAAGAAATAACACTAAAGGGACTTGGAGTTTTGTTTTGTTTTGTTTTGTTTTTTAAGGCAAAAGCAACAAAATGAGATTTAACTTGGCTTAGTATGAGCTAATGCCTGAATCTGCAATGGCAAGTTTTAATTGTAGAGAGAAGTCTTGAAAATAGATCTAGAAAGGAGTGGGAGCAGGGTGAGAGGCTCATGGTGGACAGCAAATTGCATGGTTTGTGTTGGGTATATGTAGAAACAGAAACAGCTACTGCAGTATCTTTAGGAGAAGACATTGCAGAATACAGTGGGAAAAAGAGTCACCCGAGCATTGCTGTATGGGGATGTGGACAGTTATATGTGGTTCAGGTTTCTGCATTACATGAGGCACTATGGAAGGAAACTAGTAGAAGAGTCAGGTCGGGGGTTGCCTCATGGAGAGGGACTGGGGCTTTAAAATTTTGGATGGTTTGAGACCACTGGTAAGATTAAACAGTCTAATTTTTAATAGTCTAATAAATTATCTGATTTCCATAAGTATGTAGCACTGAGTAACTCCCAATAACTGTGGCAAATATTTGACAGTTAGCCATAACAGTTCAGGATGGAAAGAATATCCTGCTCTTCTGACACCAGAGGAGGGGTTATAAAGGAAGAATGAAGTGGCTCGCAGTGGAATTTGGCCCAAGCATTTGGGATCCTGGTTTCCTTTTATGTTCCTTTGGTAAAAAAGCAACCACAAAAGTTGAGCGAGTTCTGACCGAATGCTGCAGCTCTGATTGTTGCAGCTCTGATTATAGGAGAGTATGATACCATTTTCTAAATGATTTGTGCCTCTAGTGGGGAGCTGAAGAGTTTGCCTGCTGGAATTTGGTACTTTTAGAAGTACTGATCTAGTGAGACCTGTGCAAGTGAGAAATTGAGGTTGTTAGTTTCATTACTGTGCATTAGAGATTACCTGACCATACCTTTTCTGTTCCTGTTACTCATGCTTTACTCTGTGACCAGTGTTGTTTTTCAGGGTATTTAAGGTTATTACTTCCTTCCAGAACAAAACATACTTTTTTATGATGGATATTAGTTTCCAGCAGTAAAATTGAGACTAGGTAACAAGAACCTGTTTGTAGGGTGCTGTACATCTGCTGTCTAGTGGTAGCTCTCTTGTGGTTCTCCTGTGAAGAAGAACCAGTGTCACTGAATGTTCAAATCAGCATTTCCATTCTGGGATGTCATAGGCATGCTTCAGTGTAGTGTGTTTAAAGCCACAAATAGCTAGCTTTGAGTGAAGCATCTTATAAAGATAAGACCAAAATTAACATGACGCTGAAGTTGATAACATGCTGTTTTCCAAATAGTGGCATAATTCATGTAGTATTTAATTATTTTTCCATGATATTCTTGCACTGTTTACATGCTGGTTTCCTATAGCTACTGTTTATATTTGAGTGGGCTTTCCTGTGTTTCTGAAACTAGTTAAAGGTTTGAAACATTCAAGTGCAGTGCTCTGTGTTCATGCATAAATATGCTAAGCTGGTCTTAAACTGAGTCGGTGGTTTAAATGATTGACAATTTCAAGGCAGTATTTATCAGCACCTACTGCTTAGTGGCCTGTGATAACTGCTGTGTTCTGAAATTAGGGTAACTGATACTTATTACTGGCAAATGCTGTTTTTTATTCTTTGCAACTTATATTTCAGCCTAAAATTGAGATATTATGTTTCTCTCATCTGTTGTTGTAAAGCTTCTGCTAAGGGCTTGTAAAAAATGTATGGGTGGGTTTGGAAAGTATGTTGAAGCCATGTCAATGGCATTTAGCGCATGTGATTGGGTATCCCATTTGCATTAACTGAATAAAGTGTGTTACAGACTTATTTTAACACTTCTCAGTGGTGTTGCAGTTCTTGCTTTAACACTCTTAGGAGTTTTTTCAGATTTGTTCAGATTTTGTTTTGTTTTTTAAGAAAAAAGATCAAAGCCTCATAAGTGTTACCACAGTTCACTTATTCAGGATAATTATGTTACATTGTAGAAGATATATGATTACATGAAATAGCCACTCATCGAGATTCACACTGGGGTTGCCTTGACGTTGCTTGTTCATAAGCAGGTTATGCTGCTAATCAGTGGGTGATTAAAATAGAATGGTGTCCTTCCAAAATGTATTATTATATGCTTCTTTCTACATTGATTTCCATTTGTCATTACCTTGTTCAGTGTAGGAAGTTTTATGAAGTCAGCTGTATTTCTTCATTATGCTCAGCTGGATCTTAATCAAATTTATTTCATCAAGAATGTTTTCTTCCTCCTAGACTACCTGCCTTGCATCCAGCCATTAATAAATGTATGGAATGGCCCAGGACTTGCATGTTGCAAAACAGCTAATAAAGAATCATGAAATGCAAAGCAACTTGTATGTTTAATCAAAAAAAATTACCATTACTGTACAGTTTCAGTATTCTGTATTCATTTAGTTACATGTAAGAATTTTTTTTCTGCAGTACGTTAACTATATCTGTGATTTTTTTTTCCCACCAGCCCACATGATGTTTTTATTAGTTCTGAGTTTGTCAAGAGTAGGTAGTGTTGTCACAAGACTGCATTCAAACGTAGGGATTTGGGACTCAGTTTACTGACTTTGCCATGAAAATACTGTAAGACTGTGGGAAGTTCTCTTACTGTGTGTGCCTCATTTCTCTGCCTGTACAGTTGACATTGCTACTGTCCTTTGCTCTTTTGTTTCTGGAAGTTTAAAATCTTTAACCTTACTGTGTCTGTGGGGAAGCTTAAGAGTGTCTGGTACTGATGGTTCTTCTTGAAAGAAAAGTTGAGTTAGATGAGGTACCGTTTCTTCAGAGTGTCATTTTCAGTCTGTCTTTGCATTTTCTCTTAATTAAGCAAAATGTTTCTTGTAAGAAAAAGGTGTAGTTAATTCCTCCCTTCCCTGAAGGCTACCCAAGAGCAAAAGAAGGTTTGATCTTTTGTGCAGTCTTAATAAGAATGTAAACAGTTAGAATTAAGATCTTCAACTTATACTCTTACGTGGACCATAAACACAGCTTCATCTTGATTTACCATGGCATCTTTCACATATATAAATACTGTCTGTAAAGAAGCTCTAGGGCATTTTGGAGGATAGCAGTGAGTTCTAAAAATAGCTCTTCAGGATGTGTATGTTTTCAATATCATCTGTCCCTTGGTTGCTTCTCTTGTTTTTTCTTTTAATTACATTAACTGGTTTTTGCTTGGACTACTCTTAAGAGTGAATCCTTATTAGATAGGAGAGATCTGAATCTGTCTGTCATAAAGAGGCTTTCTGCTGGTTTTAAGTTTTCAGTTCTTACAGGTGACAACCATGTGACTGAGTTGTTCATGTGCTTCAGTATTTCCTTTAATCTTGATATGTCTAAATAGGATTGAATATTGACATATCGTATTATGGCAAACAGCCAAGAAAATATTTTCAGTTCCCRATGGACATAACTGAAGTTCTCTTATTAATAGAAATCAGTTCCTGAGAACCAGGATGGAAATTCAGTTAGAACAATTCCTTCTCCTCACCCCTTTTCAGTTTATTATTCTCCTTCTCTGAACCTGTTGGCTGTGAGGCTCTCCATGGTGCTCATAATGGAATGTGTTGTTGGTTTCACTTCAGGTTTTCTTAGTTTTGAACGTTAAAAGTCTTCACAGCTCCAGTTTTATTATTGTTAGCATTTTCTTTGTACTATATTGGATTATGTATGTGGGGAGGTTTCTTTAACGCTCACCCAGCATGAGGCCGCAGACAGGCACATTTCTAACACTGTGACCTTTTCACTGAAGTAAAAGGTGTTTTTTTTGTTGTTTTTCATTTCTCTCGGAAGGCAGAAGTGATTATGAAATAGCCCTTGGTATGACTGGCAGCAAGGAAGCGGTCCTGAACGCACACGTACTCGTGTGAGCTCAGCAGTGAGCAGGGATGGTTTCCTGCCGGCGTACGTTCCACCCTCCTCTTTTGTTTAACACCGGTAAGGGCATACGCTGTTCAGCCACAGCACCCCCACAACACCCACCACCTGTGGGAAGGCAGAAGCCTCAACAGCATAACTTTTCTTATGGGTTATTATTGTTGTAGCTAAATTTGTCAGATGTTCGCTAACGGCTGCCATCCCTGTAACTCGCCTGAAGTAGCAAAGGCTTCTGTGTAACCTACCTGCAGCAGGCGCTGTGGTAAACGGCAGCTGAACTCGGCGTGGGTGCAGGGAACTGTCCACGTAAAAGGAATGGTGTTTTTGGAGTCGACATTACAGATGTGTTGGCTACCAAGGAAGTTTTGGCTTGGGGTGAAAAGCAATTTTAAGGAAAGACAAAGACAAACAGATGCTGTAAAAAGCAAGGCAGTCAAAAATTTGCTTATCCTGTTTGACCTTTTTTTCATCCTTATCTGATGTAAAATAAATTAATAATGGGAACAACTTGAATTTAAAACCGAACATCACCAGTCTTGGGTAGAATGTTATTTTTAAAGCTCCTGACTGGTGGAAAGAATTATTGTCCTTCTAAAATGTATAGAGAAATGAGTGAAGAAGCTAGATTAGAGTTTTATTCCAATTTGGTTACTTTTCTGTAGGTGCTTTTCTTTATCTTTTTGTTTCTTAACTCTATAATGGCTTGCTTTCACCCTGTGTGTAGGAGTGGCCTTTTGTYAAACCAAAGATCAGACTATGAAAGTAATCTAAGAAGCATCTATTCAGACAGGTTTCTGGGGCAATTGGTATTTAAAGAAATAAAYGAAAAACAAAAAGCCAAGGAACCCCCAGAATTGAACATGCCATATTTTGAAAACCTATCTTGTGCAGTTAGTTATGATTCATCAGACCTACTATAGCAACTCATGTTTTGGACAAGTAAAGAAGTGCAACGAAGTCAGCTATGATATAGAAAAGCTGTGAACGTGACTCCTTTGAGAGAACATCTGATATCTTAGTCTGAAATGCTGATTTCCATTTTGACTTATTTAATGTCCTCCAGTCAATGTGTGTTCTAATTCCAGAATGAATTCTATATGAGAATAGTTAACTCTGGGAATTTCTGTTAGATCGAAGCAAATTATTGCCAGCTGTATGTAATTTTGCAGATTTGCATTGTTTGGATTGCTTCACTTCACTTCAAGTAAGTCATTACATTCCCTTCATCAAAACTGAAGAAAAGTGTAAAGATTTCTGTTGTTCTGCAGTATTTTTGAATCATGATCACCAATGAAACAATAACAGTGTGAGATTACTTGTTTCCTCTGGCTGGTGTCATGTAATTAATTTTTTGTTCAGGATGTTTATGCTGAATTATTTCTGTTCTTTGGTTTTCAAGCTCTTATTTAATCAAATAAAATACAAAGATAAAATGCTGTATGTCAGAGAAATGCCAAGAGAAGAGAGAGGCATTGGTATAAGCAAAGAAAAAAAAAACAGCTAAAGAAATTGAGAGTTGAAATTCAGAAGGTCAGTTGATGAATTGCAAGGGAGATTATAAAGTTGTTAAGGGAGGTTGTTTACTGTGTTCATATTTTCTTTGGCTGCTTCCATTGTTTGTTTTAAGATTGATGACATTAATTTAGGCTATGTGTTTTTAATTGTGCTCTTAGCTCGTTTAAAATGTGATAGGAGTGATATGAGAGCACAGAGTCTAGTAAAAATCAGTATCATAATTCAGTGTTTCCTTATATTAAGAAGAATGTTCATGCTTTGGCCCTGGCTTATTTAAACTATTTCAAAATCCCAATTTTACCTAGCATAATGCAACTATATAAAGTGAACAAGACCGGTTTGTTTCGAGGGAGCAAAATCCAATCTAGATTATCTGTAAAAAGTAATTTTAATGGTTATTTTAACATGTAAAGAGTGTGCTCTTTGGATGTTTCATTAAGCTTCAGGGATGCTCAGCAGTACTTTGAGACTGTTACTGCTCGACAGAATTCCTGTTTGATAAACTTGAAGGTGGAATAAAGACAAAAGTCCAAATCCTTTCCATTGGAAAGACAGAGTAATAGAAGATCATCTCAATAGTGAAAATAAAGCAGTAAAAATACCTTCAGTACCTTGGTAATGAATGCTAAAAAGAAAAGGAGAGATGAAGAACAATGTATTGAGGAATGAGGTACAAACAACATTCAGAGACTGTAGATGAAGGAAACTTCTAYAGAGGAAGGAAACTTACGTTTTAGCTTCTTACACACCTTTTAAGAAGAGTCAGCTTAAATATCTTCATTGTGTTCAGCACTTTCATCTCTATATAGCTAAAAAAAATACCATCAAGCTGTATAGTTATACCAAATCTCTATGTTATTCAACTTAATGGACCATTTATTTAGTTTTCAGCTTTACAAATGTATTTTTCCACAGTATAATTTTGTAATCAGGTCTTTGTTAGTTGTCTGTTTCAGTGAAGTATTGTTTGAAATCTTCGTAAAATTGTTTTATAGAAGCAAAACACCTTTTAGGTTTGGGGTATGACATAATTCTTAACAATATCAAACTTGCCATTGCCAGTGATTCTAAATATATTTTTTGTATCCTAATACTATCCAAACCCTGAGAAAAAATGTTGGGGCATTCAGTAACAAAAGTGAATGTTAGCACTTTGTATGTGCTACAAACTTCTAGGAAGCACTTTACTTTTTCTAGACCTGCAGAGCTAACGCAGCAAGGAGCACCCTTCCGCCCCCCCCCCCCCAGAAAAAAAGTCATTCCTGCTGAATTATCAACAAAATTATCTACTTATTACCTAAAGTTTAAAATCCCACAATGCAATTATAAAGATGTCACGGAGGGGAAAACCAAAAGCAGTGCAGTACATGTATTCTATCAGTAACATCCACTGGTTAGAATTTGCAGGGATATTGTAAAGCATAGCTCTCTTTCCAAGCTGGACATATCTTTGAAAGAGAGATTGTGGTTTTATTAAGTTGATTTTTCCATTAAAGCTCATCTGAGTGTTCCAGCAGAATAAATGTGCGTACATCCATTTGTATGTGTGTCTGTGCACCCATGTACAAGTACAGAGTTTCCAGTTATTTGTGAACAATAAGGAAACCTTGAGCTGATCAAGGGCTTCTAGATGCTTGGACTGTCCTGGGTGCCCTAAGGAAACCTTGAGCTGATCAAGGGCTTCTAGATGCTTGGACTGTCCTGGGTGCCCAAAAGCGTGTCAGCAGCCAGATGCCAGGCTGGTAGTCCCTTTAAGAAGGAGATTTTGGAGATAAGATTGGAATTTCCATATGTGAGGGTAGGCTAGTTCTTTTAAAATGATTTTTCTTCCTTTGCAAGCAACATGATATTGAAGAAGTGGCATTATATTTCTTTATTACATAGTATGATCTATACACATAGAATTGTTTGGCTTCAAGCTTACAGTGAAGAAGGAGCTTCTGATTTTTGTTGTCTGTCATGAAACCAACTTGATTTTGCAGTTACTGTTGTGCTTTTGGAATCTGCCTTCTCACTTAATTGTGAGTGTATTGCAAGAAGTTTTTATTTTTTAAAGTGGATTTTTTTTTATTCTAAAGCATAAAATGAGTAAAACAATTCTAATGTTTTAGTAAGTAGATTTCACTTTAAGTTTTTTAGGCGTAAGACCAATTCGCAAACACAGTTTTGTCCCTTTTTTTTGAAACAAGATTTTTAAAAGAACAGAGGTGAAAGAGTGCAAAATGGATGTTTTTCATGCATAAGAAAGCAAACTGCTTTCTTAAACAAATCCCCAGCCAAAATCTATCAAATGTATATTTGGACAGCATTGTCACTTTATTTTTGTTACTATTTTACAGATTACTGGCAGATAGGTAGTGCAAATACAGTCTAACAAATGTAGCATTTTGTAAGGTGTGGGTTTTTTAACTGTATTTGTTCACTTCATGCTGGAGTTAACCTAGAACAAAAAACAATTGCTCAAGATTAGACCATGTGCCACTTTAAAGATTTTCTGCTTTTAAGATCTAGTCTATATTTCTTCTTCCTCATTTCCACATCCTGTATACAATGGAGAGCTTGTTTCTAGGCTAAGTAATAAGTAGGACTGCAAAGTTTGAGAAGAAAATTAACTATTGTTGACTTTCAGAAATTAATATCTTGTGCCTTGTGTAGGTAGAAAAATGTAATTGTATGTGTGCTGTTGTGGTCAGAATCAGGACTACAATTTTAATAATTTTTGTTTAAAGAAAACAAAGGTTAGTGTTTCTGTTCCCCTTCTTTATGATGCATTTCTCATTAGCTGCTGTTCTCCTGTCCTCATCTCTCAAATGTCAAATCCCTATGTAGTATAATTGTTCTGATCATTACCTTCATGGCAGCATATGCAACATATGTGTAACCTACCTGGAAACACAGCTCTTAGGCTGTGTTTTTGTGCTAGGGCATACACTTATATTGTGCTTGCTATAGAACTGATTTGCACAGAGACTTCAGATCTGTGTACTTAAGGTGTTTTTAGTTGTAGAGCTTTGTGTTTGTCCCTTACACAAATAATGCTGACAGAAAGCCAGAACAATCAGGTCGAGCATTCACGTAAACACACTGTGTAAACAATTGTTTTGGCGTTAGCTGCACTCTTCTGTAGTCTTAAGCTCATACCATATTAATGTTCTGTTTAAATTAGCCAGAAAGCTTAGATAGCATACTTCGTTGTCAATACCATTTGTGAACAGATGGGAAAAATACAAAACATGCTAGAAAATTTATTTTTCTTTCCCTTTTCTAACTCCCACTATTCAATTGCTAAATTAACTATAAAATGTGGACTAGCTTTCAAGCTCGCATACACAGCTGCTCTGAAATGCATGAAGAAGGGTGTCAGGTAAACAACAGAGACAAAATGGGTTGTGAGTTTTCCAGTATGTTTAATAAGAAGAAAGAAATATTCTGATTAATACTACAATACTTTTGTAAGAAGCTATTTCCTGTTGACCTAAATTTGTATTGCAATGTGTTTGCAGTCTTCAAAGGGCAATATATATAATTAGTATATTACAAGAGACAGATAAATAGGACATGCTAACTCCTTTGAATGACTAACCTGCTCTTCGATACTAGTTAATAATATTATCTCAAACACAAACTCTGTGTTCATTATGAACAGCAGCTGAATTGTGCCACTTTAATGGAGGTATGCCCTAATCTCCCACCTCTGTTTCTTAGTTTTTAAGCACCTCATTGTCTTTGAAGAAAATATCTCTGCTACTTAGCTTTTGCTGGAGAGTGCTGATCCAGTGCAATAGGTGTTCTAGTTGTGCAGAAATCCACCTAGAACTGTTACTGAAACTACTTACGGGTTTCTTTTTAATTGGTATGTAAAATGCCAGCTAGATTTATCATGACTAGTCATAACGATGAAGGGTATCTCAAATAGCAGATATTGTTCTTTGGTCCTGAATCTTCACAGCAGTTATGCCAGACAGGATTACTGACCTGGAATCTTGGCTCTTGTCTCATAACAATGGAAAGATCTGTACTAACTTTGAGGATTAGGCTGTGACCAGCTTCTCTGGTTTTTGTTATGCACTTCTGGATTGGGAAATACATCTGTCAGCACTGATGAAAACATGTTTTTTTCACTCCTGTATGACACTGTTCTTCATAAGAGAAACATACTGTTACATATTCAAAGTTGCAGAATGTGCTCCATAGTATTAAATGCCTTACAAATAAAAGAACTGATATTTATGAAATGTTAATGAAGTGAAATGATGACAAAGAACTGAGCGATGTGATGGAAAAATTCTAAGCCCTGGCTTGCAGTTAGAGAAAGTTTGACACAAGTGTGAGGTCACTTGAATACAAGGCAATTTTGATAGCTCTCAAAATATTTGTTCTCAGTTTGACCTTTGCATGGTATAATGAAGTTGAAATAGAGAAATGAAAAGACATTTATTTGACATTCTCATTGAAACAGTCTAGACCTAAATGGTGAAATGTAGTGTAGGAATAACTTGAGTTTAAAAAGTACCTTTTTTCTTCTCTTTTTCATTCCCCTCTTATCTGGAGGAAAGCTCATTTGGAGAGGGGACAGAAGGGAAAGAGAGCATGAATTATGAACAAGCACATACTAGACACTTCTAGTAATTTCCATATGTCTCMGTAAGGAGCGCTACTTCTGTGTGCAGTGCAGGACCTAGCTAAATAACTTTCTCCATACTTGAGTCCAAGGGAGGGGCTTCTGCACCCTCTGTAAAGTGTGCTGAAGGTAGAAAGCTTGCTCTCTATCCTTATGGTGGTAGCAGATAAAGAAACACAGCCTGGTACCTAAGGATCTTCTAATGTCTGTAGATCGTGAGGCATTCAAGAGAAGTGCTTCTCCTGGTGAAACTCCTGGAAGGGGTGGGAAAACACAATTTACTATGGAATTTCAAGGAACTGTGGGCAGCTGGCTGCCAGTCAGTGTTGCTCCAGAATCTGGCATGGGAGATGGAACACTTTAGTCCCCCCCCTTCCCCTGTCTCAGAAAAACTGGAAACTACTAGAAGAAACAAACAGATCGTGTAAGGTTACATGGTTGAACTTTACACAAGAGGAAATTTCCAAGTTAAGGTTGTTCTTGCCCACTCTCCGGCACTATAAATTTCTTTCTCCTTTACAGTTAATGACTGAATATACTTTTTTTAAAAATTTTATTTATTTATTTATTTATTTATTTGCCATCTGCAGCATGCAGACATAACCAGATCTGGTGAATTTACCGTTTCATCTTCTCAGTTGCTTCCAGGACATGAAGATAGTACATGTGCATGGATAATTATTATAAGATAAAGTTAAATTACAGAAAAATACATTTAAAATTGTCTAAATCAATAGTGTTACTGTAAGTGCGAAAGTACAAACTGTTCCACCTGAGTCTGGAGAAGCAGAAACTCACTGCTGTATATCAGAAATTGACGATTGTGTGTTCAAGATTTAGTGCTGTCTTTATGTGCAGGGAGGCAGAATTAAGACGGCACAAGCAGACTTTAACTGGCCTTTCTTGGCCTTTTATGTTTAACTGTGAAAACTTACCTTTATTAGTATGTTTTTGTTTGGAGCGATAAGAAATTTGATTATGAGCTAGCGAGTGAGTGTTTACTACTCCCTCTGCTGGTCTTTTAGCAATGTTTAAAAGTCAGTGCTGAGGAAGGACTAGGAAACACTTGATTTGGAAAGCCTTGTTGGGCTTAACAGAGGTTCTTCCCCTTCACTACCCTCCTGTCTTGTTTAAATAGCATATCAATTTGATCTCAGTTGATGGAGAAGTTGTCTCTATTTTATGAAATACTTGTCAGCAAAAGATATTACACAAATGGGAACTCCTTATTTCTGGTGTTCAAGGTGCAGTTTAAGCCACACTTAACTTTCTAATTTTTGCTAACTTTTTTTGAACCTACTTAGTACTTCTTGATATTAATGACTGAAGTTAGGGCATAACAGATATGCCTCTTTTTGTGTGGAGCCGAAGTATTGGAGCCCACCAGCTAGGAAGGTGAGCTAGTGAATAGCAAAGTCAAAGAGCTCTTATGAAATCCCAACTGAAAGTGTTAAAGCTGTCTTAAGGCAGGAGGGATTTGGTACTACAGTTGGCCTTCCTCTGAAAAGGCATCCTTTGTTTTGAGACTTCTGTCAATTAAGATGGTAGTGAATGGAGGGAAAAGCTGGTCAAAGGATAACCAGTACGAGTGAATTGCAGGCAAGAATCTATAAAATATCAGTACAAATAAAGTAATGATCTAAAACAGTTCTCTGTCACAAGTCTTCACTTTGTGTGAGCACGCACTTCATGAAGTCTGCAGGATGCATGCTACATGTATTCACTGTTACCATCATAATTCTTCATGGTCTTGATGTTGCTCTGTAGCTCTGCATCTATCTAAAGGGAACTTCTGCTGTTCTTTACTCATTTTGACCATGCTTTTCATCAGGAAAAATGCTTTTTGCAGAAGAGTGTTTAGCAGTGTTGGAGTGGCAATGGCAGTTCTTGAAGAGCTGTTTGCAAATCCACAAGTATATTGAGCCTTTCATAAACTTAGATCATGCAGAAGGGCTTGCCGAGGACTGACACTTCTTTGAGATTATGAAATAGTGTCTCTGTGTGCTTAGGACAGAACTCTTCAACTGCGGAAGTAATTCTGCAAATACGTGCARTGGGTTTAAGTCAGGAGTCGTGACATCTACACTGCAGAGTTTGTGCAGTGTTACTGTAGAGCACTTTTTAAGACAAGTACTTGTATTGAAATTTTTTAGCAACTTGTGTGTGTTCGGAGGTATAAGTACAGCAGGATCCTTTAGCAAAGGTTTGTCAGTGTCTTTTCTAGCATTCTGAATTCTGGAGACATTTTTTTTGCTTAAGCCTACACAACTTGGGTGCGTTTTGGTAGAGTAAAATGACTAGTGTAAAATGAATCTCATGTTAAAGTTCTTAAAACTGATGTCTGTAACTAGAAATTTATTGTTGTCATCTGCTTTTGCTGTAGGCTTCTGCTATAGGGGAGCTCTGTTTGAGGTAAGCTCCCATCTGTGGCCTCAAACACACCAGTGTTACTAGTGGCTATAGAACCGTTCCTCCCAAAGTGCATTGAAGCATGATGAGCAGAAAGGATGGACTTTGGCTGAATAATTGTGTTGTATAAATTCCTATTTTTACTTCAAAATTGTAGCTAAAACTGCTTAAGGGGATTGTCAGTCTGAATTTAGCAACTGCATTTGCAAATACCTAAGATGAAAGTTTTCATTTTTGGAAGAAGAGAAATGATCCTGCATTCTGACAAAGATAAGGTAACACTTTCAGTATCATGAACTCTTTATCTTGCCTTAAACAGGCAACAGAAAACTTCTGTGAAAAGCTGCTACTGTGAACAGTGAAATCTGCATGGTTTTGCTTTTGTCTTTTTTTTCTCCTGGCTCTTATGTTTTTTCCAAGAAGAGATACTGTGTTATGACTGACTTGTAACTCTGCGTACTTCTGGCTGCTTCTCCCTGCATCTCAGTGAAGGTTTTGTCCGAAACTATCTCCTTATTGCATGCACTAATTTTTCATGAGACATGCAGGAATCTGTAGGGTTTTAGCTGTCATAGCGACTCTCTTGATTCATTATGGTTGAAGTTGAACTACCTGTTCAAAAGACAGAGGAGAGAGGGAGGAAACACAGTGTGACCCTGCAGTCTGTTTCTGTTGAAAAACTGGCTAAAATCACTAACTCTCAGCAATAATATTGTGCAGGAAGTATTGTTTTTCTGCTGCTTGAAACACGTTTATAGTGCCACTTCAAAGGCGAGGAGCAGTCATGGGGAAACGGCTTTGTCCTTCTTGTTGGGGAGGAAATTCAAGTGTATTTGTCTGCAGAAGGGTAGTGGTTGCTGCTCATCTGCCAGGTCTAGGGTAGCTGCTTTGTCAATGAGCTTTGAGAAGCCTGTTGGAGTTTCCAGATGCTTCCTTTTTGAAAATCACTCATCCCCAGTTTCTCTTGTGGCTTTTGCTCTGTTGGTCTGTACTTGCAAACTGTTCTTGTCTCTTCCTTCTTCTCCACTACAGCTTTTTTTTCTTTTCTGTTGTTTTTTCTTAATCTTTTTTGTGATTTACCTAACTCCTGCCACCTATTTCTGCTGCACCTCACCAAAATGTTCCAAGATGGTTGCCTGTTAGTTGGGCTAAGCTACACATGTGACTGCAGCAGCCCTGGTTACTAATTGGGGCAATTCAACAAAACAAARGAGCCTATACCAGTGAGCATTGGCTTAAACTGCACAGAGAGGCTGCTTCTACCAGCACATGTGCTGGTGGCTTTCAGAGATATGCTGAGGAAAATACAATAGCTTTCCATAACACGTGCAATATCATACACCCGTGCTCAGTCACTTGCTTTGTTCAGGAAGTCTTCAATCACAGGATTGTAGAATTTCCCTTCTCTTAAAAGTCCATCTTTCAGGTTGGGGAGGCACCCAAAGTAGTTTCCTTCTGAAGAAGTGTTTGGTATACCATTGCCCAAGTTTCAACAAAGCCTGCAAGTGTAACAGATTTTGTTTTCAGAGCTGTAATGTGAAACTTTAAGAAGGTACTATTCAGCATTGCTAACAGCTGTGTAAATGTAGAAGAAGAGAAATTTGAGGAAGAAAATAGAAAATATTTATGCTAGCAGTGTTTTCTGCACCAATTAAATGCTCAGGAAGAAGCTGACAGGACATTTAAAAAAAAGTGAAAGGTGATTTGTGGCTTGTCATGTAATGAAGCCTGAAATTTCAATACCTGTTAACATATTATTCCAGTAGAAAAAGCTTCTATGTTTTCATCTGGATAAATATCTGCTGTTTAACCTCTTCCTGTTTTTATAAGTGGATTTCAGTCTCCTGTCTTTACACCTGCATGTATTAGTCAAATAATACTGGGAAGGCTTTCTCCTACAGCGGTCTTTTGAAGTCAGAGGAGGAGCAGCAAGGCTCCTTTACCCTCAGTTGAGAAAGTTATCAGTATTTATTATTGTAACCTGTAACTGTGCTTAACTAGGATTGTTATATTTACATTTGCAAATGCTGGTAAGGCCTCTTACAGGGAAGACATGTCAGTATAAGGTGAAGTACTACTTCTAGGAGGTTGTAAAATAAAAGGATCAGTTTCTAACTTAAAAGTTTTGTCTGTCTGAAACCACCTCTCAGATTTGACCTATTGTTTTAAAGCTTTTCTTCAAAACCCTTCAAAGGTTGATTTATAAACTACAGGTCCTCTTTTTTCCTGCCAAGAAAAGCAAATAAATTTTATAGCTGGAAGAGAAAAGTATTGCAGAATAAACTCTTTTCCAGATTCTTTCTCACTCCGCTTTTATCATCCTTTTTCCTATCTACTGATTTTGTGAAGCAAACTGGTTAGTGATAGACAGCTTCAGCAAGTGAGCAAAGATGCAACAGTACTTGGAATCTTCCTTTTCCGTGAGGTCCCTGCACTGGGTTGATGCTAGCAGAGCAGGGGAAGAACTGTGGGGTAGTAACAAAAAATGCTGCTGTGCTCCTCTGCGTGGGCAGTAACAAAGCTTGCCTGTCTTGAGAAAGCTGATGTGCTGCTCAGGTTGTGAAGAATGTAGTAGCAGTTATGCTCCTGGATGTTTCTGATGGGTCTTGTCAGATTTGGGGAATGGTATTGGGAATGATGGGTGTTAAATGCCCATTTGCAGTACTTTGATAGAAAAGTATTTTTGGTATTCTGGCAGTGCAGTCAACTGCCAGACACAGTTTTTATACAGAATACAATATGTCAAATGGTATAAGTTGCACCTGATAGTGCAATGAGCAGCCCCCTGACAATTCTGAAAAGAGCACACATCCTAGGAAATAAGCCATCTGGAAGTAAGCAGTTTCTTTCAAGCAGCTAATATTGATAGCACTAGAGCAAATGGTTCTGAAGAAATCAGCCCGCCTTGTTTGAACTGCATCATTTCTACAAGTCTTGAGCAAAGAAAATGTCAGCATCCCAGGATGTCACTGAGGTGGTAGTACCTAGGTCAGTGGTTGTCATCAATATCAATGCAGCATTTGGAAGCGCCTGAGAGAATGCTGCAGGAGATGAAGCATGGTTTATCCAGCTCAGCTTGTTTGTGCTAATGTGTTATTTTAGCATGAACTCTGTAAAAAAGTTTTGGTACGGTGGAAAGGAGGAGGAAGAGAAGTTTCTGTTCCTAATTCTTTAAAGTCCTGCTTTCACTGATGACTTGAGTAGACAGTCTAGTGTCATTTTAGTCACAGAGCTCATGCTCAAGACTATGGGGATTTCACATAACTAAAAGCCTATGTATTGGGTTATACATTATCTATGTATGTTGGAGCTAATACTGTCATGTTAGAAATGGCTGAATCCTATCGGGTAGACCTTGATCTTGATTTAGCATAATAATAATATAGCAGTTAACCTTTTTGCAATTCTCCTTTCTATCCTGGAATATCTTTGTCTCCCCACCCCCCCCAGATAATAGAAGTTTTAATTTAAACTTTCTCAAGGTAGAAACCTGTAAATTTTCTATTCCCCAAAAGAGCCTTGACTGCAGTGCCTCCATAGCTGTTGTATGTTCAGTGGGTATGGTCTACCTGCTGTGGATACCCTTGGTTCTTCCATTTTCAGAGGCTGCAAGGATTGAAAAAACTGTGCTACTGTCTCTGAACTCCCCATAAATACATGCCAAGATGAGTCCCAGTGTGTGTGCATGGTTTTGTAATGATTCTGCTGTAGTAGCATTATCACACAAGCTAATTGCTCAGTTATTTTGCTTGTGTTTTTAAAACATAATTTTGGGGGGAAATAAAGATTTTTCTCTTTGTTTCAGTGTGCAAGGATCCACCTTACAAAGTTGAAGAATCCGGGTATGCTGGTTTTATTTTGCCAATTGAGGTTTACTTCAAAAACAAGGTATGGAATCACATGCTTTTCATCTTTCTGTTAGGAAAAAAAAAATCATATGGAGGTTTTAGGATTTACATTTTAATTCCCAAGCTTGGTTAAATATTAGCATTAAGAATATCTTTATAAATGCTGTTCCTCAATTCAAATTCACTGTAACTTTTAGAATTGCCTAATTTTACTTTTGAAGATATCCCTATGCAATTAGGATTACCTGATAAAATAAWGGAGTTGACTGTAATTGTTCAGAAGGATTAATAGCCTGGTCAGAAGTGGAAACACTTTTTGACTAATTTTTGACTAATGTTTCGGGAAGTTCAATAGCCCCTTAAAAACTTTAAGAAAGGAAGCTGATCTTGATCCTGTTGATTTCATAATGAACCCATTGTTCTATTTTAATATTGCCAATCTTTCTAATTTGTTCATTTTTTTGGTCTTTCAAAAAGAGTCTTTTCATCCTGCATCCTCAGTATGAAAAAACATTCTTTTAGAGCGTATGCGAATATTGATCCTACTCAACTCAACATTACCAGGGGGCTACCAGGGGGCTACCAGACAGTTTAAAAACTAAACTAGTGCCGTTCTACAAAATGGGTATTATTGTGGTATCTCACGTTCTGAATCTAAGTAAATACTGCACTTATTATGGGTCYCTCTGGTAGCAAATACAGAGATTTCCTTTAATGTACGTAACAGGGTCTGTATTACTAATAACTGGTTCAGATAAAAAAAAATCCTATTTGGGGGGAATAAAGAGGAAAAAGCTCAAATAGTTTCTAGAATTTAATATACAGTATTTTAATGATTGCAATATCTTGGGCATCCTTTGCTTGTCACGTGCTTTCATGGACCTATTATTGTACTTCACATTTGCTTGTGAGATACTTGTGTGGTTATTTTATAATATCAGGATGTAGTTTAACATAATTGTTTTAATCTAGTTGGTGTTTTATCATCTTTAACTTGTTGAGTGTATGGTGGAAAGTTAAAAATGAAGGAAAGCAGAAATGCATAGTAAAAAGCCTTTTCTGAAATCCTGCTCACTTACAGTTTGGATTAGTGGAGTGTACAACTTTGTTAGCTTCTTATGCCTTTAAATAGATATCCTAATATCCTTTTGTCTTCCATGGAAAGCTCCGTCAAGGCACAACAGGTGGATAGTTCTGCTCAGGCACTTTCTAAGTTGTATGTTTTAAACAGTTAATTCTGAAATGTTCCCTGTATCAATCTGTGAAGAGTAGGGCTTGGTTCACCCCATTTGCTGGTGGAAAAGGAAACGGGACTGCCTCCGTGACTTGACTGGCTTTTTTGGTATGCTCTTTAGCTCTGTATCCATTAGAGAAGCAGTTTGATCCATTGCAGGAAATCTAATTTTATTAAAGAAAAGCAGCCCATTCTCTTTAACTCCTCCATTCAGAGTTCATCCCAAAAGCGGGGAGACAAAGTCAGAAGACAGTGATTCAATGAAGCATCTCTTCAGAAGGCTTCCAGCCCGACATTTCTTTTTCTGTTTTCCACTCAGACTTTGGCTGTCTTTGCTGACTGTGGAGGCCTGCAAGTCTCAGGAGTTACCCAGCAGGAATTGTGGCTTATACTGAAATGAGAGGGCGCCAATGATTACAACTCACCTCACCCTCAAGCAGCATGTGGAATTAGGAAGTTTGCAAACACCCCTCACCCCTATTTTGGTGTCATGGAATACAACAAGCAGCAGTCGGACTGAGTCAGCTAGCTCTTCAGGCAGCTGCAGCTGCCAACCCTTTTCTGGGGTCAATACAATACGAAGAAAAAATGGCACAAAAATTGAGTTGTCATTCCTGAGGCAAATTACTACTTCCTCTTGGCTCAGCTACTCTTCCTCCCCTAAGCCACTTCACAGATATTCCAATACAGAAAAAGAGGAGATAGGTTGGAGGAGGAAGAGGAGACAGACCATCATCACTTATTCAAGGTAGACAACTTCCCATTTCTGGTTCAGCAAGTACCCTAATGAACAGAGAAGGCAAGGGTACCAAAAGCCATCCTGGATCTTGAACTCAAAGGATTAAAATGTTTCCATTCCTAAGACTAAACAGAATTTGTTGAAAATCTAATGGCTGTTTCTGACAGAAAATATTCCAAGCTTTAAAGAGTTAAACCAGCCCCTTTCCAAAACCTTCCATATTCAACAAAAGTAGGCTATAGATGTTAGCCGGTGAGACATAGTCCTTGGAAAAAATGCTTTATGTTTAAGGACTTCTACACTGGAAAATGTGTCTACTTAAGTATAAGTCTAATAATGAGTATATTTTGCCTTCACTGTCAGGACTGTTTTAAAATAATGGCAGTGGTACTGGCAGTGCTTCACATATTAAAATTCTGTTTTGAAATCCCTGACTGTGATCATCTAACTTTCCACAGACTTCTTTGAAGACTCCAGTTTGTAAATTCTTATAACTCTGCTTTTATGTCAAAGCTGCTGGTACCAACTGATTACCCATAACGTTATAGTTTTCTAAGCAGGCTGGGAAATAAATCACTTTCACTTTTTCTGAAAGAACTCTTGTGTTAGTCTCTTTAAAAATAACAGATATCTTCAYCCATGGTTGCATTTGAAAAAGGTCTGTCAAGAAACTAGTTCATGTAAGGGAACTGTTCTCTTCTGTCTTCAGAAACAAGCTGCTACAGGCTTTTTAGCCCAGGTCCCTTTCTGTTACCTGCTCCAAGTTCAGAGATGGGACATTGAGGCAGTCCCTTGACTGTGTTTGAAGTTTTTGTTTTGACTTTTACAGTACCTGAGATTTCTGTGCTTCCTGTTCTTCACATCCTTTGAATTCTGAGTCAAAACTAAACATTTTTTGATGTGCATTTTTAAAGCATCTCAGGGTTGTTTGTCACTGAACAGAGCAGATATTTTGATTAGAAATTTAGTGTTGGATATATGCTGAGATTTTCCTGTATTTCTTTCTCATCTTTTGTCATGGTTCCAATTTTGCTAATGTCTTTCTTGAATTTGGCCTTTTACTTGTGTTCTGCCTTATAAAACTTCCATTGGTTTGGTGGCTTCTGTTTGCACATCTGGGCCCTTGGAGGATGGGCTATTTATGTTGCTTTAATAGAATGTATAACTTATTTATGGTTTCTAGAATAGAACTCTGTAATTGTATAACATAAAACGTATTTAATATCTTTTCTCTTGTAATGCAAACTAGAGTGTATTCATTGACATTAGTTTCTTTTTTTGGCAAAGGATTTCTCCAAACAATAGAGCACTAATTATTTCTTCCAAGATAATTTGCCTCTCCTGTTTTATTCTCTCCATATTGGTACAGGGAACATTCAATTTAATTTTTTTCACTATGATAGCAGAGAATTTTAATCACTTGGAAGCTGTGGTGTAATCCTTGAAATCTAGCTGGCCACATTGGTTCAAGGGAATGAGATCTCATTAATAAATCAGCAGAGACCATGTATAGAAGGTCAAATGTAGTTTGCTGCAGCAGTTTCATTTTTACCCCCCTCCTTTCCTCATGAGTTGTTTAAAAAAAAAAAAAAAAGCCTTTGATTTCTGTGGAGGAACTTGCAGTCAAAATGTACTGCAGTGTCTTCTATGCTACCTAGGGCTCAGAAGTGTGACTGTGTTGGTGACCGAGTTACCTTGTGTCAGCTGAATCATGATACTTGACTCTGCATATGCCTTTAGTCTATGGAAAACATGATGTAAAATACTTTCAATTAAGTCTTTTCAGGAGATCATGAAGTTTATGCAATTACCATGTATTATCATGGGCTGATAGGAGTTTTTCTGATTTACTGTAGCACAGCTGACGCTTGGTAAATTCCATCATGTGTTTAAGAACACAGAGAATGGTTAAAATGACATAATTTTCATTTTAATTGACAGTCTTTATGTAGCCCTTGTTTTCAACTTAGTTAGTTTTGGTGTTAGATGTTTCTATCTGGTTATTTTCAACCCTCAGGAAGAACCTAAGAAAGTTCGATTTGACTATGACTTATTCCTGCACCTTGAAGGCCACCCGCCTGTAAATCACCTCCGCTGTGAAAAGCTCACATTCAACAACCCGACAGAGGAATTCAGAAGAAAGCTGCTAAAGGCAGGAGGGGTGAGTCCTGCACCCATGTCAAAAGCCATCACAATAAAGATGTTGCTGCTTATTGCTGGTGCATGATTAGTACAATAAAAGTCGACCTGACAGTGAAATTAAGTGAAGTGTTTGTGATTAACTTAGTTTAAGAGCTCAGTGCTTGCTTTGAAGTGGAACGAGTGAGCAAATGAGCATGTGCTTATCTTAAGATGCAGCTATCTAAATAGTGTATTTACCTATTTTAACATCCAAGTGATTCATGTTTACTTCAGCAAAAGCAATAAAGAACTTGGACCTTATAAATGAAGCATTGCTTGCTTGACATTTCAGAGATGAAATACAGAAAGGCCACTATGATGGGATTAAGTAACATGAAAATAAAACATTTCTTCTTCAGAAAGTAATGACTGTTTTAAGCAGAATAAGTTCAGTAACTATATATGAGGCAAAACAAGTTAGAAAACCCTATGTATAAATAAAACTATTTTAAATTTAATGTAATGTGTAACTTATCCACTTTGAACCAGAAAATTTACAGAGGTACAGCTTTCACCTGTTCATACTTCTTTGTGTTCATAGAATGAGTATAAAAAAAGTGTAAGCAAGCCAGCCAGTTTGAAGGGAGGAGAGGGTCAAACCTGCAGGAATCTATTAACACGATGCTTTGTATGTTCGTGGAGAGCGTTCTGCTGTGTTTCGTACGATTGCAGACCTGGGCAGGCTGCTGGGGGCCTYGGGAGGTCTCTAGTGCAACATCCTGCCCCGAGCAGGCTTGGCTGTGAGGCACCCGGGCAGCCCTGGGCTTCACCCTGCTGGGGCTGAACACCATCCAAGGACGGCGCTGGCAGCACCCACACGTGACCCTGCCCCACTCGCTGCCGCCGGACCCGCACTGCTCTGCCGAGCCACCCCCGGCCACAGCTGGGTGTTTGTCTTCTGTTTTTGAATTTGATAGGGTTTCTGTTGACCCATTCTTCCAGCATGCCTAGGCCCCTCTGAATGRCAGCCCTGCTCTTGAGAGTGTCAGCTGGTCCCCCCAGTTTGGTGTCACCTGCAAACTTGATGTGTAAGAGTGCATGCTGTCTCCGCCTCCAGGTCACTGGTAGAGATATTAAGTAATCCTTCATTTTGTGAGTTTATACTAGGTCAATGCTTATGTAAACATTTTTGAGTAGTCATAAGCAACAAAGAGCATTAGTCCTGTTTGGCACAGTTAGACAGCAGGAGGTTCTAGGTGGGAGTTAATAGGGAGATAGTTTTAGAATATTCTGTCTGCTGAAGGGGACCTTTGAAAACAAAGCAGGAGTAAAGAGCAGGCATAATCTGAAAGAGTTTGTTGTCTTTCTGGAGAAGAGAACTGTTGCAACTATAGTTTTATTGAAATAGAAGCATGAGCTGTGTTTTGGATTTGCATGTATTAGGTGTTGTACATGCTGGACAATGTAGGTATCCACTCGTTAGTTTTGCAAGTAAAACATTAAGATTATATTCTGAAAAAACTCAGAAGCCACTGCTTTTAATATCATACCAGGTCAGTTGTCAATGGGAAAGTTTTACCTACTAGTGTAATAAATAATAAATCCCCAAGCAGAGGCTTGGGATTGGGGACACAGAATGACAAAGCTAAACATAACTTTCATTGTTCATTATCTCTGCCCTCTAATTTTAGGTTCCTTGACTTAATAAAAGCAAAAATGCTGTCTAGTTATAAATTAAGAAATTCAGGGCATTTTTGTCAGATTCTTGCCCTGAATATATCAGTGTGTTCATTCTTAAAATGCTTTGCATGATTGCTTTTTGTCTACTGGAAGAGACAAACTTCTTGGGGTTTGGGGGGATTTGTTTGTTTTTTCTTTCCAGTTTGCCAATTTCCTTCCAACAATAGGTCTCTCTTTCTTGAAACTATTAGTCTTTCATGCTTTCCTCTATAAATTTTCTGACCTTGGAGTTTTCCCAATCAACTCAGGACAGGAGATATAATAGGGTCCTGTCTGTCTTTTTACTAAATATCTTTGTGAAACAGCTTACACCTCCCAGCACTGAAAGGCCTATTATACTTGTATGGGTTGTTGTCCGTAGGGTTTTTTTTTTTTTTGACAATTTCAGAAGCAGTGAAGAGCTGACTATCAAATATAAGTAGAATAGACAACTGAATGAATTCATGAAACATTAACTCTCATGTGACTACTGTGCTTCAGCCAGAGAAAAGCATTTACAGGAAAACAAACTACTTGAAGGGCTTTGCCCCTACGTAAGTCAAATTAATTAATATTTCTCTTTATGGAGGTCTTTAAAAAAAAAAAAAAGTAACAAGTCACTGATAACTTCTTTGACTGGCAACAAGTCAGACAAAATCAAGTTCATGTTCCTCAAAATGAATGATACCAGATAAATGTAAAATATTGAGTGGTAGCTGTAGGAAAAGCACTCTAACATTGAGCACTTCTGCTGATATGCTTTTGAATAATGGTGTAAATTGCATAATATCTGTGCTCCTCAGAGCCTAGCGCTCTCATTTGTTTTTCTCCAAGCAAAATTAATGGGAAATATGCTTCCATTGTAGCAAACTACTAAACGTGGTTTTTTATTTCTTATTTTCATAAACATATGTATACTACAAATAGTATGCCCTTCTGAAGGGAAGAAGCACAAGCTTTGTGTAGGACATTACTTACCTGGCATGTGCTTTGGTTGTAAATCAAGGCATTTGCTCAAAGTATAGAGAGGCATGAAGAACAGGTGGAGTCGTATTTGCTGTTGAAAATACTGGACTTCACTTAGCAGAATTACTTCAAGCAGTGCCATTCGCCTTTATTCAGTGTAATCTTGTCTAGGTATTTGTATCTTGATAGTTAAGGAAACTCTGCAGCATTTGGATGTCCCCAACTCCTCTCTTTCCTCCTTGACATATACATACGTAGTGGTTTCTCAAAAGCGAACTAGCAAGTGGTACTGGCCTGAGCCAGTGTTTTTTTGTCTTTCAGGATAATAACCTTCCTGTCCCCCTTTTCTTCTTTTTTTAATTAAGTGTTGACAGACTGCCAGTGCATTCTCATGGATATCCTTTTCCATATGCATGGTGTCATTGATGTGCCCTAAGGTGAGACTGGTTATTCAGCAGTTCACTGGGAAAGAATCAGGGTTACATTTGCATATCCCAGGTAATAAACAAGTGGAAACACAACTTCAGCATAGCTTTGCAATTCAGCTGTGTCAGCTTTGGCTAAGGCAAGCAGGGTGTTTAGGGTTAATGTCAGACATTATCTAGATAACCCAGTGAAATATTTCTTTCTTAGTTTTATATTTGATATAATCAGAATTGAAGCATAAGTATACCCTCAGTCATCATTAGTAAGAGGCCCCCTAGTTGCTGATTTCTCTTCCTATCTGAAAATTATTTTTTTCAATCCTTGCAGGAAGAAGGCTTTGCTTTGGTTACAGAAATGGTATTTCTCTAGTCAGAAAGGTTGCTGGGAGCCATTGGTTCAATTTTACAAAGGCCATGTACAATTTGCAAAATCCTTTGTCAAAGTTTGTCATCTTCAGAAACATACTTTCCGCACAGAACTCCCCTTCTCCCTCTGAAAAGATTTAGTTAGGCTCATCTCTGCCATTTAGCTACTTCCAATTGACCTTGTGTCTTATAAACCTACTCAGAAATGTTTCTTCTGTATGGAGAGGGAAAATATTTTCAAGAATACATGGGGCAAATTCAGCCAAAGCACTGAGTATTATTGTTTACATTTCACCTTTTTCAAAATATATTCTAAATAACATTCTTTCAGAAAGTTTGCTACAGAAATTATAACATTGAGCATTTTTTTGCTACTGCTTCTGCAGTACAGTACCTAATGATGATAAACTAACTTTTATAGAAAAGTGGCTCATGTAAATTAGGAGTGTATCCCGTAATCCAGTCTAAAATCCCAGAAGATGCCCTGTATATGAAGGAAGACCAATTTCTTACCAAGCAAATCTTCAAACTACTAGTAGTGACAGAACTATGTACATGCAGGCTCCTAGAAAGCTCATGTTCTAGACACAGCACATATAATTATGTATGAGTAGGTGCAGTAAGACTGAGGTTTTAATCCTGGCCTTTCCTTCCTACATTTGTCAGTTACCGTTTCTGCTCAGTTTCAGCCTCTGAACCTGTAATTATAAAGTAGGGAGTCTCTGGAAAAAGAAGCAGAACTGTGATTCTTTGGTTTAGAGGTGGGAAGATGGTTGACACTGATGGGGAAATTATAGTCATTGATTAATATTCTTCAATTTTTAACTAGATTTTGAATGTTGAATCCTACTAACCTATTTATAAGCAATGTGTGATTCCATTTATCTATTTTCCACTGTCAGTCGTGGTGGTTCTATTACTGTCTTGGTTTGCATGCTTTTTCATTTCAAAAAAAAATTAGAAATTAAAATTAGATTAGAAACCTAATCTGCTTCATGAGCCAATAGCAAGAAATTAATTCTGAAGATTCTGAATGACAGCTACCTAACAGTTAAATTGGATTTTGCCTCTGGAAGCCTAGTATTGCTCAGGCATCACCTGTTTCAATATAATTATACAAACAACTTCTTTTTGAGTCTTTCAGGAAAGGACAGTGAAAATATTTTCAGTTCATGTTAAGACAGCAATGTAATACAGCCTTGTCTGCCATAAGTGCAAAAAAAGGAGAAAGAAATAATACTTTTTAAAAGAGAATGTTTGTACAGTGTGCACTTGTGTAATAATACTCCCAACTTCCTGGAAGAAGACTTCATTCCATCATTTACTCCTTTAACTGGACTACACAAACAATATTTCAGGGTTAGGTTTTCTTTCGTAAAAGGAAAAGTCTTACAGGTGCTCCTTAGAGAGCAGTTATCGCGACTTATAAAAACAGTACAACTTATAACATTATTACAACTACGCATGGTTATTAATGATGTGGTTTGAGCTTTCAGATCTAGAGGATGCAAGGAATTGGTAGCTGTTAGAGTGGCAATGACTCTTTTTAGCAACAGATATTTTCTTTTTGTCTGCTTTCTGTAAAATGAGTTTGGAAGTGCAAACAGCTCTGCTGTACCAGGCACAACTCCCTCTTTGAAGACAGTTGAACTATTAATGAGTAGAAGAAAGAGAAAGAAACATTTTGAGATAGGTACAATTTTTAGAAAACAGTAACTAACAGGGTAGAAATTGAGGTTTTGCCAAAAAGGCATTGCATCCAATTACAGAATCACAGAATGGTTGAGGTTGGAAGGGACTTCTGGAGATCATCTAGTCCAACCGCCCTGCTCAAGCAGGGTCACCTAGAGCACATTGCACAGGATCACATCCAGGTGGGTTTTGAATATCTCCAGAGAAGGAGACTCCACAGCCTCTCTGGGCAACCTGTGCCAGTGCTCTGTCACCCTCACAGTGAAGAAGTTTTTCCTCATGTTCAGAAAGAACTTCCTGTGTTTCAGTTTGTGCCCATTGCCTCACGTCCTGTTGCTGGGCTCCACTGAAAAGAGTCTGGCCCCATCCTCTTAACACCCTCCCTTAAGATATTTGTATACATTAATAAGATCCCCTGTCAGTCTTCTCCAAGCTAAACAGKCCCAGCTCTCTCAGTCTTTCCTCATGAGAGATGCTCCAGTCCCCTAATCATCTTTGTAGCCCTTCGCTGGACTTGCTCCAGTAGTGCCACATCCCTCTTGTACTGGGGAGCCCAGAACTGGACGCAGTACTCCAGATGTGGCCTCACGAGGGCTCAGTAGGGGGTGGGGGGGAGAATCACCTCCCTCGACCTGCTGGCAACACTCTTCCTGATGCACCCCAGGATACCATTGGCCTTCTTGGCCACAAGGGCACATTGCTGCCTCATGCTTAACTTGGTGTCCACCAGCACTCCCAGGTCCTTCTCGGCAGAGCTGCTTTCCAGCAGCTCAGCCCCCAACCTGTCCTAGTGCATGGGGTTATTCCTCCCTAGGTGCAGGACCCTGCACTTGCCTTYSTTGAACTTCATGAGGTTCCTCTCTGCCCACCTCTCCAGCCTGTCCAGGTCTCTCTGAATGGCAGCACAGCCCTCTGGKGTATCAGCCACTCCTCCCAGCTTGGTATCATCAGCAAACTTGCTGAGTGTGCACTCTGTCCCTTCATCCAGGTCACTGATGAAGAAGTTGAACAAGACTGGAGCCAGTACTGACCCCTGGGGACACCGCTAGCTACAGGCCTCCAACTAGACTCTGCRCCRCTGATCACAACCCTCTGAGCTCTGCCATTCAGCCAGTTCTCAATCCACCTCACTGTCCACTCATCTAACCCACACTTCCTGAGCTTGTCTATGAGGATGCTATGGGAGACAGTGTCAAAAGCCTTGCTGAAGGCAAGGTAGACAACATCCACTGCTCTCCCCTCATCTACCCAGCCAGTCATTCCATCATAGAAGGCTATCAGATTGGTTAGGCATGATTTCCCCTTGGTGAAGCCATGCTGACTACTCCCAATCACCTTCTTAACCTTGATATGCTTGGAGATGGCCTCCAGGATGAGCTGCTCCATCACCTTTTCAGGGATTGAGGCGAGGCTGACTGGCCTGTAGTTTCCTGGGTCCTTCTTCTTGCCCTTTTTGAAGACTGGGGTGACATTGGCTTTCTTCCAGTCCTCAGGCACCTCCCCTCTTCTCTATGTCCTTGCCAAGATGATGGAGAGTGGCCTAGCAATGACATCCGCCAGCTCCCTCAGCACTCATGGGTGCATCCCATCAGGGCTCCTGGATCTATGGGTCTCAAGTTTGCTTAAATGATCTCCAACCCGATCCTCCTCCACCAAGGGAAAGTCTTCCTTTCTCCAGACTTTCTCTTTTGCCTCCAGGGTCTGGGGTTCCTGAGGGCTGGCCTGACCAGTAAAGATTGAAGCAAAGAAGGCATTCAGTAACTCTGCCTTCTCTGYATCCTTCGTCACCAGGGCACCCACTCCATTCAGCAGCAGGCCCACATTTTCCCTAGTCTTTCTTTTGCTACTGATGTATTTCAAGAAGCCCTTCTTGTTGTTCTTGACATCTCTTGCCGGATTTAATTCCAAATGGGCCTTAGCCTTCTGTGTCGCATCCCTGCATACTCTGACAATTATTGGAGGTTGTTTCAAATCCTCATGTTTTCACTGTGTAACAGTTGACAAATGTCTCTTTAGTTACTTCTGATGCTATGTGATGTATGTTCTGAAGCTTGTGTTCCTAATCTAGTGTAATGAAGATGAAATTGTGAGGGTTTTCCTCTTGTCTCTACCCTCCCCTTTTCCTTGTCAGTCCTCTGTGTTAGTTGGAATAGTTGGCTTCTATCCAGGGTCAGCTTTAGGTATAATGCTGCTCCCAGCAAGGGATTATCTTTAATCTTGCACTTTCCATAATTAAGTAATTGAATTTTCTTTAACTACATGATTAACGTTCACTTTTGCTTCAAGTAAGGAACTTAAAAAAATTATAAGATATTTTCTTTTCCCTTTAGGTTTTTTTTTTTTTGGGAATGGGAATAATAGGTGTTCAAGGCACTTGGATTTTTGTTGTGACTCTAAGTGCTCTCAGTGGTGAATGAACTCGCTCTTCACTGTAAAATGATGTTGGGCTGTGGCAGCCCAGGGCCACACAAAGAAGTCTGTTTATCTATTCCTTATGCCACACAAGTATAATTGCATCTGTGGTACTGTTGTAGCAATGGATCATTTTGCCTAGAATTCAAACAGGATCTCCCATAGCTCTCACTGAAGGTATTATTCTTTGAATTTCTCTGCAGCACATAGTGGGGAAATTCATCTGTCTATTCTGAGGCTTCTTTATGGAAGTGTTCTTAGATTACCAACTCAGTAAATGAAACTACAGGTAGCTTGGTATGGATCCTTTTAAGATAAGGTTATTCCAGCCTTCTTGATGGTCTCCTGTCATTCAGGAAAAGCAAAAAGCAAGAGTCAGGCAAGAGCTTTTTGGTAGTGCTTCATTCCCCCACAGAAGCACTGATGGGTTAATCTGGAGCAATTGTGACAGCTCATGAAGTTTTTAACAGTGTAAGAATCTTTGTAGAATGGTTGGACTGTGACCCCTACAGATCTGGGGTGACAAGATGTCTGTTTGTGGAAGCTGGAGATCAGTTTCATGGAATACTTGGAAGCTGTTACTCAGGCATGCCCTACTGCAATCTGAAGAAGGAAGGTTTTGCATTTCAGAAAGCAGATTGTTCTTGCTGTTGGTTACCTGGGTACTTCAAGGTGCCAAAAGTGTTGGTAGATAACAATGTTGTCTTTGGCAGATCAATCTTCTTGTAGGGAGGCTTGTGAGTAAGTTGTGACTAGGTTTATGTAAAGGTATTATGGTTTTAGAATGTTGCAAAAATTGCTGGGGTTAGTGAAAAAGGGCTCACATTTATATTGGGTTAATTGGTGGTGCATAGTTATGATTGCCTCATTCCCTACCTTGTTCAGTGGTGCATGTGACTATATAAATCAGATACCTGCCAGTTTTTCATTCCATAACACTTGGTTGTCCTGAGCAGCAAAATGGAACGCCCCTAGAGGGTGCCTGCAGCTCAAATATTTTGGAAGTTGGTCATTTCAGATGGATCAAGCAGTGAGTTCATTCCTACCCAATAATATGGGTACAAATTGGCTTTTTATACCCACTGTTTCTGGGAGAATTAACTGATCCTCTGCTGCCCTGGTCCATGAAGCTGTCCTTTATTTAAAGCAACTGGCAGACAAAGGCTTTTCTTGCAAGCTCAGCAGCTGCAGGCTATTGAACTGGGTGTTGGGTGAACTAGAGGCAAGATAGCACTGCTGCCAGATCAGTTTGAATACTTGTATGCATAGCGCCATATTTGGCATTTATGACAAAAGGAGGAAATCTTTCTCTAGGGTTGGACTGGTGAAAAAAGTTTAAAAAAAAATCTGTTTTGAAGTCATATGTCTGTCTGTGACAGCAGTGGAAGTAACAAATAGCTTATGTACACTTGGGTTTTTTTGGGGGGTTGTTTTTTTGCTCTGTGGTGGGAGTTGCCATAATAGATAATATCAGCATGATGTAGTATTGTAGTGTAGTATTTGGATGTTCCAATATGATTTGGACTTGTGTTGTTTTCACAAATTTTTCTTAGATATGTTATTACAATAAGATCTTGTTAAACCTTACTTTAATGTTATTGTGTCTGCTGTTCGCTAAGCTAAAACTGATGTATGTAATGGCTTATTAGTGGTGGTTGGTGGTGCAAAAAACCCATGGGTCACAATGCAATCCAAGAAAAAATCAGCCAACAAAAGTAATTCTGTCTTGCCCAAGTTTAGTGTTGTGTACTGAGGAGCTGCCTACACTGAGGTTCCAGTTCTTCTTTCACAGGGATGGTGAAATGCAGTGTGGCTCCTTCCATCTCTGTCTACAACTTGCATTATTAAATAACAACTCTCCTAGAACTGTTTATTGACTGCAGACCTTGGTGTCACTGGAACAGATGGGCTTTGGCGCAAGACAGGGACTAACATCAGCAAGGATCTGAATTTTCTTCTGTTTTCTGTCCAGTCACATTAAGCAGTTATTCTGTTAATCCTTGCTGCTGTTGGTCTTTCTCCTTTTTGTCTTGATCACAGGCCATGTAGTCATCATCTCTCTATCTTCACTAGATTGCAGGCTGAATTTCTTGGGAATTGACATCATCTGCTGACGGAACTTCTATATGCCTTATGGAACAGCTCAAAGATCCTTCTTTTTTTTCTTGAACATCATCCATCCCAACATTCATGTTCATGGAGCTTCTCCTGAACAGCACAGGATATCTCTGAAAAGTAGTCATACTGAGATATCTATTTTCTGCGTTGTCTAAGAAGGAGAGGAAAAAGACAACTACTTCTCTTTCTTAGTCCTAACTATGGAGAAGGTGCAGCTTTTTTGCCATGCTAATGACAGATTACTTCATGTGATGAAAAAATGGCTAGTTATTCATAGTAGAGTATTACAGAAAAGTGGAGCTAGTGGAGTTCATTCACTTATATGTGTGAAGATAGGGCTGATGACTATGGCAAGAGGCCAGGAACCTTGCTTTTATTATTCAGAATAGTGGTAACATTGAAAGAAAACAACTTTCTCAAAGTTCTGAAGTAGAACAAGCTTATGGATTAAAAATATCTATCAATTTATTCATGAAGCTCAGTCATCATAACACAGACAACACTTTATTTTGATTTGTGTGGTTTAGGTGGCAATAAAAATGGTCATGACAAGCTTTCTATTCTAAGAAAACTCTGCTGATCATTTACACCTGCTCTATGAGAACTGTTTTTGCCTCAAACCAAAGCTGGAGTAAAACATGTGCAAATATAAACAGTTTGATAATCTAGGATGCAAAAGTTAAGCTTGTGTGCTTCCCCCCCCGGCCCTTCCATCTGTGTCAATGCTTCATGGAAACTACAGTCAAGAGACTTTTGCAAGTATTCCTACATAAATACCAAGAAAAGCTATACAGTGGACTTGTTAACTATGGTACTTTCAAAAATACTTCATTTTGCTTTTTTGTGGGTAAAGCACTCAGCAAAACACATGTAGGTCATACCACAATTGTGAATATTGCTGGGTTCTTGATTTGCAGTATGTAGTAGTAAGTATCCAATAATCACCAGTTGTGTATGTGTTGTGTGTGTGTGTGTATACATATATACATWTTTTTTTTTTCTTGTTGTGAAAGCCATTTCAGACCATATGTGTTTGAGTAAGGGTAAAAGGGCAGAGGAGAGGGAAGTCCATTGGGGAAAATGTGTTTGTTATGGTCTAAACTGGAACTTGGCAGGCAAAGCTACGCCTGTCACCTCTAACAGAACTTGAGTTTCTTTTATCAGATGGACAGGCTGATGCTGCATGTTTGCAGAGCAAATTCTCAATAACAATAACAAATATATATCCACTTATTATCTGATTATGATGCTAATTCATAAAATTGTTATTTGTTTTTACTCTAACATGTTCTCATTTTTATTCCTGAAGAAACTTTAGAGTTTAAGAAAAGCTTGTCTGTGATTTGTAGTGTGACGGTGAGGCAGTTGGAGCCATCAGATGCATAGAGACTTCCCCTCTCCTGCTATGGCTCCTCCACTCCCTTTTGTTTTCCTCAGAAACATATCCAGCCCTTAATACTGAAGTAGGTTGCTATGTGCAGTACTCTGGGAAGAACTGAACACTTGTCTGCATTAATCTTTGAGTGTAGTCTTTAAAGTTCTCCCTGCAACCTGTAAGCATTGTTTAAAGGAGTTGCTGAAAAGGTAAAAATGTCATTTATTTTTATGAGGAACTTTCTTATCATTGAAGGTAGTTAGGCTTCCCTGCCTCCTCTTTTTGCTCACTGCTGTCTGAGTGCATTGCTTGCTCCTGGCCAACTTGTTGTCTGTCCATCAGGATCACCAGGGCCTTTTCTGCAGAGCTGCTCCCTGGCCAGTCAGCCTCAGCCTGTCCTGCTGCAGGGGGTTAATCCTTCCCAGGGCCAGACCTTTTGCTTTGTGTTGTCCTTTGTTCAAATCCATTAGGTTCCCATCCACCCATTTCTTCAGCAGGTCCAGGTTCCTCTAAATGGCAGTACTGCCCTCTAGCACACTGGCTGCTCCCCTCAATTTGGTATCATCTGTAAACTTGCCAAGAGTTCACTCTATCCTATCCAGACATTAATGAAGACATGGCAGTATTGGGCCAAATGTTGATCCCTGAGGAACACTGCTAGTGATTGTTCTCTAGCTGGGCCTCATGCTGTTGAACACAACCCTTTGAGCCTGGCAGTCCAGCCTATTTTCCACCCATTTCATAGTCCACTTATCCACAACATGAACTGCTTTCTGCTTATCCACAGCACCAGTCACAGAAAACTATCGGTTCATTAGGCAGGACTGCCCTTTGTATACCTGTGCTGGCTTCTTCCAGTCACCTTCTTGACCTTGCTATGTCTGGAAGTGGCTTCTGGAAGGATTTTCTCCATCACCTTCCCAGGGACTGGGGTGAGGCTGACCAGCCTGTAGTTCCGTGGATCTTCTTGCCCTTCTTGAAGACAGGTGTGATGTTTGCCTTTTTTCTGGTCGTTAGGAGCCTTCCCCAATTGCCATGATCTCTTGAAGATGGTAGAGAACTTCCTCGCAATGATGCTGGCCAGCTTCTTCAGCACCCTCATATGTATCCTGTCTGGTCGCATAGACTTCTCCATGTCCCCATGTCTGAAGTGCTCCCAAACTCAATCCTCCTCTCCCATGGGTTCCTGACTGTTTCATGTGGACAAAGTACACCAGGAGGTTCAGGGACTGTGGAAGCCTGAGGACAGATCTTACTAGTGAAAACTGAGGCAAAAAAGCGTTGAGCAGCTCAGTCTTTCTCATGTCCTTTGTCACAAGGTTTGTTGCTCCATTGAGCAGCCTGCCCGCATTTTCCTTAGCCTTCCTTTTTTTGTCATTTATCTGTAGAACCCCCTATTGTTGCCATTAGCATTGTGTAATATAAGTCACTTCCTATGGATGCAAGGAATTTTAATTCACAAGGATTCTATAGTTCTCAATGACAGATAAAGTTAAAATACATTTTTTTCTTTAGCTTTAAACAAAAAAAAAGCCACCAACATGAAGATGTATCTCTTAATAGAATCTGTTCTGTCATTTGTGTCATTTATGCCCTCGTGTAACACTGTGGAATGAGTTGTTTTCTTTTGACCATGTTTCTAATGCTTATTCAGAACCAGATATTCTAATTCACCCAGACTTTTCTTTCAAAACTGTTTAATGTTTGTGAAGGAGAACTATGTCCAACTGCCTGTTTTTACATGACCTATTTAAACAATACTCTTTTTTTTCAACTTCATTGTTTCTTAGCTGAACTTAAATGTTTTTTTCTAGCTTTATTCAGGAAGATGCATCTTCACAATCAGTATGTTCTTCTATACTTGTCTGCATTTCTCCAGTCCCCTGTTTTAAAATCTCTGTAAATCTTTTTTTAAATATTACTACTGATTTAGAGCTCATGCTTCCCTAAGATTCTGCACCACTTCCAAAGTTTGCTTGCTTGCTAGAAGCATCTGCTTTTTTTGCTTTATTCTCAAGCTTGTGCTGAAACCGCCCTTCTCTCCACCCCTGAGTTTGGTATTGGAAAAGCCTTGTATAATATGCTACAGCTGAAATTGTTATTTTAGGTCTCCTTCTCAGCTTAGTATTTGGATTTCCTGATCTTTCTTTCATGCCACTGATACGATGTGGCCAAGCCCATGGGTACCTTCCCAGCACTATCTATGAGCCCTATGAGCCGCCACAGTTGCCCATACCATGTAGCCATTCGTTGACCTGACCCACCACTGTAATCTACTTTTTCTTACCAAATGTTTTTAGGGCTTCTGGAGAAGACTTTTTTCATTACTTTCTCTTCTTCAGTGGCTTTAGTCATCTTCATATTTTCAGGAGAGGACTGAGATTCTGGAGGGTTTTTCCACCAGTATCAGGACTGCCATCACACCACTGGCTCATTCAGTTCTCACAGTGATCCTCTGGCACCCTACTAGTCACTAGGTTTTGACTAAGCCACACTCTTCACTTTGCCAAGCTGTTTGCGCCTGTTTCTATATGGCTCTTGCGTGATCAGTCACCTCTGTGGTAGCCATCCATTCTTTGGACAAAACTTATCACTGCAAGGCCTGGAGCCACGATTACCTTGTTTGACAGTCATAGTTTAAAACTCGCATGCCAGTAATACATTTCAGAATATCATTAGATAAGCCCAGACTGTGGGAGACCTTGTCATAACATGAAGATTATGGAGGTGCCGAATGGGAGTCAGACATTGGGCTTAAAATATTCAAGAAGAAGTACTTTCTGAAGATGCACAATTAAATTGTGGAACTCATTGCCACAGGAGTTTCAGATTCCAGAAAAATAAATGAGTCAAGGAAGCAATTAGACAAACTCATGGAAGTTTGTCTAATAGAATAGCATTAAGGTTATTAAAGACAGTGATGTGGATAGAGCCTCTGGCATGTGAAATCCCTAAACCATTGATTGCTGGAAGCTGAGAGAGGAGGTGGGGGACAGGGAGAAGAATAACACTTTGTTAGTTGTCCTGTTCCCATACTTTCCTCAAACTGTCACTGTTGACCACATCAAAGGCAGGCTGTGAGCTTAGCTAGGCCTTTGCTCTGCTTTAATATCATTAATCTTGTGCTAAATCTGTAAGAGAACAGCAAAATTATAACTAGGAGTTCATGCTTTAAATACTGGTGAATTCAGGATGTGATAACATGACCACTTTAATTGACTTGTTTAAAGTCAAGCTGTTGTCTCTGTGATCTCATCTTCATCAACACCGGCACTGGTGTCTGATCCCATGACCTTGTCTTGATCCCACTGAGCTGGTGATCTGTATGAGCAGAGCAGTAACTCATGGAAAGGGCTGAGGAAGGGAATTAATACAGTTGCTGATTTCTGTCCCTGTAGTGGTTCACTGTGGGAGCAGGCAAGCCCAAGTCCAAGGTGGTTTTGGTCTAAGCAAGGGCTGCAGCAGTGTCCTTGATCCACTGGGGCACACTGTCCTCTGCAACTGCAACCTGGTAGGAAACTTGCAGTGCAAAAGAGAGGAGTATGGTTAAAAAAAAWAATACAGATTGAGTGGTTGTACTGGAGAACTCATGCTATGTTTAGCTTTCATTCTTGCTGCAGAATTAGTAGCTTGCAATGATACATGCATTCATATCTTCTCCTTCTGGGTGCGCTAGCCTTGACTTAATGTGCCATGTTTGTATGTATGTGTGTACACACACATATATATATATATACATACTTGATAGTAACAATGCAGAAGTAGGGGCTTGCTCTGAAAACTGATTGAAGTACAATCATCTTATTCTTTGAGAGGGAAAAGGAGTGGGGGGGKTTTTGAGGTAAAGGATTTTAATGAGGACCAGATTCTTTTTCTGACCGGGATCAGTTTGGAAAAGAGATGTGTGCTTTATCATAGGGTTGAATTGGACATAAGATTTCTTTGGGCTGTTGTCATCTTTATAGAGCTTATCTGGAATGCTGAACTGTTCTGTCTTATTGCATACAGGCATGTCTCAGAGATATTGTGGGTTYGGTTCCAGACCACCGCAATAAAGCGAATATCGCAATAAAGCAAGTCACACAAATTTTTTGGTTTCCCAGTGCATGTAAAAGTTATGTTTACACTATACTGTAGTCTGTTAAGTGTGCAATAGCATTATGTCTAAAAAAATGTACATACCTTAATTAAAAAATACTTTATTGCTAAAAATTGCTAACCATCATCTGAGCCTTCAGTGAGTCATCATCGTTTTGCTGATGGAGGGTCTTGCCTCGATGCTGATGGCTGCTGACTGATCAGGGTGGTGGCTGCTGAAGGTTGGGGTGGCTGTGTCAAGTTCTTGAAATAAGACAGCAAGGAAGTTTGCCACATCGACTGACTCTTCCTTTCACGAAGGATTTCTCCATAGCATGAGATGTTGTTTGATAGCATTTTACCCACAATAAAACTTCTTTCCAAATTGGAGTCAATCCTCTCAAACCCTGCTGCTGCTTTRTCAACTAAGTTCATGTAATTCTAAATCCTTTGTTGTCATTTCAACAATGTTCACAGCATCTTCACCAGGAGTAGATTCCATCTCAAGAAACCACTTTCTTTGCTCATCCATAAGAAGCAACTCCTCATCCGTTAAAGTTTTATCATGAGATTGCAGCAAGCACCTCTTCAGGCTCCACTTCTAATTCTAGTTCTCTTGCTATTTCCACCACATCTGCAGTTACTTCCTCCACTGAAGTCTTGAACTCCTCAAAGTCATCAGTGAGGGCTGGAGTCAACTTCTTCCAAATTCCTGTGAATGTTGATATTTGGACCTCCTCCCATGAATCACGAATGTTCTTAATGGCATCTAGAATGATGAATCCTTTCCAGAAGGTTTTCAGTTGACTTTGCCCAGATCCATCAGAGGAATCACTATCTATGGCAGCTATAGCCTTAGGAAATGTATTTCTTAAATAATAAGACTTGAAAATTGAAATTAGTCCTTGATCCATGGGCTGCAGAACAGATTTTGTGTTAGCAGGCATGAAAACAACATGAATCTTGTTGTACATCTCCATCAGAGCTCTTGGGTGACCAGGTGCATTGTCAATGAGCAGTAATATTTTGACAGGAATCTTTTTTTCTCAGCAGTAGGTCTTAACAGTGGGCTTAAAATATTCAGTAAACCATGTTGTAAACAGAGGGGCTGTCATCCAGGCTTTGTTTTTCCATTTATAGAGCACAGGCAGAGTAGATTTAGCAGAATTCTGAAGGGCTCTAGGATTTTCGGAATGGTAAATGAGCATCGGCTTCAACTTACAGTCACCAGCTGCATTAGCCCCTAACAAGAGAGGCAGCCTGTCCTTTGAAGCTTTGAAGCCAGGCATGGACTTCTCTTCTCTAGCTRTGAAAGTCCTAGGTGGCACCTTCTTCCAATATAATGCTGTTTCGTCTACACTGAAAACCTGTTGTTTAGGGTAGCCACCTTCATCAATTCTYTTGGCTAGATCTTCTGGATAGCTTGCTGCAGCTTCTACATMRGCACTTGCTGCTTCACCTTGCACTTTTATGGTATGGAGACGGCTTCTTTCCTGAAACCTCATGAAYCARCCTCTGCTAGCTTCCAACTTTTCTTCTGCAGCTTCCTCACCTCTCTCAGCCTTCACAGAGTTGAAGAGAGTTAGGGCCTTGCTCTGGATGAGGCTTTGGCTTAAGGGAATGTTGTGGCTGGTTGGATCTTCTATCCAGACCGCTAAAACTTTTTCCCTATCAGCCAGAAGGCTGTTTTGCTTTCTTATCATTTGTGTGTTCACTGCAGTAGCACTTTTTGAATTTCCTTCCAGAACTTTTCCTTTGCATTCACAGCTTGGCTACCTGTCTGGCGCAAGAGGCCTCGCTTTCGGCCTGTCTCGGCTTTCGCCATGCCTTCCTCACTAAGCTTCATCATTTCTAGCTTTTGATTTAAAGTGAGAGCTGTGCGACCCTTCCTTTCACTTGAACACTTAGAGGCCATTGTCRGGTTATCAATTGCCCTAATTTCGATATTGCYGTGTCTCAGGGAACAGGGAGGCCCGAGGAGAGGGAGAGAGATGGGGGAACAGCCAGTTGATATAGAGCAGTCATCACACACACAACATTTATCAGTTAAGTTCACCGCCTTATATGGGCATGCTTCATGGCGCCCCAAAACAGTTCCAATGGCAACATCAAAGGTCACTGATCACAGATCACCATAACAGATATAATAATAATGAAAAAGTTTGAAATATTGTGAGAATTACCAAAATGTGACACAGAGACACAAAGTGAGCACGTGCTGTTGGAAAAATGGCACCGATGATAGACTTGCTTGACACAGGGTTGCCACAAACCTTCGATTTGGAAAAAAGAAAAAAAAAAGCTCAATAAAATGAGGTATGTCTGTACATTGTTAATCATGTTAAATAAAATTCTGATTCGACAATTGCAATTTCATGGAGTTTATAGTGAAATAAAAAAATTTGTGGGGCTCAATTTGGAATATCCATATTTTGTCTTCTGAAATCTATATCGGATTTATTGTCTTCCTGTCTGGAGCTAAATTTGCCAGATCTGCCCGGACTGAGATGGTACTAATGCTGTCCACCCCAGCCCTACAGATCTTTCTGTTAGAAAGCCATCTTTTTCCTAAATATTCTGGAACGCTCTGAATGTCAATAGTCCAAATAACAGTTTAATGGATACCACCCCAGAAATTGACATATCTAAAAGGTCTATAAGCTTCTTTTAAAAGGTCAGCTTTGTGAGAATATTTGTGTATTATAATGAATGTATAAATATTTCTAAGCTGGAATTTTTACCGATTTAAATTAAAAAAAAAATTAGAACAGTGGTTTAACCTAGACATATTTTACTTAGTCAGAATGTTATGCTTCAAGGAGAAACTGGCAACTTCTGACCCTAGGAGAAAGATCCATAGCAGAATTTTTTCTTTCTTTGCTTTTATAATCAAAGTAAGGCAAACCCAGATTCTCCTGACTGTCTATTCCTGCAACATGTAGATATGCCCCTTTCACTCATACAAGTAAATGAACAGAACTGCTCTGTGTCAATAAAAGACCTGCTTAAACTCTTTATGGGTGGGTGAGTTTATGTCTACTTTTACTGAAAGGTCAACTGATTTTAGTGCAGGTGGTATTTTCTATAAAAAAAGTTGTTCTCCTCTAAATTAAACTTGGTGCAACATTTTAAACCAACAGTCTTATTTAACCACCCAATTTAACTGGGTCTGTGAGAAAGAATAATGGTAGTAACAAATGCATTTTCTGTATATGTTGCACAGGTTTGTGATATACACATGTGGCTGCAGATTTTGTGGTAACATTATCCTTGTTACTAGTTATTCTCTATGTTATCTTCTGCCTTTTCTTGCTTTCAGCTGGGCTCAGTTCAACCAAAACCCTTGGCAAGTGGAGGTAAAAGTATTTGGCAGGCTAAAGTAAAATCACCTATTGTGTTGAACCCCAATAGCTAATTGATATTGACTTTACCTTGACTACAAGTTGGAAGCAATTTTTTTTTGCCCAGTTTTTTGAGAGGCCTGTCTGCTGGCGTGTTCTGGTTCTGTGCAGAATCCTATTTCACAAAATGTTTGATGGATACATAAAAAGCTTTTAAAAGCTTTTTTTTTTTTTTTTTTTTTTAATACAGCAACCTATGGTCAAGGAAGGACTCCTTGGGTCATGTGAGGGGCAAAGGTGATCACACAGGGCATCCATGAAAGCAAGGGAGACTTTGTTGTGTGGGACCCTGTAGAGAGAGATAGTTGCTTCCTTGCAGTTGCAGAGCTCTAACTCTCTCTAGATTTGCAGTGCTGGTCAGACAGCAAGTCAGTTGTGTCTGGCATTTAGTATTTTTGAAGCAACAGATAAGTTAATAGCTGTGCTAAGAAGCAGTAAGATCTAGGCACAGCAGCACTGGAGCACAGGCAGGAGCTAACTGAGTTTATCTTTAGATGGAAAGCTTGAATTTTGACAGGTCTGGTAACCACTCTAGCCATGGCTGAATTTTCTGTGGCCTCTGCAATTGATCTGTTTGCACTCATGAGTTCTTTAAAATCAACAAACAGAGCACAGTACTAAACTTTTGTTATAGCAAAACCACTCTTTGCCTATGGGGCATCCAGTGTACTCTAGAACTGATAAGGCGGAAGCTTGAAGTTAATATGCAGCTTGCCTCTTTGACGATGAGGAATTCTTCTTCTTGGAGGTATTAGAGTTGTGTTGCTTTCATACTAAAGCAGAACTAAAAATAAAGGTTATTTTTACAGTGTATCTTCCATCACGCTGCTTTCAAAAGTAAAGACTGCTGCACATGCATATTTCTTTATGGGATGTCAGTAACCTGATGAACTTTTCACTGCAGGTCGGATAAACTTTCAATTTTACCAGACATCAGAATAAGGGGAAGAATGCTAGTTAATGACTTGGGCGTAGTGCTATGTAAGGAACAGTAATGGAACAAGTTGTGCCACTTCCTCAAGGGCTTGTGTTGTACTCACATGGAAATTGAAAGGTGTGATTTGTTCATTAAATGGAGGATGGCAGTATGGTTTCATTAATCCATCCCCTGCTGAGAAGAAACAAGGGTAGCGCTTGTTGAAGAGGTGGTATTCTTCTACAGTGTGATTTGCTAATTCCTTAGGCAGGTCAGACTATTTCTGTGTGCATGTCTCAGTCTTTCTGTTGATAATGTTTGACTTAATATGCTTTTCCTCTTATGACAGATTATGGTAATGTCAGATGGCACATCGGTCCCTTCAGGACAGAGCCTTCATCTCCCCAACCTTCCCAGTAACTCCCTGTCTTTTTCTGAAGTGAAGAAGAAGTCATCTCATGGGCCGAAGGTGAGACTTATTTTGACAGAAGACACTTGAACCAGTGAGGCATACCAAGGGAAATAACTTGAAAAATAATCTCCTTAGGTACTTTTACAGTCATGTGATATAGTCCAATGATAATAGGCCTAATTATTTATTTGATGTGAACTTACTTTAGCTATATAAAATTAATGCTGAACTAGGATGGTTGTGAGGATATATGCCAATTAAGGAATTATTTAATTGGTTTTTGAAAATGTACTGCTTTCCTTCTCTCTCAGAAGTAATTCTAGTTGTCCGTTGTAGTATTAGAAGATTTGATGGAGGAAAAGGGAGGAAACTGGGTTTTTTAGTCAGAAAAGGATTTAGTGAGATCTACAGAAATGTATAGAATTTGAGAAAATACAGAAATAATTGTTTGGTTTATTAAATATTTTTAAATGAATGCTTTCTAAGATAACTGTGTAGAGAGAAACTTGAAAGATTGTATTATCTAGGGTTTTTAATTATATTTAAAGTTCAGGGATTTATTCTTTGCTAAGTGTTTCAAAGATAGCAATATGCCATCAATTTCTAGGACATCAAATTGAATACACAGAGCTAGAAAATGATAAAAAGATGTATTCCAATGAACCTTTTGAAAAATATAAATGAACCTTTCGACAACAGCAAAGAACTTCTTTAGTTTGTCGAAATGATTAATCATGTGGAGGAATAAAAAGTATGCTGTTATTATTAAAATGAGAAACAAATGCAACACAACTACTTGCTTCATCAATGAATTAGCATATAAGCCTTTTCTCCATTCTGTTTTAAAAATCATTTGGGTTTTGATTTTCCTTTTGTAGCATCTGCCAGCTTGAAATATGTTACCTAATCTTACTGGCATCTGATTTTGTGTGTTGCAAGAACAATACTCATTTTTAGCAATAACTTTCATGTTCTGTAACTGTACAAAATGTTCTCTCCTGGCAAAATGCCCAATCTTTTATCCTGGAAGAACTGTCAGGTAGTGAACTATGGTTATGCCTAAGTGTATGCATCAATAAGAAGGTATCACAACAAAAAGGATATGTAGAGAAACAAAGTTCTCTTTAGTGTGTCACTGCCTGGTTTGCATTGTATCCCAGTGTCTTACAGTCTGTAATGCAGTTCTTGTAACAGCCAAAGGAAGTAGAGAAGTGTGATCATTTTCATTCCTGATGAGGAGAAGTAGAGTGAATCTGAGGACTAGACTGAGGGCACTTTGGCGTGCCAAAACTGGTGCATCAAGCCTAGAAGGAAGGGATGCAGGGTACTGAAAGTAACTGCCCAGCTTCTTAGCCTGGGAGACAGCTGCAAACACTTGATACTGCAGATGAGTTACTTATTCGCAATAGTATGGATCCTTGTGAGGTTGGATACCTCTGTAAAGTCGGTTTCTGAACCCCTTCTTTGGTTGTAGCTGTAATGTGGATGCCCCTGTGCCTTGCCCTGCATTCCAACAGAGGCTTGGCCTACATCAGGCAGCCCAGATTCCTACAGAAAGGTTCAGGGAAGTGCAGAAGTGATACAAAGTCCTACACTAGTGCTCCACCTACTTACTGTACTCCATGGTAAGTCTTGAGTCTCCTTGGTAATTCTTTTAATGAGCAAATGGTAACTGGGATGTTGTTTTCTAAACCCTCCCCAGACAATGAACTTTTGTCTGGGGCAGAAAACTTAAGCAAGTTGAGGGTGAAGGGAGTGTTGCATGTTTTCTGGGCCCTCTGTGTAGCCCTCAGATTCACTCTACCTCAAACAAACATCAGAAATCCATCACTTCTGCCTAGGCAATTACCTGCAGTGAGTTTGACCACAGAAAGAAAGCACTGTTGGAGTCAATATGAGCTCAGATGTACATCACAACTCAGAATTGCATTCTATATCAGTGACATTCTTACCCCAAAATGTTTTTGAAGTATTTAATTTCAAAATAGAGACATCAGCAGCAATGCTGTCTAATTGAAATCATTTTAAGTGTAAACTCCTTGCTTGTCCAACCTCCGCTTTGTAGCAGTATCCAAGATAAAACAGCTCTACTCCTAAAATAAAATCAACACTAAAATGTCACCTAGGAGTGATAATTCCTGTCCAGTATAGTTCCTGTCCAATTTAAAAAACACACTAATGAGGAGCTGTTTCTGTGTCTCTTAAGAAACAGTTGTAAATATCTGCCCTACTTAGGATCATTCAGCTATTTTTGAGGAGTAGACACAAGAGGTAACCTTGGTTTGATTATAAGAAAAAAGTCTGTTCTTTTATTATAAAATTCTGAGAATTAAAAAGCCTTGGATTTTTGTCTTGAGGGTGTTTTGTTTTTTGTTTGGGGGTGCACGTTTCAGCCAATTTGTTAAATTAATTATTTGCTTGGTAATTTGGAGTAGCTCTACTTATTTTCATGTATAGAAAGTGATGCAACATCTTCAGTGTTCAAATTTCATTTAAATATGCCTCTTAAATATGCCTCTAAATTGGTAGCTATAGGAGAGTTATAGTTATCAGTCTTGGTAGTTCTTGCACATGGATTATCTACATGAGTAYTCTAAAACTGCAGGTGTTTGTACTCCCTCCAAGTATCCACACAGGATTCTTTTTTTTTTTCTCTCTCCTGTAAGCAGTACCCCTCTGATGTGCTTAGTCTGGTGTCTATCTGTTTTGTATCTGTGAATACCAAACTAAACTTCAAGGTCAGTTTATAACTCTGAATATGTAAAACCAGAACCTAAGAATGTTTCCCTACCCATTTGACATCTACAAATTACCACACAGCTCTTCTATTTAGGGGAGGATTGCAGTCAAGACACTAAACAAACCTGTGCAAAGAAACGATATTGTTGTTCCGTCTCATTTATCAAAAATTTACAATGCAGTGTCAAGTAAGACAAAACTGTCAGTTTGCTTTCTCTCATACTTTTCTGAAATATGGGTTCATAAATATGGGTGTCCATGTTTCTGATATTCCCTAATTTTATGTGTAATCAGTGTAGAGTGTATTAGTGAGCTTCAGTACTGTGATTCAAAAAAAAGTGTTGCACTTAGAAATACAGAAGACAGAAATACATTTTTTACTTAAGCCTTCCTTATTGCCTGTATTTTTTCATTTTCTGAATCTTTTCAGAGTATAAAAATAGCTTCATGCTTGCTTCAGATACTTCTCTTGCTTTTAAGTCAGTTGTATTGGTATGCCTGTTTATATGATGTAAAATACTGTATGCATGAAATAATAGACAAACAGTTTGATCAGTTTTATTGGGATAATTATGTCTTTTGGAATAATATATACTGTCAGTTGCAAAGAAATGAACTTTACTTCAAGTTGTTATTCCTGTGTCTGACCAGAAGAAAAATTGTTTTATGCTGCTTCTTCTGGCTCTCTCCAACCACTGAGTCTACCCTGCTTCTCTTTCTCCAGCTGTCATTGGTCATAATAGTCCTGTGGGCTGGACAAGCAGAAGTCTCCTGAAGTGTGGAAAGCTTTGGGAATGTGGGCTATAGTAATTATCTGTGAGAAGAATTAGCAGTGGATGAATTCACCCATATCTTCAGTGTGCAGTTAAAAAGTGAAAGAATAACATTATTTATGGAGACTTTAAAATGCTTTTTCCCCTATTTAAATCGATTAGCATTTTTCAGTTGAATACTAAACATATTTGTATTTATTAGAAATCTAAATTCCCACAATCAAGTAATTCCTTTTTGATACCTCCTTCTCTTTTCCTCTCGAGAGCAAAAGGCATATTTGAAACTAATTCCATTCCATTGGCTTAACATGACCACATTATCTCAATAGGCATAACTTTTGAAGAAATGACTTTATTACAAGTGAAAATAATGCATGTTTTTACGACCCCCAATCCTAGATTTTTAGACTAAACACAAAAATACAGTGGATGGGCATGGCCATGCCAATGTATTCAGTTTAATGACTTAATCAAACTTAATGAGCTCACAAAAATTGCATCATTTTCTAACTAGCCTCAGAATGTCTGTCAGTAACTGGAGATGTTTGAAATGACTTTCAGAGGACATTGGTTATCCTAAAGCAATGTTTAACCAAATTGAGAGTTATATTTTGTAGCAGGAAGTTAAAATCCAGCCCTGCAAGATATACGGAGAATTCAACACCATTCTTTTTCTTGTGGTTTCAGAAGTGGTTTAATTTGCAAATACATTACCTGTTGAGCAAAACCATTTTTCTGTGTTGAGAAGATCTTAGATTTTTATCATGCTTTCTGAATTATTTATTTTTAAAGGCCTGTTACTACTGCTCCATCAAAGGGATTGTATATCTTGAAATATGTGTGCTTGCTGTTACTTGGATTAATAAAAGAAAACTGCTACAGGTATTTTAACATGCCTATAATCTTCTATATTATTCTTTTGATGTTTGTTATGCAATATATCAAAGTATAACATCCACTTGGGTTACTTCAAATAGTATTTGATGAATACACGAATGTAAGCTATGGTATGTAAATATAGTACCTGTCAAAAACACACAATCTCTATATTGCATATGCAACTTAAAAAAAGACCATTTGATATGTCACACAAAAGAAATATGTCATTCACTCTTATTCCTCACAACAGTTTTTAAGGTGGGGAAGAAAACAAACATTTAAGCATACATTTTGATTTACACTAAGGTCTATGCAGTACATGATGTGAAAATTTACCCACGGTTCACCCTCACCAGCCCTCCGCATTCATCATTACACTGATAGAATTTAATCAATGAATATGTTTTGGATTTTTTATGTTTTTGAAATTTTAAGTGCCTCATACTGTTTCCTCTGCATCTTTGGTGGCTTGTGTTAGGGTCATTGCAGGAGATCAGGAAGTTAGAAAAGATACTTTATTTACTTAGAGAATGAATGTATCTGTAAAAGCAAGGATTTGGCCATCTTAAGGAACAGATCTTTAAGAAACATGGTATTAAATGTCACAGTAAGTATCATATATTTATACTGCTATTTCTATGAAAACATCAGCTTCCATATTCTGGAAAAAGGAAGGAAATCTGGTTTTAAAATTAAAAAAAAAAAAAGGTCTCCAGTTCCCCGTGGTTTTGATAATACTGCCTCCCAGGGCCTATTTCACAGCTCTCAACTGTTGGAAAGCAACTAAAATGAGCCTCCCCCTTTGGAGGGTTTTAAAATTCATGGTAAAGAGAGTGATAAAAAATATGAGGACTCCTTCTTGTTTATGAATGGCACATATCCTGTCCCTCCCTAGAGCAGCACTTCTGGCTCTGGCATGATAGAACAAGATCTGAAGATTAAAGCATTAGTAATGATTTCTTAGGACATACCTTTGGAGTTGGTCTTGCATAAAATAAAATTTTTGGCTACTTTTTTTTTTTTTTAAACCAGGTAAGGAGTCTTGACTAAAGTAATCCAGTGCAAGGAATGATTAATGCATTTTTATTTTTGCTTTTAATTAGTGGCCTGGGAAAAAAGGAAGTGCCTTATATTCAGACATTCAAATGTCATCAGAATATTGTTCATTGTTTAAGAGAATAATAGCTTTTATTTACAGCTTTGCATTTAAAGTCATTTATCTTTCATTAGTGCGGGATCTTAGTAGAGTGTATATTAATCTGATAGCTGACTAAGTAAATTTCAAAATTAACCTTTGTGGCAGAGAGCCACAAAGAAAAGTGCATGTAGCATAGGCTAGCCAAAGAAACTGGGTTTTGGCATGCTGATCACAGACATACTTTGCATAAGTGACGTAAAGATTTAAATTTATGTTTTAGAAATTTTTCTTAAGTTATTTTGCAACGATTTAGTTTGTGTCTCTTTTTTCTTTTTTTCTTTTTTTTCCTCCCAACATTTAAAGTAGCTTTATATAAAAAAAAAAAAGGAAAAAAAAAAAGCTTTGGTGTTTCCTTCCATGTAACTTTCTAAATTGATGTTTCCTCAGAATATTTCACTTTTGGAGTGTGAGCATTTTCTTGTAGATTATTGGTGGAACATTATTCCTTTCTCCCAACTCTGTATGGTCTCCCCAGAAACCCAGCACATAGTAGGGTTGCTTTTTAAGTTAATCCATACTGCATATATTTGACTTTTGGGCCAATCCTTTTTTGTTCTCATTTCTTTTCCAAGATTTGAGCCTGATTGTTTACTGGCACTTTGGGTGCTGGATTGATGCTTCTGCCCATTGTTAATGTTGGTACATATATAGATTTCCAAATCTGACTTGAAAATCTATTTGTAGTACCGACACAAGAAATGTAGCTGAACAAAAAAACCCACAATCAAATAATTCACTCAGTATGTGTGTGAAAATTCAGTGTTTCACTAATCAGTTAAGGTAACTTTTAAAAGATGAGAAGAGAAAGCCAGTTCAAAGTAATTATTTTTAATTAATTTTCCCCTTTTGATAGGGAAGAGAATGGAGACTGCTCTTTCTGTACATATGAATGTTTAAAACATCCAGGTTTTACAGCATTCAACATCCAGATTACACAAGTTTTAAATAGACATGATCTGCTAATTTGGTTAATAGGCAATGCATAATTGGGTATATTCCCTTTCTTAATTTCTCGTCTTGTTGACACAACTTCCATTTAACAGGTTCATCATGTTTTGGTTTGTTTTTTTTGTTTTGGGTTTTTTTTCAGAGCATTTCTACAGATTGTACTTATAAAATTAGTCATTCCTTGTAGATGTTGAGGCTTGCATGTCCTGCTTTGTTCCTTTAATTTCCAGTGCACTGCTGCTCTCCCATTTATATTGTGGTTAAAACAGGGGTTAAGTATGGGGGAAGAAAAGCTTAATATATTTTCCCTTCTGCTGTTCTGTAAATATGTGGCAATGTTAGACAGCCAGAGAAACCAAATCTGCATATGTGCTAGAGAGTTGAAACAGAAAAGCAGGTTGTTATCACTGTAGAATGGTGGGTAAACATTGGTGCAGATTGCTGAAAAATGAATAGAGCTAGGTATTTGTACATGAATTTTATACAGATGAGAGGATATCTCATCTTAAACAGACTAGAGGATCATGGGTACTGCTTTGTTCTGCAGCTTGCAAAGGACTTGAACTACTAACCAATATTACTGAAAGTCAAACCCAGAAGTGCCTTTTTAATATTTGTATGGATGAACATTCTTTTCAGTAGTTACCCATTTTCAGTAATGCTTTCTTTGTGTAAAGATTGTAAAGGAAAAACACTTAATTGTAAGTACTTGTTCATCATGCACTCTTTCAACTTCAGAATTTCAGTGAAATTGTATTTCTAAAACACTAACACCATGTGTATCGGGACACAGTTAACTAAATTCTTTCCAATGTCTGATAAATAGTGAAAATCTTTTTTTGTACTGAGGAAGAGTAATTAAAAAATACTCAGCTATAATATGTATAGTTGCCAGCAAGTAAGGGATGGGCCTGGAAATCCTTGCAATACTGGAATGGCTGTTATCCATATAGTTTCATTGAAGCTATTTGTTGTCTACCTGTTATCATGAATACGATCATTTGAGAGTTGGAGGTTTGGATGCTATCGTGGAGTGTAGCGGTTAGTCAGGGCAGATCCTGCTCTCAGAGCAGTAATTTCCTGGGTTTGTGGGCTAATGGCCTTAGGGGTTTCCAGCAGGAGTAAAACTTCAATTTTTTTTAATTCCTTTTCTTTTTTTTTTATTCTCCAGGGGGTCGGTACAAGTTCTTTCTCCTGTTATTTTAGCTTGGCATTGTTAATGAAATCCTGTTCTGTATAAATCTATAGTTATAGTTAGGATTTTTACAAATTTTGCAATATATAAATAAGAAAAAATCATACTTGATCTTCACAGAGTTCCAGGATCTTGGATTTTATACCTAGAACAGAGGCTTAAATGGTAGAGGGAAAGGAAATCGATGGGTGTATGCAATATCTTTGCTTAAGCACTTCTTCCTAAAAGCTTCTCTGAAGCCTAGCAATATATAGATAGACATTTTAATAATCCACCCATAAGGAAGTAAGCAACCTAAACTTGTTCAGCATATATTCCTRTAAATTGAAATGTCATTTTGTAGTTTGCAAGTAGTGTCTGGAGAGAGTTATTACATGTGTTTAGTATTTAGTCAGGCTACTAGGTATTTTTGAAATGCTGAGCAGCTGCTGCAAGTGTTTTCAGTGGAATTGGGTGGCGCTCAGGGTACTTCATCCTTTGAAAATTCAGTGAAGGCACACTGAGGATCAGAGAACATGAGGGTTAATTCTCAGAAGAAAGGATCTCATAAAATCTGTTCCAAATAGTTCAGTTTCCTTATTGCCAGTTCTAGTTACAGATCACTATTTTCCCTGTCTCTTTAACCTTTCAGATTTTACCAGAGAAATAACTGAGCAAGGAATGATACTGCTCTGCTTTTTCTGCTTTTGCCTATCTTCAGGCTGTTTGTCATCACACTCTCAGGAAACCCTTTTCACTTGTAACACTTGAATTAAAACATGTAATGAAATATTCAGCACAGACAGCAGCAAGACGGGGGTGGGGAGAGGAGGGGAAAGAAATCTTTTTTAGCAGAAGAAGTTTTCAATAAAGATGTTGGTTGTTGAGATGTCTCAGTCAAGTCCTCCATAGCCACCTGGACCCAGAGTTGTCACTGTGAATGAGGAACGAGATCTGTCAAAAGCTGAAGAGAGGATCATGGCTGAGAAGTCAGGCTTTGCCTGAAATGACATGTTTTGCCCTAATCCTGAACTAATTCTTTTTGGCAGTGTGCAGGTTCATATGCTGATCTTTTCTTATATTTTTTTTTCTGTTGCTTTTTAATAGTCATCAATTAACATTTCCTAAACTATTTCTATGTTCATTTTAAAAGTCATGTTTCTTAAAAGTCATGTTTGATTCTTAAGATACAAATCAATCCTTTTCTTGGAAACATTGACAAACAATAGTAACTGCTCATGTTCCACCACTTTGTAACAGATAAATTGACCAAAATGATGGCTTGTGTATCTTGTGTTTCAGTTATTATAGAATCATTTGCAGTTTCTAGTCCAGGTTTTTAATTTTAATCCTGGTTCCATATTGTGTCTTGGAGCTTTTTGTTTGTTTGTTTTTGTTTGATTGTTTTTAAATAAAGTTTTATTTCTCCTTTTTGCAGGACCCAACTAAGATTATGAACACAAGTAGCAGCAGCAGCAGCAGTAGTAACAGTCTTTCAAAGCCCCATAAGTTAATAAAGGAGCACAAGGAAAAAACTTCTAAAGACTCAAAAGAACATAAAAGTGCCTTCAAAGAACCTTCCAGGGAACACAACAAATCTTCCAAAGAATCCTCTAAGAAACCCAAAGAAAACAAACCACTAAAAGATGAAAAAATAGTTCCTAAGATGGCCTTCAAGGAACCCAAACCCATGTCCAAGGAGCCAAAATCTGAAAACACTCCCATCCTTACCATAAGCAGTGGACAGCAGCAGGAAAAGAAGGCCCCTACAAAAAGGCCCTCTGTTGTGGATTCTGATGAACTTTCTGCCAAAAAAAGAAAAAAAAGTAGCTCAGAGTCTTTATTTAAAAGTTTTTCTAGTGCTCCACCACTGATTCTTACTTGTTCAGCTGACAAAAAACAAACAAAGGATAGATCTCAATTCARGATGGGGAAAGTCAAAATAGAAAATGATACACTGGAAAAGAAGACGTCTACTCTTCCACCTTTTGATGATATTGTGGATCCCAATGATTCTGACATGGAGGAAAACATATCCTCCAAATCTGAAGTAAGTGGTGCTTACTTTTTCTTCATATGCACTGAGTATTCCCAGTCCTTGGGATTGTGTATCATATTTGTTTTTTCCTTTCCCCTTCTCCTGTCTGCTGGCAAATTGTTCATGCTCAAGGATGTTAACTGCTGACTGTTTAAACTTATGCATTTTCTGTTTAAATAGTATTGACTGCTCAAGTGTACTCAGTTTATAAATCTGTCAAAATTATGACTAGTGAGCGTACGGAAGATGGCTATAAATAATAGAGGCCTTTTGATTTTGTTCTCTTTGAATTGCATCCTTTTGTGACAGAGAAGGAAATTCACTGAAATGCTTGTATTTCAGGCCTTAGGCTTTGTATTCAGGAATTACCGAATTCAGTAACTTCAGGGAAGGGTCAAAGTAACTCAGAGTGTTCAGTAAATGCAGGCATGTAAAAAGGGCATACCAGAACTAACTGAGTTTAATCTTCTGCTAAGAAGGACAGTTCTGTAACTGATATAAATTTGGGGAGAGAGGGGAGGCCCCAGAATCCTCACTCTGGTGAGGAAAAAATATGTAAAATGATTAACTTACCCAAGAAGAAAAGGGGTGTTTTGCATAAAAGTTTGCTTTCCTGAAAATATTTTTCTACCATGCCTGCTCATCTGTTTCAGSTGTAATATGCTTTTGATTATTAGAATTTTAATTACTCCCTGAGGAGATTTCAGTTTTCAGAAGCATTTTGTATAGACAAATGAATACAGAAGGAAGGGGATGGGAAGAGAAGGCTTTTGAAGAGAAGGGGGGGGGGTTGGGTTTTGTTGTTGTTGTTGTTTGGGTTTTTTTGTTTGTTTTTTTTTGATGCCTTCATTTATACTTACAGCTGGAAGTGGTAAGCAGGATAGAGAGAAGGGAGTAGGATTATAAGAAGTCTTCTCAACTACCCTTGTTGAATTTTCTTATTTTTCCACTGTTTGTCATGTTTCCATTACTGCCACCATATGCATAGCCCTATTTAAACTGTTTGGAACATGCAATAAATAGCTTGCTGTGGGGAGGCATCAGCATTAGGTGTTTACTTGATGGAAGCTTTTCACAGTGGGAGAAAGTCTTTTTCTTTCTAAAGTGGCCCTTTAATGACCATTCCCTTTGTGCATGCAAAGTCTGTAAAATGTGGAAGGTATGTAATGGAGCAGGCCCACGTGTTATAGCATGGCACTGGTGGTGATGTGCCTGGGATGGTGTTTTCATTCTAAAACCGTGTTGCCACTGGCTTTAGAACTTCTAAATAAAGTTTCCTCTAGACCTGAAAGTGCTCATGCTTGTCAACCTTGGGGTGAATTAATTTTTAAAGTCTTGAGAGAAGATTCAGCTTCTTTTGAGTTATGTCAGCGCTCTAAGACTCACCACCTACTGTCAGCAGGCTAATTAGCATAGAGTTCACTTTCAAAGTTTCCCATTTGTTCAAACTGGTCCCATGAAAAGGCACCTGTACTCCTACTGGCATCGTCAGTTCTCCATTTTTCTTCAAAGACAAAAGAATTAAGGAAAGCAACTGCAATGTAACAAGTTTTAGAAATGCCAGCACTACAAATGTGTGTACTACCTAGCAACTTGCAGGTAACTGATATGTATAAAGGGTATGAACAGGTGTCTAGAACTGATAGTATTTAGTAGTTGACAAGCATTTCCCTCTTTGCTGTGATTCTGCAGCCTCTCGCCTATAATCAATGGTATAATCTGTGCATCCTTGTGGTTTTCTTAGGATGACACAAATCCACTGTCACTGCTGTTTATAACTCATCTGCAGTTGACCTGACGGACCTAAGGGGTGCATTAATTCTGTACTAAAGCAAAAAGAAAAAAGAAAAAGAAAAAGAAAAAGAAAAAGAAAAAGAAAAAGAAGGGCATTCAGAGTTTTGTAGTTCTGTAAGCTGCTGTTATGGAGATAGCAAGGTGCCTGACTCCTAGCAGAGAAGCAGAACCTGCTGATCTGGGCTCTGTCTTATTTGAATCTTGACATCCTGGATTGTAGAAGAGTGCCAGTGCGAATCAGTGTAGAAGAGAGTCAGTGCGAGTGCCAGCATGGCCCATGGGTCAAAAGGACGTCTGACACTTTTTTAGTCTTTGGGACTGTGCTCATTAGTAATTCAAGCTCAGTACGGCTCCAGTCAGTGACTGCATACTAGTTACAAGGTCAGTAATATTTTTAGAGAAGTATCTAGAAAGCCTGGAAAAGTATGTCTAGATGCCTGTGGATTCACACAACTCTTAACATTATGGAAGAAAGAGCTGGGCAGCCTGGTTAATGAAAATTTCACAAAACGTAGGGTCTTCTACACTTCACCAGCTTTATATACAGAGAGCTTAATGAAACCATATGACCGAGCAACATAGTATAGGTAATACTGTATGCTGGAAGAAATGATTTGAACTATTTGATTATGTTTGGGTTTCTAAACATTTCAGGAAAAGGAGTACATTTTACAGATAGATCAGTAAAAGATATATCCTACATATGTAGTCACGTGAAGAGGAAAAAAAATGAAAATGCTGCTGCATTGTATAGAGAGTAATTAAAGTAAAAATATATATAAAAAAAGCTCATGCTACACATGAACAGTTAATTCAGGTCTGTTCCTGCTTCATGATATTAACCAAATTAGTTGCTTGAAGCTAGGAAGATATTTCTTCAGTAAGCACATTCTGGCATGATTACATGCTATAAAATTTAGTTAAATGTTATTCCTTACTGTGGTAAGGTTAAAGTGATGGATATAGTAGCACTTCTGAACAGAGAATGTACCATTATTTAGGAATATGTTCAGTAGGAAAGAATCCAGGATTTGTTCCTGAAGTGGCTTTAAAAAGAAAACCACAAAACCAAACTCAGCAAGCTTAGGTTAGATATTCCAAATCAGATTGCAAATCAGTACATAAAAGGTAATAGTCATGATATCACAACAAGATCAGTTTTGAGCCAAAGTACATTTTTTTCATAATTTAAGTTGCACTTACAAGATAGTGCAAACCTAATGCAGGGTGCATTTTTATGAGTAATGAAATTATTAATAATTTAGCTCAGAATTTTGTGAGGATAATATTTACTTCACTCCATGGAATAAGAAATGTTCTTATTCTCAGACATGAATGCCTCTACATGGTGTCTGTTCACCTTCTTGGTATTAGTTTATATGCGTATATGTGTATAACATACATGATAAATTCATAATAATAGGTGTCATCAAACAGAGCGGTCAATAACTGTTGCATAGCTAAGGTTGTGTTATTTCACCTAAAATTATTTTAGTCATGCTTTTATATTTTACAGAAAGTTCATTTAGTCAGTGGTTGCACAGAGAACAATTAGATTTTATATGCATTTCTTTTTAAAACTGTCCATGGGGGTGGAAGGGAGACAAGTTAGAATATTTGCCAAGGGTTGTCCCCATAGCAAATATTCATCAGTTCTGAATTTTTCCCATTAACTCATTTTTTATGTGTCAGAAGCAAGCTAAGAAGTGGGACATCAGCAATCAGTGCTTGCATTATTTCTGAAAATTTGTCCAACAAACAGCATAGCAGGAGAAGTTCCTCATGAAGTTCAACAA
>NW_020450196.1:2912004-3098338 GCF_003343035.1 Apteryx rowi | reverse complement strand
TTCTGTGATTCTGTGAAGTTCAGAAGAACTTGCGCAGTTTTTACTGGATATGTTCACCAGAAGCTAAGACTTATTTAAAAGTAAGTGTCTGGCTGTCAGTGGTTACAGTGGAGAGCTGCTTTTGGAGCTAGATGTAGTTAGTTATTGTTCTGGTCCCAATGGTGAAGGCTGGGTGCAGATTTTGAATTAAAGATGATATTCTGAAGTCTTCACTGTAGACAAAACTGCCCAGCATCATTAAACACAAGTGCAAGTAATTCTGACAGGACCTGATTTGGGACAATGTTGCGACTGTGTTTGGCCCTGCTCCCTGGACTCTAAGCAGTTTTTAAACCATGAGCAGTACTGTCAGCATTAAACAGTCTTGGTGGCAGCTTGTTTCTTGGTATGCTGCAGGATCTTCTGAGATACCTGTCAAGTTGTGTCTGGCTGCTGATGGCCCCAAGAACTGTTTTATCAGGTAGGTGTTGCAGGAAAGCAACACTGATATCCCCCTGCTCTTCAGATATGGCCCCTTTACAGTGAATAGAGGTGGGGTGCACCTTTGCAACTAGTGGTCTTTAATTTTGGACAGAAAAGCAGTGTGTGCTCAACCCTTCTGAATACTGGCATCATGCTCTACCTATTTCTGGGCATTCAGACTTGAACTGGCCTTTGCTTTTGTGAGCTGGGCAGCATACAGGTGTTTTGCCCTCTGACCATTGCAATTACTTGAGAGATGGCTTCTTTTCTGCGTGGTAAAGCATATCTGCCAGTGACTAATCCAGCCTCTGAGCTGTCCCTCAGAGCTGAGGTGCGAGTACGTATCTTACTGTTGCCTCGCAGGCATTTGAGAAAGCCAGACACTCCTCTAATTCCCTGGAGTCAATCCCTATTTTGAGATTCAAATACCATTATAAAATTGCAGTGAGAAATGAAGCAAAGCATGTCTTGCTTAATGATAAACTTTCCGCTCTTGTTTAATAACCTTTCTGTGTATGATTTGGAGGATATTAACGTGTATGGTGACTGGTCTGTAGTCCTTTTGATATATTCTGGAGTATATTGCGTTGATCTTTGTTTCTAGCTCTGTTTTTCTGTTCACTTTTAGTTGCTGGCAAGTCCAACGTTTGTCTAAACATTTCTTCGTGCTGTTTTGTTAGTATCACTTTTCAAATATGTCAGTGTTTTAAAGTGTGTTGGACTTCAGCATTAGTGATAGATTTGCTGTTCATAACACTATGGGTCTTTAATTTAGAGTCCCAGTACATTTGTATGAGCTAGCAACATTATTCAGGAGCAGTAGTACATTCAGACAGTTAGAATCCTACACAAACACTAAGGTATTATTATTTTACTGGCTTTCCTATGGAGCATGTAAAGCAAGGGGGGCTTGGAAAGCATGTAAGATTTAGGGCTTTATTAAGGCATAGGAATAATAATGCAGTCCACTTGAAAACTCCAAAGATTATACTTTTATTTTATTTATTTGAACAGTTTTGAAGAAAAAATTCAATGAGAGGATGTTTTAGTTAATGCAAGTACCAACTGAGCAGAAATGCTTTGATCCATTAGAGAGTGAAAGAATACAACTGAATCCCGTGTGAAGTGTGTGTGCGCGCGTGCGTGCATGGGCGTATGCACTATCAAATTGTGAGTGGTCAAGACTGAGGAGTTTCAGTTATCAAAAGCAGAATACTTCAGTGGGGCATTTTTCTCTGGAAAAATGCAAGCTGCTTTATAGGAAGTCCATTACAGAACAATGAATATATGCTAGTGATCACAATAGAATATGGGTTTATTTTGAATTAACTGCTTGCATATCTTAAAGTAGTCTTAAAGTTCCACCATTAGTACCTTTTTAAAGTAATCCGTAAAATGCCACTTTGTGTCTGGCATAAGATCTATTAATTCGGCTGCTACGAATATGCAAGAATATTTTGAAAACCCCTGTGGTCTTGTAAAACCTCCAGGCCCTTATTAGCTGAAAAATCCAGCTTTCTGCCAGGGCTGGAAGCCAAAGTAAGATCTCTTGCAGATAATATTTAGAGTTTGAAATAACAGTATTGAAATAGAGATCCATGTGGAATTTTCAAGCAGTTACATAGTTTGTTGTTGTTGTTGTTGTTGTTGTTGTTGTTGTTGTTGTTGTTTAAGTGGGGGGGAAGCTAGCTTTGAATTTTTTTTTCTCTCCTGAATCTAGGAAGGTGTTAATGTCTTTAATGATTTAGAATACTGAGAACAGAAAAAGATTGATACTGTTGATGTCCTTCGTTGCATTGGCTAGACAGGCAAAGCACTGTGAATTTGTGACCTGCCATTGGCTTAGAATCTTTACATTTTGCTCAATATTTTTATATGTCATTTCTGCATTTAGTATTGTATTTAGTGAAGCGTGAAGGCTGCTTGAAAACCCCATTAGTCGTTGCTGTGGGACTGTTTGTCCACAGTACTCCCATGTTGACCAGATAACTCAGCAGTCGCAACAGGAACATGTGAGCAGATCATGTAAATACGTTTTGGTTCAAGATACTTTCTTCCAGATCTGTGCTCAGAGAGAAATAATGGCTGAAGAGAATCAGAAATGGCGGAGGCAGGCAGTAGGTGCAAGCATGCTATGTGGCCTTCAAGATATACTGTAGTGTTGCACCATTCAGCTGCTATACTGAGCCTCTTTTTATTAACTGTTACAATGAAGGGAAAAATGTTTTGCCTTCATTCACAGAAGCCTGAGTGCACATTAAACTGCTGCATATGTGGTGAGATGAATTGTTGCTGGATAAGGAAGCTGCAAAATCAACAGATAGCGGTTCCACTGTGGTAGCAAGTTCTGATGTTAAACTGATATGTGTTTGTTCCCATAGGGCTTTTGGAAATCACTGGGTTACAAAAATCTAAAAGATTTAGRAAAAAAACTGTGGAGAGGAACTGGTGGATGTAGTTAAAAGTTCAGATTACAACTGTAATCTTGTTAGTGTCAGGAAATCTCACATTCTTGAGGCAAAATCATGAGTATCACATTAATTTCCAATTTTGGGCAGTGTCATATTTTTACAAATAAAACACAGAAATATGTAATAATAACATAATCATATGTTATTAGGTTTCACTGTTTGACTTTATTTATATGAGTGGCTATATTCCTTTCAGTGGAACTACTCCTGTGGATAAACTCTACCATTTGCATACATGCATTTTTGGATTGTGGACTTTATTTTCTATATTTCAGCCCTGGAAAATTCTGTTCACCCACTAGCCTGCAGCAAGTAAGGTTTTTGGCTGGCCATATTCAATGCTGATGTTTTCATCATCTTCATTCTTTTGTGGCAAAAGACAGACATGACTTTGTGGCTGAGCCAGTAAAGTCAAGACAGTTTTGTGAGGCTGACAGGGTTGTAGACAAAGATGCTAAAGATAGATAGATATTTTATATTAATCATGATCATGTGAGATCTCCTTAATGCAAATTTCATTGCTTTTCAGCTGCTTTATTTATATACATTGTTGTGATTCAGAGAAATGGCTCTGTATAATTAACATAAAATCCAACGCCTTTTAGTATTCAGCTGAATAGTTTAGCTATGTCTACAATAATTAGATCTATTCCAGGCTTTTATGTCCATTTATTCTTTATGTGGAACTATCAAATTTACGGTTTTCTTTGGCAAAAATGGCATGTTTTACTTAAGTACCTTTGAAGGTTTGCTGCCAGACTTCCCATAAAATTCATTAGATTAATTTTTGTAACACTTCCCATTCCGAAATTTGTAGTGCAGAGTGATAACTGAGCTGAATTTTCCAGAACACACAATAAACACGTAATTTAATTTTTACATGTTAAAGACTGAAGTTTAATTTTACCAAGGCAGAAGAAGGGCTGCCTGAACACAGTACTGCTTAGATAGAGCATGTCTCGCGGGTATGCCGAATGGGTTATGGTTTATTGCTGTTCCAAATTCCACCTTGCAGAAAACGCCAGTTGTGCTGAGCGTTCGCCCTTGATGCGGCACCTTGGAAGTTGGGGGCATCCTTCCCTAACAGATAAGGAGGAATACTTGTAGTGAAACACTGCATTCCGTCCCCAAACTAGATTATGGTATTACCTGTGCATCATAGTTCTTCCAGCATATTTACACATGCAGGATTCGTGAAATAAGTAACAGCGGATTTAATCCAGCTGTGTCCGTTATGTGCTCCTTGTGGTTGCCTGTTTCCTCACAGCACAGGTGCCCATTCCTTTGTTGGAAAACCAAGGCAGTGCATGTAAAGTAGCAGTTACTGTTTAGAGAAGGCTTCAGCTCTTTAACTAATTCTGACAATAATTTGTGTGTTAGCTGAAGGTAGTCTTGCCTCATCGTATAGCCAGTAGAAAAAAATGGGATTTGCTTTAAAAAGTGTTGATGTGAAGTTTGGTTTAACTCATTGCACTGTCATTCAGTAGTGCTGATTGGTTAAGATCTGCAAACTCAGTACAACTGATGGTTTTTGTTACAAAAAGTTGTTGCAGAATGAGTTTTCTTCAAACTTTTTCCTACAAACAAAAAAAAATGCCTCTGAGTAAAGCATTCAGCTGTTGTGGTAAAAATTCCAATAAAAACTAACAGATTTTCAGCTGAAAGCCTCTGACCATATTTTCATCTTGCTCTAAAGACACAAAATCTTGTCCGACCAGCTGAAGTGCATAGTCTATGCTGCTTTTGATGTTGAAGTCTCAAGTGGGATTTCTGATACTTTTATSTAGGCAGCAATATCTCATGCCATTGGATCCCATTTGAGGATGAAAACAATAAAGTACATATTGCTTTGCTGATCAGACTTATTTATCATAAGACTGCGTGGCTATGAAGGGCCAAGAAATTTGGTAACTAATGCTGATTTCATCCCCCTGCAAACCACATAACTAGCAGAGCAGAGCAGGGCTGCCTGATTCTAGGAATGTATGTTTTATTCCTTTTAATTGTCTTGAGAAGTGTTACTGATTTCTGCCATGTATGTCTGGATCTCTGTGAAGGAATTGCTTACTGTGAACCAATTGTGCTGTAAACCATCTGGCAAAATTGAAGGAAATTATGCTCCATGTTATAGGAATCAGTGTTTCAAGGCAGCAGAGTTAGACAAAACGGAGGAATGGAACAATTTGCACTTGTCTAAATCTGCTTAAATATTCACAAATCTTGAATTGTGACCTCTGAGCAACATAAGAAGAAAATCTTTAAAGGAGACTGATAATACCTACTCTATCACCAGGAGAGCAGTAATTTTTAGCTGAACTTAACAGAAGCTTTTCTTATGCCTTAACACTGTAAAGAAAGATTCTTCACATATCTGAGGATAATGGATACCAGGGATAGTGGTAACTGAATCAGTGGCCCTGACGTTCGTTACATGGATCAGAAAACCATTCCATACTTTTAATTCTTTAATATCATCGTTGGTGAGGAATGATGCTTGGGACAGAGGTAAATCAAATAACTTTGCTGTTTTGTGTGAGCTTGTTTTAGGTATTACTGTCAGTAATAGAAGGAAATTATGTACCCATCCAACCAGAACATTTTTAAGGATTTGAATTATCAACTGCAAAACCATTATAGTTTAAACCATGCGAAGAAAAGACTAAATGTGGGTTGTAATTACTTAGTTTCTTCTGTTGTATGAATAATTTTTTTTATTTTGCTCATGCTGATTTAATGCACCTTAGTTAATAAACTGTAACTTTATTCTATGGATTAAAAGGATGTGGTTTCAAGACACTGCCTGTTGAAGTGCATCTTCTCTAAGAGTACAATTTCATGAATAGGTAGGAATGTCAAGCAGAAAACCATGATCTGAAGATTCTGGACAAAAACAATTTGGTCTCAAAGATTTACAAGTTCAAGGTGGTGGACTGCCAGGGAAAAAGCCATTCTTAGTGTTCTCGGTGTGCTAAATTTGTTTTGGCAGAGGACCATTCTGAGTAGCTAGAATTTTGCAAGTAAAATGTTACAGTTTTAGCCAAAAAAAGCAGTTTGTAGATGTGATAGTTCAACTTGATTTATTAGCGTGCAGCTTAGTAGCCACGTGCAGCTTTTTTGACCATTTGGACACTGTAAAAGACAAGATTGATTAATCAGGGTTGTAATGCATTGAGAGAATTCTTAATTTAACCAATATTTTTATAATCTCGTAACTTTGGTTACCTGTATTGCATACATTGAATTGCATTACACTACATTATAATGCTTTGGGTCTAATTTAGCTTAAATATAAACAGAACTGCTAGGTATTCAAACTTTTTAGAGATTTCCTTTGTTCTGTGTCTTCTTACTACTCATGTAACAATTACATAAGTCTTGTAATTTTTTTACATGGGAAGAAAATGTTTCCAATAACACAAAGCTGATACTAGAGTATCAGAAATCTATTTTAAATCTCCAAAGCAGTGTCAAGGAGCTTTAAATGAGGGGTTTTTTTGTGGTAATCAGTAGAAGTATGCATGTAGGCAAAGTAACAGCACACAGATGTGTCAGCCATAAATGGTAGAAGACCAGTAAGGAGACAGGCATCTGTTTTGTGTTTTTTCTCCAAGGCTTAGAATTGTTTAATTCTGTGTGTACATAATTAACATGAACTTTAGTGAAAGCTACTGCACAATGTATGATGATATTAGCATAGAGCAGTTGCTTAGGAATGAAACTGATACTGATGTTTCAAAAGTGTTTCTAGGAAAAAAATGTWTGTAGCAGACTGTTGCCAAACGCATCATCTGAAAATCAGAAATTCAGTATGCAAATTTGTCAGATTGGCTAAAAATTATAAAAATTTAATAAATGGCTTGAAGTGCTTTGGCTTTTTAGAGGCTTGGGGATTTTTTACGGTACAGGATAGCTTTCTTTATTTTTCTCTCACTACAGTTTTTCACTGTAATTGGAATGTACAGAAACTTTTTTTCTGAAAGCTAAGATTTTCACGTAATCACCTAAATCCCAGGAATCAAGGTTAAGAAAACAGTAAATATAATGATACTTGCTGTAAAACTGAGAGAGCTAACAGTGATGGCATGGTGAGAGTTACACTAGCTCTCTGTACACAATACAGTTTGCTATGAAATTTTGGGGAAAATGTACTTTTGTTCTGGGACATGAGTTCAGGAGCCAGTGATCTACAATAGCAAAGACATTGTGTGAGAACTCTACTGCAGCACTTCAAAAGAAAAGCTGTTGATTTTTTTCAGAGATTTAGGACTGTGTTTACTTGATGAATATTGACAAATTTCTGCATACTAAAGCTTTAGTGTAGAGTTGTGCTGGGAGGGCTGTATGAAGAGCTTGAGCTATACAGGAAGAGAGAAAAACTATGGGGTTTTTGCAAAGTCTGTGAGTACCTGTTGAGAAAACTAGCTCTCTAATGTTATGGAAATTTGCCATAGTTCAGAACAACATACACAAAAGATATTTTCCATATAGTTGGATGGTTCTCCAGCTGTTTCTTTGTTAATAGGAGTGCATGAATTTCTAACACCAGCACCTCAAATCTGGCAGAATTTAAAGAAAAACCTTCCTATTGCACTAAAAGTGATAGCAGACTGTTCACTCTCCCAAACAGTGAACTGAGACTGCATCAACTTCTGCCCCTTTCAACACTGGCACATGAAATAAGGCATGTAAGAGAAAACAGAGCAATGGTAGTGAACCAAGAAACGCTGGCTTCCAGGGTATCAGCTGCTGGGGCTGTCCAGAACAGCTACCACCTATTTTCTATAATTGCTGTTCCCCCAGTAATAGACCGGAAAATGTAGATAGGTTGAATAAAACTCTCTGTTTTTAGTACCTAGGCAGAATTTTCTAGTTTTCATCCAGCTGTAAAATTGAGGATTAGATTTTTTTCTAAACGCAAATTTCTTTGTTCACAGTTGGCTTCTGAGATCTTTATCGATATGATATGTAAATGTTTTCAGATGAAAAATGTTAAAAATTGCAAAGTCAAACTCCCAGAAAATCAGCCTCTGAATATTGCCTGTGTCAGCTTAATTTGGCCCTTCTGCGTTTACTAAACTACATATGTACAGTCATCATTCTCTCCCCRCAGAACTTTTGCACCACTGAGTTTACAAAATACACAGTATTCACTGAACGAGTAATTTATTTAGGATATCTTCATCTTCTGTCAACAGGCTCCATACTTTGTTTTCGGCACATAATTCAGACTTTGAACAGAATACAGAGCTGTTAACTTTCCCATGCTGCGCTGCTCATGCTGCATTAATTCTTTATAAATATTGATGTCTTTTCACAAGCTTCTGGGGAAATGTGGTTTAGATAACACAGCTAGACTTCAGTGCCAATTTTGGGAAGCCTAAGACTTTATACAATCCTTTGTCTTTGACAGTGTTACTACATATTCAGAACAGAGTTCTCATTCTTTCGTGGTTGGAGTTGTCTGATGAGTACTTCCATCAGTTCACCTTCTGCCTCTTTCAGTGTGCTGAGGGCCTTGCTCATACTCATGTGACTGTGTATTTTTTAGTTTACTTAAATTTTAATTTACTCTGTATCTTGTAGGAATGGACTCCATGGAAACTGTAGTAGCTTTACATGAGAAACCATTGTCTTTTTTCCTGCAGTTCTTCTCCTGCTTTACTGCATGTCTTCTAATCTCCTTACCTGTAAGACTGGTTCAGTAAACATACCTATACAGGCAGCAGCCTCCATTACTGCTTCTTCCTTTTACTGTGCAGTGTCCTATGAAGAAAATTTTTTATTTAAATAAGTTAGAAAAGACACATGCATAGGAGACTCAGCTAAGGCTGACACTTATCTTGAGTATTTCTAAGTTTTTTGTGAGTTAGCAGTCTCTCAAATTTATTTTTTAATTATAAACCTAAGACTATATGTATACATGAAAATATAAAAGGAAAACAATTTTTTTTCAAAAATAGATATGTATTTCAGTGGGAGGAACTCTAAAGAAAGGCAAAATCTTGCTTTGTAAATAATGAATTCAGTGAAAACAGTTAATTTTTTTAGTGCTTGCAAAGTTTAACTTGAGGTTTGCATGTAAATTTAAAAAACAAACAAAAAAACTCTCCCTTTCTCCCTTCACCCCAACTGGAATAGAGGATGTGGRTGTAACACAAAGTGGGAAGAAAGGTTGTCCTCAATCTGAAACCAGGATCCAATTTTTTTCTTTTTTTCAATCATAGATGTGTAGAACAATTTAGGTTCCAAGARACCTCCAGAGGTTTTTTAGTCCAGCCCTTGCCCGTAGCTGGTCTAATTAGATCATGTGGCTCAGGGCTGTGTCCAGCTRAGTCTCAAACACCTTTAGTGCTGGAGATCTTGCAGCATTGCTGGGCAACCTCTTGCAGTATTTGTCCACCCTCATGGTAAAAAAATTTTTTTTCCTAATATTTCTTCAGGGTTTCCTATTTTCAAACATGTGCCCGTTGCCTCTTATCCTATCTTTGTGTACGTCCAGGAAGAGTCTGTCTTGGTCTTCTCTGTATCCTCCCACCGGGTAGTTGTAGATAGCAGTAATGTCTCCCCTTAGCCTTGGTCTAAGAAAGTAACATTTTTGAAATATTTTGATTCAGCCAGAAAACACAGTATGATTTCTTCAGCTTTTTTTTTTTTTTTTGACCTGTTGTGTAGATAGTGTACCAATGGATGTGTGCTGCTGAATTATGGATGTCCAGTACTGCTCTGTGGCCATGATTCCGAAAGGAGTGTGTCTTCTGTCTTGGGATGTTTCTTGTATAAACCAGTAAGCTTAAAATATCTACTGAAGATGAATTCTGCACCTTTAAAATGTTTTCTATTGCCAAATATTTCAGAGAAAAAAATGCAGAAGGAGAAAATAGGAGTATGGAAGACTCACTGAAGGTGCAGGCCAGGCTAAAGAGATTGCTCAATATGCTGTCTTTCTACTGCTAAAGTAGTTTGAGGCTTCTGGGAAGACCAACGATCCTATAGAAAACTAAGGTTTCTAATATGCATGTTTGTGGAGTCCTATATTTGGAGAACACAGTCTGAGCAGTTGCCTTAGGGGTTGTGGGGGGATTGTGTCTCCTTCCCTGCCCCTCTCCAGATTAGTCGGTCTTTGGGTGTTTTTAGATGAATACTGAACTCAGGAGCACAAATTATATGTAAACTGACATTTGGATAAATACTTTAAAAATATTCCTCTACTCTGTTTTTCTACTTTCTTTTTCCCTTCCCCTGATATTTATCTCTGTATGTGGTTGGGGCCCAGAGATACCTAGCTTTTGTCCTTCAGCTCATAATAATTCTAATCGCTTAGCTCCCTGTAGGATGTTTTGTGCATTTCCTACTGTTTTTGAAAAAAATCCAGCTTCATCCAGTGCAATTGTTCAAACAAAATAGCTACAGTGTTTGGTTTAAGGTCTTTTCTGGATGCTAATTTTTAAATTAAGGATGTGTTTTAGATTCCTTACGTATTAGTGGCTGGAACAATTCCAGTGCTTGCATTTAGCCCTTTTACTGAATGTGTCAGTTCTATATACTGAGTCACATTTTATCACATTAATAATAAATCTTTTTAGTAGCAGAAGGAATTCTCACAGGTTCCATGTGGGACTCTTGCTAAAGTTTGTACTTCTCTTTAAGTTTCTGTTTCTAGAGTCATGGGATTCTGAAGTTACTGGATTTTTTTTTTCTTTTAAGTAAATACATGTCAGAACTCATAGGGAGAATATAACACATACAGATACTGTAAAATATCAAAAATCAAATGTCCCTGAAAAGCTCTCAGAAGTATTCTTTACGTCACCTTACAACTGACTAGTGTTTTTTTAATGCATGGATTTTGTTTTTTTAATGCAGGGATTCTTTTTTCTTTTTTTTTTTTTTAATGCATTGATCAATGCCTCTGACTCCTGGACCACATATTCTAACATAGTTTGTTCTTGCTGGTATATCTTTCCTCTTATAATATCACTCTCCCTGACAAGGCTGAGCTTCTCACAAGGTGGTAGATTGCATCAGTACCTGTTAAGAGCTGCACAGCACTTTGAAGCAGGAATGTTAATGTTATGCTTTGGTGGTAGAATATAATGTTGATTAAAGGCATAATGTCTCTAGAATTGCATAGTCAGGACTATATCTTGAGCTCCCCTTATGCTGGAGATGGACTGGGTTAATTGGAGCAGCAGTGCCTTACTCAAGTAGTGGGTACAGAGTCAACTTAATTATAAAATACATATTCCTAAATGAAAATGCATACAGATGCATAGATTTTAGAGGACTTGGTATCTATTAAACTAGTCCTTTAGCAGAGAATGTGACCTTAGCTATTGATACAATTAGCTGCCTTAATCATTTATAGTCATCTTTCAGTCAGGAATTCTGTATCATTGATGAGGAAGAGGTTATTTGTTAAAGTAAATAATACAGCCATATGCAATAGAAGTTCAGTTGCTAAATGAGTTGTACACTAGCTTCTTTCACTTTAGTTTTACATCCCCTTCCTCCCAAAAATCAATCATTTGACATTTCCTGTTTAAATTTTACAGCTCCTTAATTTTAAATTACTATTCTAAATAACTCTTAGTTCCATAAATGTCATAGTTGTGAATAAATAGGTCTACTTTTGTAAGAAAAAATTAATTCCAATTCCCATTTGGTCCCTCTGTTCTTCTGTCTCTCCTATGAGCTTGCAATCCATAAGCTAACTTTTGTGAATGGTTAAAAAGGAATTGTTTTATCCTGTGTTGGAGGTTAGTTTCTGATGTAGCTGCTTGACAGGAGATGTGGTGTAGAAATGAGGCAGGGTGCAGCCAGCTTAATTCAGGCTTATGCTAGCATGGAAATGTAAACAGTGTCTTCCCTTATTCATGGCAAACATGGATGCTTGGCAGAGGAGATGGGGTTTTCCTGTCCTTTGACCTATGGATAAATTGAAGCAGTGGTAGGTGACAGGGCACATAAGGAGACAGTAGAAGTTGTAAGTACAGGACAAGAGAAGAAGGCTTGTCCTAGGACAACTGGTAGTAGTACTTAACTATTAGCAGTTTTAAGTGCATAGACTTTTCAGCATTTATAGCATGGGGAAAACAGAAATCTGTAGACTGTTGGGCATAAAAATAGGAAATATGTAGACTAGCTGATATGAAATGGGACATTACTGCAGTATTTTAATTTTATTTGAGGGAAAAATACATAAACTTCCTTTAAAAACAATTCAGGGGAAGGCAAGAAAAGCCATTGTCACCTGCATACAGATGTTTTCTATTTTTTTAATATAAATAAGGACCCTTAAATGATATGTTTTTATTTTTTGGAAATAGTTATATGAATCCAAACAATGAAATATTACAGAAACAGCCCTGTGATACATCATGTCATAAACAGGTTACTTTCCCTGAAAATTGTTTGTACAAAAGTAGTACAAAAATAAATTCTTGTACTACTTGTAAAAACAAAAGAAAAAGTTTGGAATTGACAGAAGCTGAGTGATTCAGAGCTGGTCAAAAAGATACTTTTTCAGGGAATGAAATAAAAGTCCCTTTTCTTGCTGAGCAGTTTCAAAACACTGAATTCCTTAACTAGCCCTAATAAAGAAGACAGTGTCTCCTGTGCATCAGTCTGAGAGCAGTAAAATGAAATAGACTGTCTAAGAATGTAATAAATCATATCGGGTCATTGCACTAACAAACAGTTTGGGTTTAAACTCTCATTAGCTTGTCTGCAGTAAGAGAAAACTAGTAAAATGGGAAAAGGACACATGAGAGGAGCTTTTTGCTAGTACTGTCTTAAGCTTCCATTGTCGAAGGACATCCTTTAGCTAATTTCAGACCCATTAAGAAAAAAATCTATTTGGTGATTAGTAACCAGTGGATAAGAGCAGAAAGCACAAGTGAATAAAGCCATAAATACCAAAGTCCTTGGGATAACAGCCTGTAAAACTGTCAAAAAGCATTGCCTAAGTAACAAAAGATAGCCTCTGGTAACAAGAAGCGTCAACCCTGTAGGCACTAATCCATATTAGTATATACAAGGCATATTTTTAGTTCCTTCTAAAAAGCAAGCCTTTTCTGTTAATAATGTTCATTCTTACGTTAAAAGCAGCTGTTTCCCCTTTCCTCTGTGCATGCTCTCACCCCAGACTTCTCAGAGCAGAAAAAGCTAAGTTTATTTTCCAGTAGTTAACACTTTTTAAAATTATGCTAGTCTGTATTTCTTGGAATAAATTTTCAGATAGGGCAGTTAAAGCAAATAATGTAAATGATTTCAAGGTGGCATTAAGAACCCTTTTTAAAAGGATATGGATGTCTGTGTTTCACTGGGATTTCTTACAGTATGACTTTTCAAAATAATTTTGCTAAAGCAGAGTAAAATTTTATCAGGAAGGTATAACTTTATATACATTCATATCTATTCCTTCTTGTGATCCTATCTCGTAATCAATTGATGCTGGGAGAAAGTTTTGACACTGAGGAATTCCATTGGCACTTTTACACCTGATAATGTGAATAAGACTAGGCCTTTTTGTGTTTGTCATTTCTAGCAAACTGGTCCAAAATGTAAGCAGTGGAGTTTTAATAGTGTCAAATATCTCTGCACCTGTGCAATTTGGGGGAAGAGGGGTGCACTAGAGTTTTAGCAGTTCTTCAGATATTTTAAATTAACTATTAATAGCCTTTTCGTGTTTGGTGTTTTTTAATGGAATGTCAGAATGTATGAGGGATTTTACATAAGTTACAGTTCATATGGAAGTTAATAAACTATAAAGGAAAAATAAAGTTAATGGAAATCTGAAGAAGCCAGTTGTCAGCTGGTTATTTTGCTACAAATAGCAAAGTGACAGATAAACCAGATGTTTAAGAGTAACCTGAAGCAAGAAGACTGAAATTAGTTTTCAGAATGGTGATGTCTTTACAGTTTGCATTGACTCTTCTTTATCAGTACAGTCTGTTTTGTGTAACCGTACTTATTTTACAGCTAAAAATCTTACTTTTCTTATAGTTTTGCAGAAGTTGCAGTAAGAAAAATTGTTTTTACAGAATTTCTTACTTTTCAGAATAGTGTCAAGTGATGCTGGAGTATCTTCCAAAAAGGTCTAATACTGTGGTACATTACTGTAAGAATCCCATTTGGTACTCAGACAGCGGTTTTGCTGGTTAGTTGGAGTTTGCTTGCAGAGGGTTGATTCACATGTAAGCAAGTTGTTATACCTCTACAGTCAAGCTCAGAGTTGTTTTTTGAGAGAGGGGTTGGGCTCTGGGGTTTTTTTTGACTGCTGTCTGTGAGAACTAGAATAGGTGTTCATTTGAGTAGAGCAGATGTTAAAGGTGGGGGAGTTTTTTCTCAAACATCCTCAGAAAAAGTGAAACATTCTTTTGCCCAAATAGGCAGCTTTCCATTGTGAGAAAAAGGTGGTAAAAGACTATAAATCTGCCTTCTTATTATGAAGGGCAACAATAGATTGATTTATGGAGACAAGGCAACTTTTGGGCAAGTTAGCTCTGAGCTTTACAGTGGCTAGATATTATTGCTATTACTTTTGACAAGGATTTAGTAGCAGCTTAATCACAAGGGAAATTGTATAGCCAAGGAGAGTCAGGAAATTTTCATTAGCCTGGATAACATGTTACAGTAAAGCAGTTGCATAAAGTTTAAAGATTAAGCAGATTTTCTTTTTAACAGTAGATTTTAGATCATTACTCCCTATCCCAATTTTCACCATCCCTTCTGTGTAGGCAATTTTTCTCATTTTATGTTCCCTATTAGCATTTTCTGTAACCATGTGCAAGATTCATTCTTTGTCTCATATACACATCTGTGTGCATGTGCATACCAACACCCACAATTTAAGCCACCAAGCCTAAGAAACCACAAAAAAGTGTATGGAGATAAATATGCAATATGGCAACAGGAGGCAGAAATTCTCAGGACAAACCTCAAAATACATAAGCACAATGAGAAAAAATACACAGAATAGTATTTAAATAAAGTAGTAGGGGCTTTCTCAGTAGCTTTATAGACTTTCATAAAGAAATGTATACTTTTTGAGTAACAGTGAAAAACAATGTATAGAACTGTTTAGTAAGTAATGTAAACTGATTTTAACAATTCTGTTTTAAAGATTTTAAAATCTATGGGTTCAGAATAATTTCCCTGTATAATAATGCAATCTTTTCAGTTCAATCACTCTTGTGTAGGGCCTGAAGATGTACAGAAAGTGTTGTAACGTGGGGAAATCCAGTAAGAGCAGAAAAATATATTTCAAATCCATTCATTAAGACTTATTCTTTAAGTAAGAACAAAGAAAAATTTGGGGGATTTTATGGCATTTAGCTTAGTCTGTTCAGGTCTTTCCCTCTTCTTAGATTCTACAAAATTAGTATTAATCAGGAAAATGTTGCAACTACAGTAAGACAAGGCATTGATAGCTTTTTGTGTAGCATACTGACTTTTGTAAAGTGCTGTATGTGACAAGTAGTTGTGTGTATCTGTGTTGTGGGCTTGGCAGTTTGTCCAATGTTTGGCTCACTAACACCTGAAATAAAGATCTCTTGAGTATCATTCTGTTCAGCAGATTTGGGGGGTTCGTTCTGTTTTGTTTTGTGGGTTTTTTTTGCCAAAATGCCTAAGACAATAGCTTTCTCTTAAAGTACAGTTTTGGTTGCAAGTATTTATTACAATGCTATTTATTTTTGTTTTTTTTTCTTTTAAGTCTGAACAGCCCAGTCCTGCCAGTTCCAGCTCCAGTTCCAGCTCCAGTTTTACACCATCTCAGAACAGCAGACAACAAGGTACTAACAAAGTGAAAGAAATTGAAAAGAACATATAAGATGAAGGGGCCAACAAAAACTAATTGATGGCATCGCATCACCACTTTCCTGCTGCTTTCACAGTCTGAACGAGCTACCATTTCACTTTACACACTTTTCCTCAGGTGTTTACAGATGTGACCATAAGTGAAAAATAAAAGGGGAGAAAATGTGCAGCTGAGAAAAGGGCATGAAGGTTGTTTGTTTTGAGGCAGCAAATATGTGCCAGTGGCTTAACAGATGCTAGACCCCAAAGTGCTTCCAGAGACCCAAAAGAGCTTCCATTTTTGAGGCTGTCATTTTGCAGGATTAATGAGCGTGGCACCTGGCTGCTGTCTGGAGCCCCGCTCAGGCTGGCCTGGCCCTCTTGGGGAGTACAAGGATGTCTATTTGTGGACTGCTTCAAAGAGTGGTGATCTCTAAGTTCGCGGTACTTGGGTCCAGTGCCTGTGAATTCTGCATGGGTTTGAAGAAACCTAGCAAGTCAAAGCTGGGGTTCTGTATTACTGGGAAGTTTTAAGAGCATACTGTATTTATGTTAGAAATATGATGGGAGAGAAAGATGGTTAGACTTTAAGTTGCATTAAGTTTACATTTTGGCTTTCTGGCTAATAATTATGGTCTACTCAGAACTTAGTAGCAAAATACAAGTTTCTTCCCAGAGAGCCTGCCAAAGCAGGTTTTCTATAAATCAATTGAGATTCATTCTACATGAGCTATTAAACTACTTAGTTCCTGTTTGGCCTTGTTCCCTGACTTTATAAGACTGTACGACTGGTATGTTCTTAGTCAGTTTTTGTTTTGTTCTTTAAACCAGGAAGCATTAAAAAAGCAGCTTTTGACTAATTAAAATTGCATTTGTTTTATCCATTTATCTTCTCCAAAGATAGTCTTGCTTTTAAGATTGTGAAAATAGATTAGTACCTCAGACAGATGGTTTGGTTTTTAAAAGATTTAAATATGATGTATATCTGTCACACTGCCTTTCTGGAAGTGACTGGCAGTGATTTTCTTCTGTATTTGAACAGCATTGTTCCAGCTGTTGCACCTCCTTAACTTAGGAAAGCAGGAGCAGAAGTGGACTGTTGTTCATGACTAGCTTCAGGAGTTCGATTTATAACTAAGGCTGAACAAAACCTTTTCTTGCCCATTTTTGTACTTGTGAAAACCTCATTAGTGATGTGAGCTGCCCGTTACAAGCGAAAAGATTTAGACACCTCTTCTTATATCTGTTACCTTACTTTGAGAGAAAACTGAGCAGTTTAGTGTTTCCTTCTGAGCAGACTGGATCCATCCATCTCTCCTGGGTCATATATGAGCATGTCACAGACTGTCTTCCAGTTCTGAACCTTCTCAAGAATAGATGGGAGATTTTTCCTCTGATATAAGCAACTTTGAAATGCAAGTGGTATATACTTGTCCCCTTCCTTGCTGCAATAAATATCAATTACTGCTTTAATCTTTCAGTTCCCAGCTAGCTTAATGTACTGCCAAGTGTATGCATTTGTATGTAGCATGGGATGAAGCACAAGGCATACTGTGGTATGTATATATCACAATGTTGTGCCCTAGACAGAAACCATGCTTTGTGCCCTAAATAAAAGTTATTTGCAGGGGCTCTTTTTCCTTCACATTCAAAATCCAGTGCTCACTCAAGTGTCAGAAACACCGCAGCACAAGCTTTTGCTTACCTCTTTATGTGTAAGCATTGGGCTAACGTAAGGTTTGTCAAGTTCTTTTGTCCTCAGCACTTGCTCTTTTTTTTTTTCCCCCCATTTCCTTGCCAAGAATATTTGCTCTTGGGCAACACCTAGTTTTTGGTGTCTCCTGAACTACTCTGACCCTTCAGGAGATAACCAATAACTTCTCAAACCCTTAAAGGAACTGTCATGGAGTTTTTAATTAATGTTGGTAGGGAATAGAAGATTAACAGTAACATGGCTATCGGTGCTAGAGACAAAGACATAAAAATTAATGCTTTACTGATTGTTAAGAAAGGCTGATAAAAAGTTAGCTAGCTGTGTATGAAGTGCCTGTTCAGAGTCTCAGACCTGGTCCCATGTTCAGTGAAAACATGCCTGAATGGCAGGTTGTTTGGTGCCTATGGCATTGTCAGTGCATCAGGAGTCCATGTTCCTTTTCCCCTAAGGGGAATAAGCCAGTTGCCCACTAAAGATGAGGCTATCTGATTGTCCTAGAAGACAGCATGGCAGTATTAGGGGATAAAATGACCATCTGCAATATTTTGGAAAAAAAGAAACAGGCAAGTGAAAAGAGTTAGCTCAAACCTGGGAAAGTAGGCTGTATGGGGAGCTGAGGAGTGTGTGCTGGTTTTCTTTCTATTTAAAAATAAAAGCAAAGCAAGGTCTGATGTTTAGCGTAGCTTCCAATCCACTGTCAGAAAAGCTATCAGGTTTAATGTTTTGGTATGTGTTGCAAGATTGGGTATTCATATGTTATAATAAATTTCATTAGAAAATTAGTTTTTCTTTGTTTATTTTGCTTTCCACACCACTTTCCTTTTCCTTTGATCTTTTCCCATTTTGCTTCATTTCTTGAATTACACTTCCTTTCCTTCCCTTCCCTCTGTCTTTCATCTTGTTTCTTCTCTCATTCTCTTCCTCCCTGTGGTTTGTGGGGAGGAGAGGAAAGTGTTCTCAAAAGCTGACTTCAGCCCAATGTGTGGGGCAAGACTTCTGTGCTCTCAGTGCAGACAGAGAAACACAACTGCCTTCAGTAGGAGTTTGAGAGTGGTTGCTAGTATCTTTGCCCTGTAAGGTAACCTGTCTGTCTCTCTTGTGACTTACAAAAAGTGTCAAGAGATTAGCCTTTCTAGGCTAAAACTAGCTTTTGTGAATATTCTTATGTTCCTTCCTTTTATCTCTTTTGAACTGTGAACTCCTTCTCCTTGTATTTCCATTTTAATTCTCTTTTCTAATTTGTACCTCAGTTTGTTTAGCTCCCTGTGCCTTGTCTTTTGTTCTCTGCACATCCCAATGGTCAAGCTGGCCAGTAAGAGCATTTTCCAGAAGATCAAAATAGGCAAATGTTTCTTTCATCCCTGTGCTGATGCTGCTGAGGGTGTCCTTTCTCCTTTGCTTCAAAGGGAATTAGTTCATTACCACTCATATTAAAAGACAAGGAGGAAGCCATTTTCTAAGGGGCAAGGGTTAGATACTCAATCAGACTCTAGGTTACCATTTGGAAATAGCTGAGCATTGTCTGACACCCAAAAAGGACCCGAAAATGGAGGGCAGATCAGCTGCTGCTGCTTTTGCTGATCAGCAGTGGTTGTGTGGACAAGAAGCACTTCTGCATGACTCACCTTTCCTTATGGCCTGTGCAAGTGTCTGGTCCACCAGGAATTTGCCCAGCAGCACTATCTGAGCTTATTCCAAGTCAACTTTAAGGTGTGCAAATAGAGAAAAGAACCCGCTGATAAAACTGTGCCACCTTAACAGAGGTCTTGCGCAACATTAGTGGTAAGTCCTTCTAAACATTGGCTTTAAAGTCACTCGCCCAAAACTAGTCAAAAGGCCTGTGACCTGAGCCTCGCTAGATCTGGACTGATCCACCTAACCAACCCTTCCTTCCATGAAGGGAATAGTTGCGCTTTTAGGAGTATGGTCCTGACAGAGAGAGAGATCTAGCTTCTACTCTGTCTATGTCTAGGGATGACACTCCTTGACTCTGTTTCCCCATAAGCAAAGAAAGAGCAAGGTTCGCCTCCCTTTGAAGAGCACTCTGAGGCTTATTTCATTAATGTTAGTACTTTGAGTTTCCTGGGCTGAAGAAATTACAGAACCCTAATAGTAACCACTGTTCCTGTAACCATCACTGTTGCTTTTGCATGTTGCTTTTTATGTTCTCAGTTGTGGTGTACTTCAGAATTAAATGCCCTGTGGCATCATTCTTGCTTATTTCACTCTTCTAAGCTGCTTTTGCCCATTCTTCTTTTAAGCAACTGTATTGTTTTACATGTTACAGATATGTTAAACATGCTGCTTTCTCTGTAACTACCTTTTACAGCAAAATAAATTGAGTAAAATCAAACCAGAATCCTAAACTGAATAGACTACAGTTATGTGCAAGTCAAGCTTCATATCTTGTATTAATTCAAGAAAAAAGATAGGATGGCATTGCATGGAATTGACACACTTTTTACATATGAACATCAGCAAAATGCTTACTTGGCCTGAAATTGACCTTAAAATAAGGAGAACAGCTAAATCTAAATAGGTCAAAAACAGGCAGACAAAGACTACCTTGGCCAGCACAAGTTACAGTCAGAATAATTTATTAGACTTTGCTTTTCAATACGTGGATTAATCTAACAAATATACTATTACTAATATGTCCCAGTAGATCTTTACTGGCATATAAATACCCTTTTAGAAAGCAAGAAGTGTTAAAGCCCATCAAAGTAAAAGAACCTTACTTCTATTAGTAGTATAGAAACACTCAATTTTTCCTAAATTAAAACATGCACAGGGAATATTTGGCATAAAAAATATTTTATGTACTTCAGCTGTTTTCCAAGGAGCCAATCCTGAAAACACTTGAACATATGGGTCACTTCATTGTCATGAGTAGGTCTATTAAAGTTGACAGAGTTGCTCATGTAAGTAAATGATTTATGGATAAGTGCCTGCAGCATAAGCCCCCAGTGCATTACTTCATTTTTTTTAATGTTTAAGACTCTCCCCTCCCAATATTGTGTTGGGAGGGTATTTTTTTTTATCATCTGTGAAGCTGGTGATTTGTCTTGAACACTGCAAAGTGAGCTTAGTTTGTGTATGTTTTATTGTTTCTGTTGCACAGGTCCATTGCGGTCTATAATGAAAGATCTTCATTCAGATGATAATGAAGATGAATCAGATGAAGCAGATGAGAATGACAATGATTCTGAGTTGGAGAGATCTGTAAATACACGGGGAGGAAACAGAAGTCGCAGGTGAGTGTCTTATGATGACAAACAGCTTGATGGCCAGGATGCTGCGCTTGCTAGTAATTAGGTGGGGTTTAGTGTTCTCACACAGTGCTGAGTAACAAACAGCCAGAGAAATAAGACTCTTTCTAAAAAGTACACATATAAAAGTGCTTTTTCTGAAAACTCTGGGAGCTAGGCATTCCCAATGCAAACTATTTGTATACTAAACCACATTGTTATTGTGGTGTTATAGTCTGTTCATCTGACTTACCTTGGTCTCATGCCATTGTGACTTCAGAAACTAGTTGAGAAGGCAAGGTAGAGAAGGAACTAGAAGAGAAGTCAAAGCAAGCATCAGTCACAGAAATTACTGTTTTAAACATTCTTCTTCCTGACTGCAGCCTTAGTAGGGCATTTCAAAATTCAACTGTTCTTCAGGCAGTTTGAAGCTGTTTGAATGTTCTTGAAAGTTATGGAAAACCTGAAACACAGACTCTCTCAAACCTTTTCATAGTGGGTCCTTTATCTGATTCACAGGGTTCTGCTTGTTCAACCCTTTGTGAGCTCATAACACCTGAGTGCCAATGTCAGCAACTGCTTAAGTGGAAAGGTAATAGGAAACTATTAATGAATGTCAGCTGTTTCCCTAATGCACTTTAGCAGCTGGAATCAAAGAAAAAAAGACCAAGAAGACTAGCAGTTTGAGCATTTGTTAAAATGTCAGTGATTGTATAAAGGATGGTTTTAGGCTTGACTCGTCTCTAAATGTAGGGATTTTGTTTCAGTTTTTTATAAAACTTAAGGCTAATGTTTCTCTGCCTTCTTTTTATCCTCAGTAACTCTTGTTTTGTTTTTTTTCTTCCAACAAGTAAATATTCCCTGTTGCTCCTAAGTAAATGGAAGGTGATACTGATAAGGATCTGAGCTCTTGCACATGGCCCCTCCGAGATGCTGAATTTTTAAATTGTAACCAGGAAAAGTGTGTTATTTATGATGAAGTTTTTAAGATGACTTTTCAGACAAGTACTTGTCAGGAAGGACAGATTTCAGAAAGATTTTGGAAGAGCGGAGAAGTATCTCTAAAAAAAACCATGTTCCTCCTTCCAGATGGCTATGAACAGTGACACAGCCTCCCTCCAGGGACTGTGGAAACAGCAGTGTAATTTTCTAACAGTTTAATCATTTCTGTAATGTTAGCTGCTGTTAACTGGACAGTGTAATGTCAACCAAGTGAAGGGAGCCAGTCTTGTTCTCCATGCTACGCAGAGCCTTTTCCAGAGTGCAGCTCCGCTCTGATGCCTCTCCACTACTGAGCAGCACTTTTCCAAGTTGCTTTGACTAATGATGGCTCACCTAGCAAAGAGTAATTCTTAGTATCCAACCTCAAAGTGTGAGCTAGGCTTGCCCCTGCAAGCAGCCCTTTGGAGGTCTAATGTCTTGGCTCTGTTTCTCCACAGAGTTAGTCTAAGTGACGGCAGTGACAGTGACAGTAGTTCAGCTTCTTCATCACTACATCATGAACCAACACCACCTTTATTGAAAACCAACAACAACCAGGTAAAGTCAGAATTCATAAATATAAGCCTGGCATAGGAACATGCTTGCTGCTGGGGAGCTGGTATAACATTCTGATTGCTTTAGTGCAATTACTTAGCCTGTAAACTGAGGTTAGGACTTTTTTTTTTCAAGAGATGGAAAAGTATCTGATTAAATAAATACTGTAAAGCAAATTAGTGTTTTCATCAGTATTTTAAGGAATGTGTCCCTTCTGTTGAATTAACTTTGTAAGGTAAACATTGTAAACCGGCTTTACAGCATCAGTCATACAATCAATGCACTTTTTGGGTTGTATTTGTAGGAGACACAATCACATCAATGGGTTCACTCTCAGGAGTCTATTAAACCCTCTTTTACCCTCCCCACCAGTGTTTATCTAGAAGATGCAATAGTTTTTACTTCACTGTCAGAAAGAGTACTTGTTCCATTTCAGTAACAGCTAGTTTTTGTATTATTTTTAGTTGGGAAAGTAAGGTAGGTCCGTTTTCCAGAAAAGAAATGAAATAACTTAGAGCTACAAAATAAGTTGGGGAAAAATGAGAATTAGACTTTAGGAGTTAATTCGCACCCAGTCAACTAAAAAGCATGGCTCTCTAAATACGTAAAAGCTGGTATTCTTAAACAATTGATTTTCATTATTTATGAAATACATAATTTGCCACTTATTTTAGGGAGCCACAGCTGACTCCCAGGGTCAGTTAGACCATATGTAAGACCATCATGTAATTTACTGAAATCAATATGAGAATAAATGGCTGTTTACAGTAATGATGTAGTTAGAATAGCATTTACATGTATTAACAGAAGTTTGTGGTTTAGATGATGAATTGAGTCTTACAGATGAGCCCCTCCTATATCCCCTGGGATATCTGTTTCCGTTCTCTGGCAGAAATAATTTACATTTCATTGTTTTTCCAATAATATACAAGTTTACTTATAGTGCAAAAGCAAAACAGTATTATTCATGTCATTTAAATTCAAATACACTGTGGGGAAAAAAAATCTGGGGAATAGGCTGTGCACTTAATGATTTTTATGAACATAAAGAAGAAGGAGATTCCATATCCAGGAAGCATTTGTAGTATCCATCAGAAACTCCGCAGGCTTTTTTGAGTTGATTTACATATAAGTTTCAAGTTTTTCAGAGAGGTTCTTTCTAGAAAAAAATCAAACTGTAAAGATATAGAATGTTACATTTATTGGAGACATAAGCACAAGGAGAATGAAGCATCCGTCTATGGCTTGTTGTTTAGTGAAGGCATTTACTTCTGCAGAGGGAATGTAACTGGAAATGTAAGTCTCAATAAGCAGAAGTCCACTCAGTCACATCTTTCATGTTCCTTTCTGCTTCAGTGACCTAACAAAAAGCCTGTCTGCATGTTTAGGCACTCCAAACAATAGCAGTGAGCCAGCTAAACGTGAATGTCTCTCTGCCTTCTTGTGTTTTCATAATTGAAGTGAAAATTGGAAATTTGGGGAAGCCATGCTTGCTAGCATCGTGCTGCTTGCTAGAATGGAGTTTTTGATTTATGAAATCAGGCTAAGTCCATTTACAGCCTGAAATGGCTAAGACGGAGTTAATGTCACTGCTTCCATAAGCTTCCTCTGATGTGATTAGTGCCATATCTCCTCTAAACAAGAGTGCTTGAGGTGTTTGATTTCAATCACACATCAAGAGCACTGTAAGGAAGCGACTCTTTCAAGTATACTGTGTCCTCATTAAGGTTCTGTTTGAAAACGACTTTAAATTTTAGGACAAGTGGGAGTCAAAAAATTACAGCTTAAAGCTAACTAAGAATTTTCTTCCTTTATAAACAAGTAAAGCATCTAAAAGGTACTGGATCCTTACATAGAGATCTATTTTATCAAGACAGGATGTTTTCTTTCACTGGCCCAGACTCCAATAGTCCTAGGGGTGTTGAATCTAAGAACTGGGATTTTTCTTCAGAGAAGTATCATGTTTTGCTTTCTGGCTACGCATCACTCTTGGCTAAGCAAATGCTTAGGTAAGATTAATTCAGATCTGCAGTCACTTTACCTATGCAAGAAAGTAGCTGTTTACCTGCCTCATGCATTGTTACTGTGCTGATCACTCCGGGGGAGCATATATGTAGTTTTAGTAAATTAAACTAGGGAACTAGAAGAAATTGGAAGGAACTTACAGAAAGCTGTCAGTGAGGTTTCATGGTAGCCCAGAAGAGTTGTTTTTACAGGCCTTCATTTCCATGGTTTTCCTTGTTGAGTTTTGTACTGTGTTGTGACTATCCAGGATCATTTTGGGCGAAATCGTGCTATTGATGCCGTTCTTACAATGGCACATAAAACAAAGTCTTCATCATCTGTCATGATTTATTTTCCTTTGATGTTTTTCAGAAGAGCTGACTGTACTCCAGGTTAGGAATGACATGGTGCTTTTTTAAATGTACTTCTAGCTTCAAAAAAATGTTTCTTTTGTGTGATGGGAAAAAAATCAAGATAACAAACAAGGATTCTCTGCTTCTCTGAAACATTCCTCACTTGAATCCTAAGATTGTCATATTAAGCATGGTGTTCTGCTGATTATTGACATGCTCTTCTCAACTGTGCTTCAATACTGAATGAAGCATTGCTGGTTTGTATATGTGGTAGTAAATGGCTTTGTATTGCACTGAAGGAATGGTATGATATAAGTACAAGACAAATTACTGCCTTTTGTCAAGCATTCTTTTGCAGTTACAGCTCATGCAGTCATGTAAGTTTTGAAATCTCTATTCTTCAGAAAAGAGGCAGCACTAAAAAAGAAAACACTGGAAAAACATACTTAGGTGGTACTTCAGAGGTACTGAACAGTAGTACCTCAGCATCATTTTGTGTCTGCAAAATTAGACTTCTTATCCTACTAGCATGCAAAGGACATACGCACACAAAAAATAGTCTCAAGAAGGCTTTAAAATTACATGAAATTAATTCCTTTAAGGATTAATAGTACCGGTATCACCTCATTCCAGCAGTTCAGCGTTTTCTGTTTTAAGTTTCTGTTTCTGAAAAGATGCAGGTTGATTGTATAGATGAAAGAAAGTAAAAAATCAGTTCTGAGTTTGGTTTTCTATATTCTTCTTGTTTTTAAGTGACAGCAGGATTTTTCTTAAGCAATTGTGTCCAAAAATGTATTTAAGGATTTTCTTTCTTTTCCAGATTTTAGAAGTCAAAAGTCCAATAAAGCAAAACAAGTCCGACAAACAAATAAAGAATGGCGATTGTGATAAGGTAAACATGAATGGGAGAACAATAAACTAGCCTAGAAAATGGTATTAATGTATTTTCTGCACAGCAGATAATCATATTTTTTTCTTACAGAATGAAAAAATAATTAGTATATCTTTGCTTTCAGTTCTTCAAGGGCAGATCTTTCTCTTTTTGTTTTTAAATTTGTTTCTTCCTTGTATTATTTAAAATGAGTTTTCCTTCCCTCAATACATATGGTGACTTTGCAAATGTCACTAGATGGGAATCTGCCATCTATTATTTATTTTATCTGTGCCCACCATAAGTTTGCATTGTGCTTCACTGAACAGGTGATGATTTTTGTATAGGAGACGTCACAGTTGAATTTCCAGTCAATAAACCATTCAGGCAATATAAAAATATTTTCCAGAATCCTTTCCAAGGGTTACACCTTAGGAAATGGCAGTGTGATTTAGCACATGTTAACCAGAACAATACTAAGCAAGAGTTACCATTTAACACAGGGAGAGGCAGTTTTGTAAAGTCATGTCAGCTGGCTGTCAATAAGAGCTCTAAGACACTGTGTGAGAGAACACAGTGTAATTTCCCAGTGTGGACCTCTGAAGGTTTATATTTTGCAGGTAGTGGTAACTTCTTTGTGATACTGTGAGGCAGGAGACTGAAGCAGCAGTATCTGTTGCTAAATTTTCAGTGGCCTAATCCGTAGCACCTTTTCCTTCCTTCAGATGGGTGCTGTGTCTCTCTGTGCTTAAAAAAAAGGGGAGGGGGAAGGGTTTCTGATGTCTGAGACTGAAAGTCAGTGATTGGGTGGAGAGGGGGGACATGCCTGTAGAATAGGCTGATATTCTGGGAAAGAGGAAAGTGGAAATTACCATTGGAACAATGTTTCTTGACCTTTCTTCCCCTATATCTCCTTGTTGACACAGAAAATTAATCAAGCAGCTTTAAAGAGAGAGAGGGATTTGCTTGGGAACTTCTATAACCAATTCATGATCCCCTGGTTAGGAATCCTTGTGTTTATTTTTTTCTAGGGTTCTGTGTGGAAAGGTGGGAGCTGTTTGTCAAAAATTCTGTTTTGGCAGCCCTGGTCTCAGTTAGACGTGTTTTGTCATAGCTGAGCCACAGAGTTTTTCTTCTTCAGCAAAGAAATGTTTAATTTCCAAAGGGAGAAGGTGGCTATCCGCTGAACTCCTGACATTCCTTAAAATGTATTTCTGTGCATCTGAAAAATGCACTGTGAGTGAACTTCCAAAGTTCCTACTGATTACTTCTTTTCTAAGAATTAGTGTATTCTCTTTGGGTTCTTATATATTCTTATCATACTAGAAGGCAAGTTCAGTGTACAAGTATCTGAAGGGAGGGTGTCGAGAGGATGGAGCCAGACTCTTTTCAGTGGTGCCGAGTGACAGGACGTGAGGCAATGGGCACAAACTGAAACACAGACACTTCCATCTGAACATGAGGAAAAACTTTTTCACTGTGAGGGTGACAGAGCACTGGCACAGGTTGCCCAGAGAGGTGGTGGAGTCTCCTTCTCTGGAGATATTCAAAACACGCCTGGATGCAATCCTGTGCAATGTGCCCTAGGTGACCCTGCTTGAGCAGGGGGGTTGGACTAGATGATCTCCAGAGGTCCCTTCCAACCTCAGTGATTCTGTGATTCTGTGATTCTGTGATTCTGTGATCTCAGTTGTCCAAAAGTCTTTTGAATTTCTGAAAGAATAATTTACTTAAGGTTGCTTTGTAATGTAGCAGTACCTTAAGATTTTCAGGGTTGCGAAGTATCTAAGAAAACCCTCAAAAACTTGTGTTTGGGCTGAATTAAGCTAAAGAAAGCCAGCCTATTAAAAAAGGAAGTTTAGTTCAAGTAAGATTTAAAATAAAATTTCCATTGGTATTGTTTTTTGAAGAAATCTTGAAGTTTTTGAAATACACAGCTATGATTAATTAACAAGTTGTTTATTACTGGGGGGGGGATTTGTTTCTAGGCATATCTCGATGAACTAGTAGAGCTCCACAGAAGATTAATGACATTGAGAGAGAGACATGTACTGCAGCAGGTGAGGAACACTCTCATGCTATATCACAGCATGCTCATTGAAGTTGTGAAGTCACATCTGTTTTTGTTCCCTTCATCTAAAATCTTATAATCAGATTTAATAGCTTTCAGGCTTGTAGAGTACTGCTTATTAAGACTTTCAGTGCAGCTTAGGGAATTTTTATGAGTAAATTGTGTTGCCAAGTTAATTGACAGATATAAAAAAATAAACAATGTCTATCTGAGCTAAATTTTTCACCAGTTCATTGTTATATTTCTCTACATACTGAATCAGTAATAATGAAAACAGGATAGGAGAATGAGTACAGCTGTGTGTCATGACTTGATAAGAATTTTGAATTTGCTTTTTCCTGAGAATGACAGGCATTTTCTCACAAACAGTTAAGTATGTTTGCTATGACAAACAGAAAATACACAATTCAAAGCAAAACTCATTTTTGGGGGAAAAAAAACAGTGTATTTATTCAGTATTCTGAAGTCATGGAAGCAATGAAATATGAAAATGTGCAAACCAAGAAGGCTTCAAATTTATTGTCCAGTTATGCAATAGTAAGAATTTTATATTCTTTGTTTTGGATGACAGTGTCAGGTACTATTGGATTACAAATTGTGAAAATGAAACAATAAACAGCATTAACAAAGCAGATGTAATTGTAGCACAGATGGCTTCTTTTATTACGTTTAGAGGAATTATGTCCCAATTTTAGAAACTTTGCAAAGAGAGAAATTTTTATCACTTTTAAATGACTTCAATCACTCATCAAATTTCTCAACACTTGGATAAGTGAGTAAAATATATTTTGCAAGCCTCTGCATTAATCTGTGAGTGTTTATTAATTCAGGCTTAATATTGTGAGTAAAGATCAGAAAATAATTGAGGGATTGGTGGAAAGAAAGATTTCAGTTAAAGATATTCTTAATTAAAGAGGAATGCTGATGGCTGTGTCAGATGTCATCTGTTGTGATACACTCATGCATATTGATTATCCTTCATATTTAATATACTATTGTTTCCCAAGTTCATTTTGTCTTTTGTACAGATTAGTGCTTTTCTCACCAAAGCACTCTGTCAGAATGGTGGAAAGGCAAATTTTTATCTACATTGGGAAATTGGTTTGCAGGAGACTAAAAGATATGAATTACCTTACCCCCTTTACATTATTCATGAATGGAGTCCACATGAAAACTGAAATTGAAGAAGCCACTGTGTTGTAAAGTCATGCCTTAGCTTTGCCTCTCCAGGTATCCAAGGCATAGCTTTGGAATGATTTCACTTGACCCCAGCAAGGGGTCTAGGTGCCTTCAAGTGAAATTCTGAGAAAGAAAAACATCTTCAAAACCTTCCTGCAAAGAGAAGATGAAAACAAGCAAGTCCTCCCAAAGACAGCCCAGCAGTGAAGCTGGGCCCAGAGAGGTTGGGCCAGCTCCATCCTCAGAGGTTTTCAAGTCCCGATGGGATAAAGCGCTGAGCAACCTGGTCCAGCCCCACAGCTGAGCCTGCTTTAGAAAGGACTAAAGACCTGCCTTCTGACCTGAATCATCCTGTGGCCCTAAGAAATTTTTCCAGAAAAAATAGATGGTTCAAATTGAATCTGTAATCCTTTTTTTTTTTTCTCTCTCTTTCTCTCTCTTTTAGTAGCACTTGTGTATTTTGTGGGGAGGAAGTACATACCTTTGGCAGAAGAAAGATGGCCTTGTCCACTAAAGTTTTTTCAGTCCGATATTAGAATACAGTTACTAATACTAGGAAAAGCTGTGTGAAAAGAGACACGACTGAACTGGAAGTTTGATGTATCCTATTCTGAGTAAATGAAAAAATAACGGTGTATTCATGTGGATTTAAAACTGAAGATAGACTTTTTTTTATCATGAATATTTATCAGAGAATAGAAAGTATTCATTAGCCTTTGCCTCATAAGTCATTTAAGAGTTTTATTTTAATACTATAATCTATGACTTCTCATAGCATAGTGTTCAAGCAGTTAGTTATAGTATAGAAGTTAGGTCTATTAACTGTCAATGTTGCCTTGCTCCCTAGGAGATTGTTGTCCTTGCAAATTATTTTCCGCAGTTTGGAGGGAATTTGCGACAGCACTGTGCATGCCAGGACAGTGGGTGTAGTACTCTACTGATGTAGCTAGTAACTATAATTATTGGCTACAAAGATCTGCTAGAATTCAGTGAAGAGCCATGTTAGTTACCATTTCTCTGTTTGCGAACTTACACTACCAAATGGTTTATGTTGTTATAAAACACAGAACGCTATAGTGGCAGGAGCTGAGTTTTTAAAGCCTTTAATCCCTTAATTCATTGGTTCTTATGATTTTATCAATTCACAGAAATGTATCTGCAATATTGAACAGTAGTTTTGCATAGAGTCAGTGCATCTGTGTATTACAAGTAATGTTGCCTTCCATCTTAAATATCCTGACTGCTTTGCAGCTATGTAATTAATGTAAAATACTTCCAATGAGTCTGAGAATAAAAATAGACAGTGCAGAGCTGAAAACATTTTCAGAAATGAATGTGAAACTGCTAGTCAAAGAGATACAGGAAGTATGTAGGGACAACAAGAACTACAGAGCACAAGAAAGCAAGGGATGAAACTGTGGAAAAGGAACTACATGAGAAGAGGGAGTGAGTGTGGAAATGTGCAACAAAGCTGTAAATACCTGAAGGAGTTTTAAAGATGGTTGCCGGGTCGGACTGGAATGGCAGTAGAGGTGGTGTGTTCCTGAGTGATGTTTCTAATCTATTTAGTCTATGTCAGGGAAGGTAACCAATTCCTGCATATGTCAGGGATTTTAGGGACTTTTTAGGGAAAGGAGTTGCAAGGGAAAAATGAAGGCACCGATCAAGGTTGTAAGCAACAATAATGTCAAAGCAGTGGCTCTTGAACTAGTACTTGAACTGCTGAGGGGTATGACAAGGAGAGAACAGCTTTTCAAGTCTCAGGTGTTACCACGCCTATAGGCAGTGAATTCAGTTGACGTGGAAATGAGAAAATGTATCTGTTTGAGGATGGGGCTTTTTCTGAAGAGGGGCATTTCTCTTTGAGGCACTGTGTTAAAGGAAGGTGAAATAAATCCATAAAAAGAGGGAGAAGGCAAGAGAGATGTAATGTTGAATTGCAGGTTCCAAGATACACAGCTAAGTAATCCTGATTTATAATGATACTTAAAGGTATGTAAGAATTGCCCATGAGTTAGAAGGCAGGTGAAAAAGAACATCTGGCCAAGATGAGTCCTGTGAGAATCACCTGAGCAATTCCGATGCGAATATTGGGACATGGCTAGATAGAAATTGGTCTGAAATTACATTTTTAAGAACAATTTCTCCCATTTCTTTCACTATAATAAGGGATTTGGGATTTACAATGATGAGGCAGCATTTTTTTCTGTAATTTACAGTGAAACAGTAGGGATAATGGAGCATTTTAAGTCAAAAGTTAATGCCATGTGTCCCATATATTCAAATTTGGCTGCCTAAAGCTGCATTCCTAAATCTGCTTTCCCAGGGCAGACGGTGTTAACATGACCCTGTGAAAGGCAGTGAGAGTTCTGGTAGGACTTTGCCTCTCATTTTGAGGCTTCAGAAGTCATATCTTCAGCTGGTTTAAAAACATCATTGATGCTAATGCACTAGACAGCACAGACATAAGGAAGAAATTGAGAGTGTGCAGCACTGCTGAGAATCACATTGCTCATGTTCACAAGGTGCTTAATTTCAGAAGGCAACTATCTTCTGAGATTTTTCTGTGAGGGGCAGCTTGCAAATCTGGAAGCTATCAGATGGCTTAAAACCCTCCATAAATTGAAAAATGACTATGTCATTAGTTGCACCTTAGCTTCTTCGTGTGTGCGTGTGCGCACATGCGCGCGCACACACACACACACACACACACAAACAAACACACTCATTTGTTTGTTCGAAGGCAGATAAATAGTTGTAGTATGATGGATAATGATGGTGGAATGACATTAGGTAAACAGAGTTGTACATTACAGCAGTAAAGCGAAGCTTACTTCAACATGAACAAATGGAATATTTTTCAACTTTGAAGCATGAACTCCCAGAATAAAACATTTTAATGCTATTTCTAACATTATCAGGCTTCCTAGTAACTAATCTAAACCTTTATTCTTTTTTCAAGTATTTCTGAAGAGCATAAGGAAGTGCATGATAATATTGTAAGTCATGAATTCTTCATTGATGGCAAACAGGCAGATAGTTTCTGTTGAGCTGTCTGGGTTTATGTGGATATATTTTTGTACATCCATTAAAACTTTTGGGGGTTCATTCCGGTCTGATTTACCAGATGCCCTGACATGGTGACTATATTTCTTGAGGTCAGGACGGCAATATGTTTAAAATGTTTTTATTTCTCTTGGTCTGGGAGTTAAAAGCCTAGAGTAGAACCTGATCAATAAGAAAGTTACCAGTTTGTTTAAAATATTTAGTGCTGCTTAAAAATACATGTGTTAACACTTTTACATGTTCTTTTTCTGAAATCGAGTATATTGCTGTGGCGGTTACAAGGAGTGGTGTTCTTCCACAGTATCACAAGGAAGCATTAGACAGGATTGTTCAGTGTAGCTGTCTTCCCTGCCTCAGCTCCTGTAAACTTGTTCTACAGCTAATTATTCATCACAGAGTGAATATTTGGAGACCAAGCCTGAGATTAAATTTCTAACTTTACAAAAGTGGGCTGCATTGACTCCTTAGCTTCTCTCTTAAGACAAGGCTCAGAAAAGTGCCTAAAAGAGTGAATGAAAAATAACATATATCAGAATTGCCTTCTAGGAGCAATCGGTTTTTTTTTCCTTTTGAATTTCTCTCTCATGTTAATTGCAGGACAGTAGGAGTTGGGAAAGTGTTGCAAGAATCCATGAATCATCAGATGGACAAATGAAGTAGGCAAGGTTGGATTAAAAATTTCCGTAAGGAAAAAAATTAAAGCCAAGAGACACAAATTTAAAAGAACTTCAAATAAGTGCAAAATCAGTGCTAAGTACTTTCAGAATCTTGTACAGCTGCAAATCAAGTTAAATCTAGATACTCCCTTTCTTTTTTCCCAACCTGTGGAAAGCAGAAAATGGTAGGTGATTAGAAAGAGGGATTTTTAATGTAAAAAGCGTTTCCCTCTTTTATTTCATTTCCATTCTGTTTCATCCACCATGGGGTGTGGCATTCATTGTCTGACAATATACATGAAGTTATTTCATTTATCATAAACATAGTTCTTTCCTCTGGAGTCTGCTCAGAAAAAAACAACTACTTAAAAAATGAAATGGGGAGAGGGTAATTATACAAGATTTGCTTTAAATTCGATGTTGTTTTTCAAATTAGTGTATTCTTACCAGATTTGTCATTTTAAGGTATATTCTGTAAGCCATGTGTGCGCAGGGATCTTCTTCAAATGTGGAAAAAGAGCTACAGTTTGAGTAGTAAAGTTCAAAAAAGTAAATAATATAAGTCTTTGCAGTGTTTCAGTGGAGCTGTATGTGGTAGTCCTAAAACTAAATGGGTTTCAAACTGAAGGATTTTCAGAGGCTGCCAAACTCTGGTTTGTTTTCCAAAGTCTGTGTTATTTCTACTGAAGCTGACGCTGTTCCCTTCCAAAGATTAAGCATGAGACTAGATCCTTTGGTCTGATCAGAGCTGAACAACTCTGAGCCAAGCAGGAGCTTTGCTGGATAAAGAACTGGTGATGTACTGGCAGTGTACAGGATCTTGCCAGCCTTGCAAGAGTACCTTTTTGTGAAACAGACCAAATGTTTCAGAAGCTGTTGCCTTTCTTGACCAAGATGAAGTATTAATACTTGAAAAGAGAGAATGGGTATATGTCTTTGCTGTTCATCACCTTCTTTGCAAAGCTATCTCAATGCAGAATTGCATCATACTGTAGAAATGTTTTTAAGCTTTGGGGAAAACTAACAAATGGTTTAGTAAATACAGTTTTGGTGATTTTCAGCCAAGCCTTCAGAAACAACAATGGTAGCTGAACCACAGTCTAAGATGATGAGTTCAGTACAGGATCAAGAGTTGACCTACGCACTAAAGTGTATCTCCACCTCAAGTTTCCAGTCAGGATTAAGATCACAAATGTTTTATGCTGTGTAAACACATAGCAAGACACATTTTCTTGTCCTTGAGAGATAACAATATTTGCATACATTTTCCTTCTTTACTTAAGGAAAATTCTAAAACACTCTCTTGCACATTGTTCTATGTGAATGGATTTGTGTATCTATACAGCTATTCGCAGAAAGGGAAAGTATATTTGACACTTAAAAATTGAAAATCATTGCATTATTTGGTGGTGGACTACTCTCACCTTTGTATTTTATCTGTTCAATCTGTACTTTCCAAACATTTGTTAGATTTTGTAGTAGTTGACAACCCTGTTTGCAGGGTTGTTAAATAACATAGTACCAAGAAGTTTCAAGCAAACTTTAAGTTTGCTTGCAGTGTTTGGGGAAACAGACATTTAAACTGAACCTTTTTATAACATGCGAAGCATAGAGAGTGACTGCCTCTGAGAACCAGGACAAATCTGCCTGATTAGAATGGACTGCCACTAGGACCTAAGCTTGCTTGTTTAAAAACTAGGCTTGTATCTTTATACTGTGCTGCAGTCTGTGGTGTTCTACGTATCCTGAACCATGAGAATAAATCTAAAGTGGAAAATTAAGGTTCTTTTGATAGGTTGGAATGGTTTTGCTTCTCAGTGACTCTGATTTTTGAAAAGATTTATGCTCAGAATCAGGGTTGTGATGTTTGAAGCTAAGAATATAGTGACCCTGTTCTGAAAAGGCCAAAGCATCAGTGATGAAATAAGCTCTGTGCAACAAAGCCCTGAAGATTTCATCCATACAGTAGCTCTTAAGCTGTGACACAAAATCCAGTGCCTTCAGGTTCAGCATTATGGCTGGACACAGTACAAACGTGACATTGAATCTAGCTTGAATGCCACAGAAGAGATAGTTGGAAAGACTGAGCAGAAGAACAGTGTGCTGTCAGTGCATGACACTGCCAAGAGACTGGGGTACCCCCCCATGTGCTTGTCTGTTGGAGTGAAGAAACACGTGGAGATCCATAGCCATGGCACGTTTGCACTGCTTTAGCCCTATCTGACAAATAATAGTTTGGTTTTCTAAGATGGTGAATGGGTTTTTATTTAGGTTTATTTAGGATGCACATCCTAGTACTTATCGTATCTGGAGTTACTTGTTACAGATCAGTATCGAGTGTGACCATTCTTTCAAAATATAGACTACAGTTTAGACACTACAAAATTTGGAAACTTCAGACAGGCTCTGATTCTTCTAGTTCATGCCTAGACTAACATATATCCTGTTGATATTCTTCTCAGGAACTTATGACAACTCTTCTGATTCTTATTTGAAGAAAACTTGTGATTATAGATTGTACAGTCACCAGAAGAGATTTTCCCATGCCATTGATAGGAGTAGTTCATGGTTGTTCTGCTTAAAAAATATCAATTGATTTGGATTTGTTATTCCAGAAATAACTGCTAGTACTAACAACTGATGTGACAGCTCTTGAATACAGGTGGTTTTTTTGTTTGGATTTAGACAAGATTCTATCAGGATTGTTTTGTTTCTCTTGTTTTCAAAATGGGCTTCTGCTAATTATTTTCTGTAGTAACCTGCTTGGCAGCTACATGCACAGTAAATATTCCAGAAAGAGATCTTCCTGCTTCTTATAAATATATATATGTGTGTGCGCGTGTGTGTGTATATATATATATATATACACACGCGCACACACACGCGCACACACACGCGCACACACACGCGCACACACACGCACATTATATATATACACACATACATACATACATGCATATATATAAAAGAATGACTTAGTAAATGTGCAGGTTTTCTTTTAACGTTTGAAGAGTATATTCTCCATGTTGATGTTTGCTGTAACAACAGATGGGAGTAGGCTGCGATTATGGTTGATGATGAAGAAACAAAGCACTGTAGTCTGAACTACAGTTCTGTGTCAAAAGAAAATAGTGTGTAAAGGATTGTGGTTTAATCTGAAAATATTGGGACAATTGGATTTGTTTTATACATCTCTTATGGCACTTAGAGGCATGTTAATACATTCAGTGGGCATGTGAAACAGCTAGAATTTTCAACTACAACTTTGTTTTTTTTCCCTTTCAGATAGTAAATCTGATAGAAGAGACTGGACACTTTCATATCACAAACACCACCTTTGACTTTGACCTTTGCTCACTGGACAAAACCACAGTCCGTAAACTACAGAGTTATCTGGAGACATCTGGAACCTCCTGAGGATTCAACATCTGGCTGCATCAAAAACTGTTTTTTAGGTGAAACATTCAGCATGATGCAACCAAAATGAGGGGGGAAAACAAGCCAACCCTCTTCAGCTATATTTTAACTTAAAGCTAGTCATCATCTCTTGATAAAGGAGAGGAAAAGTGACAAGACTCAGAGGACCACTCTTCTCAACAAGAAAATGCTCTGGAAGAGAGTTAGCCTGGATAACCTTGAAAAACAAACACACAGAAGAAGACAAACAAAAAAACTTGTTCTTAATGAATGTGTATGGTATCATGTATCTCTCTCTGTGGTGTTCCAGTCCACAAGATGAATGCATGTTCAACACACTGCCTTATTACATTACTGATCTATTTATTATTACATACATACATTCTGAAGTCATTGAGTAGTTGAATGACACTACCAGATGTTGCAAGTACTGGGGTCCCGTATATGCTCCTTTGATGCAGTACCATCGCCATCACAAGCCTAGTAACTTTACTCATGTTAAAATGCCATTTCTTGCTAACTTTCTGTAGTCACTTAAAACACTATAATCTTGTTTCCACTTCTGCAGTTCCAGGAAACAAGATACAAAATGGGCGACCAAAAAACGGCCCTATTTTTTGTTAACAGTATGCCACGGTAGGTTGGACCACAGCAGGCTGGACCACAGGTCCTTGGCTCTACCTGTTTATTGATCTTGGATCATGGTAGAAAATGCACCAAATAGGATCATATGACTTGCTGTCTAGCCTTAGTCAATAAAGCAGTAAGACTTCTAACAAAAAAAAAAAGTTACTGTATACTGTCCTGAATCCAGCACCATTTGTCATCATTCTCGTGTCTGTTTTAATGTTATAATATTAAATATATATTTAAAAGTGAAGGTGTTTTGCAGGATCATCATAAAAGGAGGAATACTGGTCCTGCTTTCTAGGGAAATGTTGTAGAAAATTCTTGATTTGGAGCTATTTATTACTATGAGTTTCAACACTCTACTGCTGCCAGTGTGTGACTCACTTTTTCCATAAAACTATTGGCATAACTTTTTTGTTTGTTCGTACAGTATATGGTCTATTCAGTCTGGTTTGTCTTTTCTTTTTTTTTTAAATACCTGATAAATTAAAACCCTTTCTTTGAACAAAATATATTCATTGATACACAGTCACACATTGAAACGCATACATACATATATATGTGTGTGCATATACATACGCATGTATATATGTAGATATACATATATGTGTGTGTCTGTGTTTGTCTTTTACACTTTTCAGATTTTGGTGTCTGTTCAGTAACCTGCTTGCGTTTCCAGAAGAATTTCTTGTCTATACAAATGAGTATTCTTTCATATTATCTGTTATTCCTTTAAAATCAGGATCCTTCTTTATGCATGTGCAAAGGAAAGGGTATGTAATCACACATCAAAGCTTTGTGCTCTCATATTGTTGATGGTTTCTTGCTGAAATCATCACCTTTGTATTAGGAGTTCAAACCCCCCAATGAAAAGAGAAGGGAATTAAGAAATACTTCTGGATCCAAAGGTTTTTTTCAGGTTTATTAGCCTTAAAAAATATATCTTGTTTCTAGACTGGCCGTACGTCACGTGTATGCTTATATGCCACATGTAGTCTGTCTGTGTAGAGCTGAACAGTAGTATCTGTATGATTTATTTCATGCATACAGTTTGTGCATCACTGTAAAACTAAATTGCTATTGAGGTTATTTCTTAGTCAGATGGTAAATCTTAACACTGTTTCTTTAAGTCCAAAGAAAATTTTACACTTTACTCTTTTCGAGAGGGGGATAAGGGTTGGGTTTGGGGGGCTTTTTTCTTATTTAAAATGTTGTTTGACCACACTCCATAGGAAGTCTGTCTTGGGCTTCCAAAGAACAAGTGTACTTTTTTCAGTAATGTTATGACTCTTATTGATGATTGGCATGAAGCATACTTGAAGCATTATGTTGTTCTTCTAAGTCCATGTCTCAATGTGCAATTGTTGGGGGTGGGAGGAGTGTCTTTTAAAGTTACTTTTGACATCAGGCAGATGATGGTGGGAGGGAGGGCTTGCATGTGAGAGGGATTCATTTCCGTTTTTATCAACATTTTATATGAAAATGTTTGGAATTCTAAAAGCAATCTTAAAAACTTTTGATCTACTAGTGTGTATTCAACTTGCTATCTTATAGTTGTACTAGATATATGTGGAATTTTGTCATTTTGACTTTTCTAACTAAATTTTGTGGTAAAACCTCTGAGTTCAGGGGGAGAAGGATCTCTTGATAAGGCTAGTCTGAATATTGAATATTCCACTGTTTTTTAGAGATGGTGAAATAAGTCACTTTACCTATAAAATGCTAGATAAGTTTTGTTGTACTTTGTGAATGGGGATACAGGAAAACAGGAAGTAGGGAAATAAGCATAAAAGGGAGATGATAGCAATTACAATATAAAATTACTGCTAAATTTCCTACAAATCCTGGAGCATTCTTAAAATCTTAAATTTTATAATTTGAAGTTGGGAGAGAGAAGAAAAAATATAGACTGCAGAAGTGTGTGTGTGTGTGTGTGTGTGTGTGTGTGTGGTATTTTCCACAAAATTCTGATAGAATAAGAGCTATTTAAGTGTTGATCTCATTTTAAAAACTGCATTAGCTATTTTCATCTAATTTTGTATGCAGAAACAAAATAAATCCTTCTTCAATTGATTTCAAATACTGATATTTATCTTAAAGAAAAATCATAAAAACCCTTCAAAGTCCTTAATATTTGTAAGCATTGATTTTTGGGACCAGTTAAAATCTTTTAGCAATAAATGTTTTGGCATTTTATTTAACATAAAGCTGTTTAAAACAAAATTGTCTGAGAGAATTTGCGTTAATCCAGTGAGATGACCAGGATATTAGCAGTAAGTTGCTTTATCTAAAAATCTTTTTCAGCATCAGTGAAGCACTGTAACTAGAGTAACAGTTGTACTGAATAGTAAGGATAGTTTTATTCTTGCCGCTAACTCCACCTCAGGAAGTGGGTATGCAAGTGGATAGGTAACTTTTAATACCTTCCTAGAAGTTTGGGTTAACTTAAAGGCTTTACTAGAAATTCAGTTTCTTCTATATTTGAAAGCCATCTTAGTCCAAGGTAAAGAAGGGAGGAGAGGATGTACACTGAAGTGAGGAGAGTCCTTACAAGATCCTGTGCTGTCTCTTCAACAGCCTTTGGCCAGTCACTTCTCATGGTTAATTTGTCATGTTCGTGGGTTGGATTTTTTAGATTAAGTCTATTCTTTTAATTTCAGAAGCAGAGTACATATAGTACTGTGCATTTGGAGAGCCCCAGAATATTTGTATTAATGTTTCTTTTCCTTGGGGAAAAGACTTAGAAGTTCTTGGGTTTTGTCCTGACCCATTTGTTCTCTCATATTCTCACAATGATATAAAGTATGTTCACAATCTGTTTCAGGTCACTGGAAGATTTAAGTATTGTCTTGATTTCTTAGAAACTATATTATTGTTTTAGATTTCTTGAACAGCCCATCAATTTCAAGCCCGTTACTTACAGTTTGCAAAATGGATGGTAAACTTGTCGGGAGGTCTGTAGAGAAACCTGCCTTATTCAGTTGTCATATGCTTTATCTCACCATCAGGACAGTGTCTAGGGTAGGATGTTTGATTCCTTCATGCTGTAAATCTTTGCTTGTGCACATCACTTCTCATCTTTTACCACTTGTGTTTTAATTGCAGGCACTATATCTTTTAGCAGGCTCTTGTTTCAGTCTATATGGGATTTTTTATTTATGTATTTGCTCAGTGGTCCACAGTTAGTGCTAATCTGGAGTCTATTTTGAACTTCTTGGGGATCTTGTTATTTACTCAAGGCTGCTCTGTGTGATCTGTAGCGAGGTGACCTTGAGAAATTGTTTTTAAAATTGGAAAGACGAAGCTGCTGCTGTCTGTAGTGTAAATATCTATTTTGGCATTTGTAGTACAAGGTACTGAAATGGAGGCTGATGGTGAAAGTGCTGACTGGTCTTTAGCCATAGCAAGAGCTAGCAGGCACATCAAAAATAAAGGGTATGGAACACGTTCCAGAGCTTAACAAAGTGCAAGGCATGTCTTCCTCTGAGCCTCAATAGTTTCCGTAGTTGTTAAGTAGTATATAGTGTACACCAGGAAGCTATTCTGTATAGTGTACATGGAAGATTTGTTGCTGGGCATGAAAGGCTTAAAAATGGATGATGGGGACTATGACTCATATTTCTGCAGTGCTTTTGTGTGTGCTTGGGAGTTAATCAGTGCATTAACACAGCTAAACCAATGACAATTACAAGATCATCCCTTTGCATGAGTAAGCAGACAAATTTACGTGAAAGCACGATCATATAAGGGCCTTGCATTTACTTGAGCAGCAAGAAATGCCATTGTGACTAGACAGGAAGGAGAAATATTACCACAATGAAAACAGTGCTCTTTCAGTAAGAAGAAGAAAGAGAAGTGAAAGGGAAAGGAAAAGAAAAGAAAGGAAATCCCTTAGTAGCTGAGCATAGTCCCTTACATTAAGGAAGAGAATACAGTCTGAATGGTTAGATCTGCTGTAAGACACCGTCACAAAGTTTGCAGAATGGCAGCTTCTCAAGTTGCCTGCTATAAAAACTGTGGTGGTATTGCTGACTTAATAATGAGAGATAGATGTATTGCAGCGTGATACAAATATCTAAGCTGTCTTATGGTTTGAGATGCTGATGTCTGTTTAACATTTGTGTGGATATTACATCTCATTTATATTCTGTGTTCTACCTCAGTCAAATTGATTTTGTCACAAAATGACAATCTTGCACTTTTCTTCATTTATTTTTAATTTTTCTAGCCTGGAGATTTGAAGTCAAATGCAGGCCTGTGAGTACAGCAGGAGGTCATCGCCAGAATAATTTGGACTGGAAGTATAGCTTCCCTGAATGTTGCATCAAAGGGGTCATGCATTTTCATATGTTCTTTCAGAGAATTGATGCTATAAAACTGGTCCTTCCATTAATAAACTTTGCCCTTGTCTTCTCTATGAATAAGGCATAAATGATTATCTTTCATCATTGCTCAATGAGAGCAGAATTCAAGGTCTGTGTCCTGTTCAGGAAATAGGTTTGTGAAGCTGTTAGCTACATGTTTTCAGTAAGGCCTAGAAATAAAATGTACCTCTGCAGAAAGGAAAGAAAAATGTGCTAAAAATATTTTCACTCTTACCTCCCCCTCCCCGGTAATGTGCCCTTCAAAATCCTTAAATGTCTAAAGGCTGTCAAAGAGACTACATACAAACCATTAAGAAATCAAAAATATTGAAAAGATAAAACAAATGAGTTGTATTAAAAGCCTGGCTGTGCAAGTAATAAGGTCGTGGTGCTGATACTGCTTTCAGTGCAGAGCAGACATTCCTAGCACATGTGGTTTATGTATTCATGTCTGAGTGGGTGGTCTAAAAAATAGTGCTAAATGCAGCAAGATGGCTTAACTTTTGAAGGGTGGAGAGGTGACCTTCAGGACAGGCTCAGCCAGCACCACCCAGCCTATCTGAGATAAAGCAGTTTTCTTTCAGCTGTGTTGAGCAGTTAAGCCTTCACTGTGCTTATTTGTCCAAATATTTGAATTCATCTTTGCAACTGTATCAGTTCCACTGCAGGGTTTTACTGCCAAATTTAATGCTTCTTTGAGCAGTGTAGGTTTGGAGTGGGATTATTTTGTTGGGGTTGTTACCTTCTTTGGGAAAGGCATGAGAGGATGGAAGTGGAGTGTGGTGGTGATTTTTTTTTTTTTTAGTTCTGTCCAGCAGATAATACCCTCTAAAATGTTTTCCCACAAAAACTATCTTAAGTGTGTGAAGAAAGTAACTGCTTTCATTAGAGTGTCACTCTTTATTAGCACACTATAATCAGAAGACGAATTAAGATGAAGCTTCTGTGAAAAAGTACACAGCTAAGATTAGGATGTGGCCTGACATTCTGCTGCATGACTGCAAGTGGGGGAAACTTGCAATTTATTACTAAAGAAATGTGTAAGACTAAGACTATCTTAGCCTGTGGATTGAGAGACTTCACAAGGTAAGGCATCTTTGTGATTAAGGTGTTACATTAGTGTTTTTGAATTTTTGACTATCTCTTGCCTAATTTTTGGAAATGTATTCTTGCCTTATCACAGGTATTAGGAATAGGTGTCCAGGGCAGACACTTTCTTCCTACTGTCTTGTAGCTACAAGACAGAAGGCTGCAGTGTCCTTTCTCTGAATGAACAGTTCAGTTTATGTTCAAGATAAGCCATGAAGTTGGTTCCTCAGATAAATTTTCTTTATGCTTTGGTAGGTACAGAATTTCTTTTAATTTCAGAGAGATGATTGTCCTCTCTGCATCTATGCAATGTCTTCCTTTCTTCCTGACACAGATTCTTAAAATAGTGACAACAGAACATCAGGACTCAAGCTCTGCCCTTCTATCTTAACAATGTGATGTATTAGACATCTTACCAACTTCTGATGTCCTGAATGAACACTGAATCTAGAGTTTCTTCTTCAAAAGGTGTTGAAGCAAAGAGAGCAAAACTGAATCTGTTTCTCCTGGAAAAATACATGCAAATCCCATTGAGCTTTTGCAGGCCCTGTGGAAAGCTCTTGGTATTTGGCCTTTCTCATGCACCAGGTGTCCAAGTGAGCTGAAGTGCTGCTTTGAGCATCCTGGCACCCTCTTACAGATCTTATGTTACTGTTACTTTCAGAATATGATTTTTTCTTTCTGGATATAAAGTTTTTCTCCAGGTACTCCAAGGCTGGTACTGATCTCCCTTTACTAAAAGGAAATGGAAATCTTCCTAGAAGATTTTTTACAATTCCAATATACTACTTACAGTCCAAAGGTACTTGCATGGCTATGGATTTTACACTAACTGTATTGCTGCTATGATATTAAAGTACATACTATGTCATCCTCTGACCTAAGTTTAATAAAATACTTTGTGCCATTGCAGTACTGGATCTCTCCCTAGCACCTACAAAAATTTTGCTCATACTATTTTGTGAGCCATCTCCACTGGATGCCATTTTCCAGAATTCTCTCCAGCTTGAAGTACCAGTTTAAGAGAGAGTTGTCCAGGTCTTAAGAAAACTGCAGTCTTTTTCTGATGGGGATTTCTGACACTTAATCTATTGGCAATGTCATAACAGCAATAAATAGTTCTGTTTCTAGAGAAGACAACTAAAAGTTGTTCTTCATTCCATGAGCTCATCTCGTATTTGTTTCTTCTCTACTCCAGAAAAGATGCTATGTATGTCAACATATGCCATGGGCTAGATGATTCTAGTTTGGAGTCCTGCTGCTCTTGCTTTCAAAACAGTGACAATTAGTTGGTTCATTTTGATGGACAGTAGTATCTCAGAATAATGGCTGTCTTCTGCCTGGAACAAATGTCCTTGAACCTGAGAGCCTGGGTGCTGGATGCAACAAGAAAACTAGCACTGGACCTCTGGCTCCAAAGCAAAGGCAAGAGTTATGGTGAACCTTCAGGGAAGTGTGGAAGAGTTTGTTTTACCTTGATTGGTTAGCTATCCTTTTCATCTCTCTTGCCTTGCTAGGAGAGGGAGAGGGAGAGGGAGAGGGAGAGGGAGAGGGAGAGGGGAGGAAAGGAAAGGAAAGGAAAGGAGAAAGGAAAGGAAAGGAAAGGAAAGGAAAGGAAAGGAAAGGAAAGGAAAGGAAAGGAAAGGAAAGGAAAGGAAAGGAAAGGAAAGGAAAGGAAAGNGGAAAGGAAAGGAAAGGAAAGGAAAGGAAAGGAAAGGAAAGGAAAGGAAAGGAAAGGAAAGGAAAGGAAAGGAAAGGAAAGGAAAGGAAAGGAAATTTCACCCTGCAACCTGTGGAATTGTAGCTCAGGTTTATTGTAGTGCGCTAGGAAAATTTTGGTCATTTGATCAATTCATGGCCAACATAATCTGCTCATACTGGCCATAAATTTTCTAAAAGGAACTTGCTTGTGTGGCTTATCAGCTACGAAATGCCTCTTTTACATTACTAGTAGCCGAACTGATTATTTCCTTTAGGAGACTAGTCTTTGCTCTCTTTTGGTGAAAGAAGCCTTTCTGGTAGTCATCACCTAGAAGATCAGAGAGACAAATGTACAGGGATTCTCCCATAAATATGACTTTTTGTGAGAATCAGTTGTCCTTTAGACTTCACCCCAAATTATATGAGAGCTTCCTATTCTTCCACAGCAGTGCTGTGTCAGTGTGCATCCTGACTTTCTTCACAGAACTACATTTTACTGTAGATGAAGTGAAACTATTGGGTGTCACTTGCTGGATGCCTTCTCTTTTAGTCTGGATAGGATCCAGCGTCTCAAGTGCATGTCTACATTACTTGTGGTGTTTCCTGACACAATTAACAGTCCATATTGCTCCAGAAACTATCTTAGACTTTATTAATACTTGATATGATTTGGCTAAGAAAGGTCCCCATAGGCATTTTCAGTCTTATTCCATTAGGGAGCAAGTGGTCTCTGTATCAGACAGCTGTGGAGCATAACTTAAGTGTTGTCAGTTTATTTGCCATTCTCTGGTTCACGCAGCCAGATCGGACAATGGTTTTGCCAGGGCACTCCTGCTATCTCTGTGGTAGTGTGTGCCCTTTTCCCCTATCTTTGATAGGAATGTGAAACTATGTCAGCAACTGTGAGTGAAAGCCTTTGTATGCAATTGCTTGAAGAAAAAACATCTATTTATCTCCACCTAACAGTGGTGCCATGGTGTAGTCACCTATTTCCAAAAATCTGCTTGTGCTTTCATTAGTCTGAAATGCGCATCTTGTCAGATTTTTATGGGCAAAAGAGCACGGCTGCCATTCACCTTTCTCTGCTCAGCTACACAACATGAGAAAGTTGCTGGGAGGCAAGCAAATGTGCTATTGTGAGAAATCTGCTGTTGTGCATGTATGTGCCCTTGCCCTCTGGCTTCTGCACTGACCACGCATCTCAGAGCGCTTCATTCCTGGGAAGCAACCTGCTGGTTAGTCCCATCACATATATCCTGTGTGATTGTCAACAAGGCTTTACACCACTTTGCTGCTTCAGCTCTGCTGTGACAAGAGACTAGCACAATTTTCACCTCCCCCACTCCTCCTCCAGTTGCAAGATGACTTTATATATCTGCTTTATAGGTCTATAGGATCTAGTAAAATGGAGGTCCAATTTCTGCTAGGTCACATAAAGTTCTGCTGTAAATAACTAACAATGAGATTGTTAGCAGTTGAATGATCTATGATCAACACCACAAGTGGCAAAAAAATTCTGTGTATTGTATGTGAGTTCTTGTCTTCAAAATAGTGGTTGGCATTCCCATTGATTTATGTTTATATATGGTTTATTGCTGCACACTCAGTAAAGCAATAACTGTACCCAGCAATTTTATTGCTGGTTCGAGGTGAGGTTTTTATAGTTCATCATAAATGTACTTATGAGGATTTCATAAAATGAATAAAAAACAAATCTTATTCCAGTTGTAAACATGAGAATTAAATGGGCTGTGTAGTACAGAAAATACTTACAATCCAGAATAGATTTCTGAGGATTATATGACACTTGTAACAGCTCAAAGATTAGGCGTAATTTATTTGAAACAGTCTTTTAAAACATGTTCTGCATCATAATCCATTGCTGATGGTAATACCATCTTTGTACAAGAGTGTATTTTTAACCAATTTTTGTGCCTTCTGCTGATGGTTGCAGCATGCTTCGCTTGGTTCATTTGTAGAATGTGCCTAATATAAGTTGACATCAGTCGTTGTTGTTTGATGACTGATTTTAAAACAGCTATTGAATGGTTTTGTGCTGAGGCTTTTTTATCTCCCAGGCTTGTGAAGACAGATGCATGTGTTTTGCAGTCTGCCCTGCAAGAGTCCAATAGATATCTGGGGCATTTGTTTGCAGGATTAGGGTGTCAATGAAGGAATTACGGAGCAGCCGTCAGGATTTGATCCAGACTTCTTGTGTACACAGAGAAGAGACTTAAGATGAAAACATGTAATGGTCTTGAATCACCATGCCTGACTGGGTAGTGAGCCTCTTCAACGCTGGGGTCAACTTTATAGTGGGTACTTTTTAAAGGAGAACAAATACAAAATCTGACTGTCCTATCATAGTAACTGCCATAAAAGCTTGGGGAGGTAATGATTTTGACTTTTGTGGTACAGTAGCTTTGGATCTATAAATATATACATATGTATATATATATATTTTTTTTTAGATAAAATTAGGAAATAGAAATACAGCACAGCCCCATATTACCTGTTCTTGTAGCAGCTATGACTGACTGCTCCTTCTGCAATTTTTTAGGAAGGTTTTTGCTTAAGAGGATTAAAGTAGAGTTAGAGTAGAGTTAGTAGAGTTAGAGAGGAGCTGTTAACCTTCTTCCTGGAAAGCTCATGAATGCGTTTTGTTCCAGGGAGGTCTAATGGTTTTAACTTCTTTCAAACCAGGACTATAATCTGTCTAAGTAGAGCAAAAGGGAATAGCATGTGGGCTGGCAGAAAAAATGATGGAGTAGTTCAGATTGGAAGAGATCTTGGGAAGTCTCTAGCCCAACCTTGTGCCCAGAGCAGGCTCAGCCGTAGGGTCAGACCAGGTTGCTCAGGGCTTTACACAGTTGGGGCTCGACGACTTCCGAGGCCAGAGCCAGCAGCACCTCTCCGAGTCCGACGGCACCTCCTGGCCCTGCCCACGGTGCCCCATGGCTACCCCTGCTACCAGCAAGCAGCACCAGCCCCACAGCCTCTTCTCACAGCACCGGGCTCCTGTCCTGCCACCCATGGCCTCCCCCAAGCTCCTCATGCCCCAGCCCGGCTGGCGCCTCCCGGCACTGGCCCTGGCCTGTGACAGTGCTGAACAGGGCCTGGGAGCACCCAGCAGAGGGGACAACCCTGCCCTGCTTGGGCCGGCCCTGCTTATGAAGTTCCTGTTGACCCATTCCTCCAGCTTGTCTATGACATGTGGCCCTGTCCTTGGGCATTTGCCTACAGCCTCCCAGCTCAGTGTCATCTGTGAAGTTGCTGCAGGTGCACTCCACCTCCTCCTCCAGGTCACTGATGAAGATATTGAGCAGGGCAAATCCCAGCAGAGACTCATGAGTAGCTCCACTTGTAACTGGCTCCCAGACAGAGCACAAACCATCAACCAACAACATTCGAGTGTGACCATCCAGCCAAATTTTTGCTCATGTAGCTGTCTACCTATTCAGACTGTAACATCCCAGCCTGGATACAAGAGTATTGTGGGAGATTGGGTTGAAAGTCGTGCTAAAATCAAGGTAAATGTCATCCACTACTTTCCCTTCTACTCTTGGTAAGCCCAGGCTGACTGTTCCCAGCCACCTCCTTCAGTGGCTGGAAGAGGTTTCCAAGAGGACTCACTACATGATTTTCCCAAGGACTGAAATGAGATTGACTGACCTGTAGTTCACCCCATCACCCTTCTTGTTGTTTCTGAGGATGGGTGCAACATTTGCCTTTCTCCAGTCATCAGTAGATACTTTCCCAACTTCCATGGCCTTTCTGAGATGACAGGGAGCAGCCTCGCTAAGATGTCAGCCAACTCCCTCAGCCTGTCAGGTCCCGTTGACTCACGGGGTTGAGATTTCTCAGGAGATCTCGGACTTAATCCTCATCCATGCCCTGTAGCTTTGCTCCTCCTTGAGCACTGTCCCCAGTCATGGAGGCTTTGGAGAACTTGTCAGTGCAGGCCAAGGGGAAGAAGGCACTGGGCATCCTGTCTCTAAATCGAATCTGGATAATTAAGTCTGAGACCGTTATCAGACTATAAATCTTCACCATATGTAGTCTAGGTTGGGGCTACTGGGCATTTTAGTGTAGGAAAAGCATCCACCAGTCAGTCTGGGGCATTTTTTTCTCTTGAATAGGGATGCCAGCTAAGCAGTTACATGGGTTTTCCTGCTTTTCTTCATTTCAGAGCAGCGCAAAGGCCTGGAAGAGAGCCCAAGGTACATCCTGTATTTGAAGGTGAAGAAACAGAGAAATTATTTGCGGAGTCAATTTTTCTCTTGAGGCAGATGCCAGGAAAAACTGGGCCATGCATGCTCTTTTTCTTAAAAAAAAAAAAAAAAAAAAAAAAAGGCAAGGAGCAAAATTATGTGTAAACTTGTACTAACGAATCAAAGGTTAAGTCTGCTTTTCAATTAACTCTGTATAAGACAAAGGGAAGGGAACCTGTGGACTTCTTGGAATTTCCCCACAACAGTTACTTGTCCAAATTCACTAGCTTCGAGAGAAGATCTCACTGGGCTGGGAAGGGATGAATGCAACTACTGCTGTTTGCAAAATGACTGAGAAACAAATTCAGTGTGAGTGAGACTCTCTTTATTTCTATACAGATTAGAACTGTTGAGAGACTGAGGGGGCAGAGGGAGCCTTAGGAACATGAGACCAAAGACAGCTGTGGCAGGAGGTACTGCAAAACTCCTGGGCAGTATTTTTCTTGTGCTAGGGAATTCTCTGGACAGAGAAAATCTTTTCCTCAGTGACCACTTCTCAGTAGAGATAGAAGGTGAAATATAAAATGGGAGTCAAGCTAGAGAAAGACCTGGAACAGAAATGTACGATGATGATAACATAAATAGAAAACATACAAACTGGAGGAAGTATCTGTTTGGCTTCAGGATATCTGGTAAATGCATTCTCATATTCAACACATCATTTAGAGCTCAGCTACTCTGATCATCTCTCATAATGCAGAATTTCTCCCAGTGATCATTTCCAGCAGAGTGTAGTTGAACAGCATGCTGCCTGAATGACATTTGCTTTTATCTAAGAATGCTACATGACAGAAAATTGTTGTGGCACTCTGCCACAAAATTACTAACCTTCCCTTCATTTCAAATGTCCAGTTTGGGCTGTTTAAATTGTATTCTTTTAGCTACTTTAGTACCTAACTTTTATGATCTGACTTGGACTCCACTTCTCCTTCACTATCTCCATGGCATGGCTTTTTCTTTCCAGTGACTGTAAGTTCCTAATTTAACTTTCTGTTCTGTGCTTAATCAAGATGCATAAAGTATGGAAATGCTCCTTTTAGTCTAGTGTGATGTTTGTTCATCTTATTAAAGTAGTTTCTTAGGAATACTCTAGAAGGTCTGAGAAGATATGTCCAAATTTGACCTCTAAACTTAAACTGAAGCTAGAACAAATATAACCCATTTAGAGAACATTTGGTAGCAACTGTATTTCAAAACTGGCCAATGTAAGATGTCTCGCCTTAGAGCACGAAGAACTCAACTGAATCTGTGCTAAATGAAGGAATCCTGAATGTACTAATCAGGAGGAAAAGAGAGGGAAATGAGACCATTAGAAAATTCATGAAACATTTAACTAAATGTGTGCAATTGTAATATGAGATAGATGGGGGAGCGTAGAATAGATGGATGAGATAGATACCCATTTGCAGTGTTGATTCAGTGTAAGGTATACAGGTGCAGACAAGAAAAAGAAGAGGAAAAGTACTTTAGTTGGAAGCATTATCAATTACAACACCAAAATTGAAAACCTATTAGCAATGGCACTTGAACTTATTGAGTTTGTCTTCTGGAGGGAAGGAGGGCATGTGGAGTAGTTGTAGGTGATGAGAATGGGGAGCGTGGTCTTTCCCAACATCCCTACTCCTGCAGGCAAACAGGCTGAGATGAAAGCTAGCGCCTATCTGGAAAGAGGAAGAAGAAAATGAGCTTAGGTGCTGCTAATGGTTTTCAAGGGAAACACTGAAAGAAAATCCGGAAATCACTAGAGGTGGAGATTGGGATACATAGAGAGGTGGAATTTGGGGTGTTGGTAGATGTGCACTTTTAACCGGGGGGTTGGGGAGGGATGGAGGATGGGGCTTTAATATTAGTGTTAGCATTTACTTCACTGGAAGGCAAAATAAAAGGGCTGGTGTGGATGAAGGACTGTTAATTTGTTACTGGGAAGGGCAGAGAGGAAGATCTGAACTAAGATAATGGGGCTTTGTAGGCCTAATCTTGAGAGAATATTTTTAAACTGAACAGTATTAGGCTTAGTTTTGTGGATGCTTTCAAAATCCTCATGCAGGGTGTTTGAAAATGAAATTACCATGACTTTTTCGACTGTTGGTAAAGAGCTGAAATGTAGAGGCAATCTGTATTTTAGGAAATTGAGTCAAATGTAGAAAACTGACTTTCTTCACCTGGTGAATGATGGCTGTATGGAATAAATTTCAGAGAAAAGCAACTTAAGTAGTTTGTTAATGAGATCAAGATATCTTGATTTGTTTCCAAAGGGGGAGATCTAGGAGGCAAAGATGTTGAGGAAACATGGTGAAAATGTTCAAAGGTGAGCTTTTGATGCATTTCAGAAGGTTTAATATCTTTTCCTGTTCCTAAAATTTGGTGTGCTCTTACCTCTGATTAACCTTTCGCCTCTGTTGTGTGACAGAACAACAGTGCCTTTGTTAAGCTCTCAGCAGAGCTGCTGATTCTTTGTGTCCTACTTAATGATTGCTTAATCTGTTGGTCATCTTCCAGTCTGTCTGTGGTTTTTTTTCTCCTTTTCCCTATCAAAACAACAGAAACAAAAAAAATACCATTTAGACCCTTCTGCCTTTTATTTAAACCTTGAATGCTGAAACTTGAGAGAGAAGTTGTTTCTTCTTAGCCAATCTGACATATTCTGTGTTGAGTATTTGCTTTAAAAGCAGCAAAGTCAGAACTTGCTCTGTGATCTCCGAAATGAAAGAAAAGCACGAGAGTTTTGCACCTCAGCGTTCTGCCGCCTCTAGAAATGCACAGGAATAACGACCGCTTGAAGATTTTTTCTCAAACTATCTGGTATATTCTCCACAACATACGAGCAATGTTAACATCATTTTTCAAAAGGGTTCTGAAGTCACTGGGCCTTTTACTCAGTTTTGTCCTTTATAAGCAGATGTATTTTATGAATTTCTCGTTGTAGTGGGTGTTCTCCTATCTTGCCCAAACCTTGTTACTATAGTATAGGGCCTATAGAATAACACCCATGTGCCTCCTATTGCATGTAGGTTTTCTGAGTTCATAAGAACATTGGACCATGAGTTCAAGCAAAAAAGGTGCAATGGTAGGTCTCTCTATATATTAGGTATAAAATCTTTACAGTAGTCCTAAGAAAGAGATGTGGTAAACTGTGAAACTGAGAAGTAAATAAGTCAAGTGGAAGATGTCTGTGCTTATTCTTGACCTGTCACAGTGAGAGTGGATACAGAGCTCATTTGATTTGCTACATTTTCTATGCACCCTGTATGCCGAATTTGCAGTATTGTTCTGAAACTGGGCTGAACCTGAAAATATTTTGTTTGCTGTTTCTGCCCAAAGGGTTGTGTTTTTTCAAATTAACTTCCCTTCTGAAACAAAGCCCAAATACTATCCACTGTTAGTATACACTTGAGGTTCTGGAGGTGATTTTCTTACTACTGCTGAAAGCATTAAATATTGATTGCATAGAAATAAATCTTGTAATGAAAATTTCAATTATTGGTTAACGGTGTGACCTCTTTATAGCATCTGAAGCTTTTCAAGAGAATTTGTTTTGTCTCTAGATTTAAGTAACTAAACACATGAATTTTTATGAATCTGCAGGGAGCCGCAGTAGCTGAAATAGGTTTTGCAGGCAAGATGTTTACTATATACCCTACAGCTTTAACTGAAGCAGTTAGTAAATCACTTATTGTCACTCACTGTAAATCATTTTTATAATACCTTAGAGATCAAAGTATTGCTTACACAGCACTGTGAGTATGCATGGCACTTTACAGATGTCTGAATATTATAGGGAAGTATACCATCTAAATTGGATATAATTCAGCTAGTAACAACATCAAAAAATTGAGAAACCCAAGAGCAATGGCATTGAATTTGTTGCAGGCAATGTGTGAGTTCTAGAAGCACTGTTATACTGGGGAAAGTTAGCACCCCCAAGGTATTCAAACTGTGCACTGTGTTTTGGAAACAAATAGATCAAATGATTGAAAAAGAACCAAATACTCTTCTCTTTCAGTGAGTCTCCATTAGCTCATTGTTCTCTGGCTAGACAGCCCCAGGTCTGATCCCAGACAGTGCCATACCGTCATAAACCTTGGCCTGGAAGTGTGATGGTAATAACGTATTCATTAAAAGGGTCTGCAAGATAAATGTTTTAACATCTGAGATTGAAACTTGAGCACCTTATCATGAAGAAATTCAGTTAACCTCTCCTGAAATCTCTTCTCACCCATCCGGGAAGGATTACCTCAAATATGTGGTCAAAATAATTTCCTTCCTTTTGTACATGGGCCATAGCCTGTTCTCATCTCCATTTTCATGTTCTTATCAAAGTAGGATCAGGCTGGGTTTTGAAGTGTGCAGGGTCCGTGATCAGCAATCCTGTCATCTAGTTACTAGAAACTTTTATTTAAAGTAAACAATAAGCTTCTAACCTGTGTTTTAACAAAAAAAAACCCATCAAATCTATGATGGGAAGTTGTTTCCTCCCTACTCCCTTTCCCTCATGGTCCCAAAGGGAACCAAAGTCATGAACCATTTTCTCTTTGCAGTCAGCTTAGGTTGGTGCGGTGTTTTGTTTTGTTTTGTTTTTAGGATTTTGATATCTTTGGACTAAGACTTCTCTATCCTTGCTAAATACCTGCCTCCAAGTTACTAGTCCAGCTGAGCTGATCCCTGCTCACTCTAAGTTAAATGGAGAGACAGACAGAACCTAGCAGATTTATGCAAAGCACTGGGTGGAAAGGATTGTCGGAACATAACGCTGCTTCCAGAAAGTGCTTCTTTCTGAAGTCATCAGACTCTGTTTTCCAGTACTAGTTTTACTAATGGTAAAGTGGGAATATTCCTTTACCTCACGGGGGACTTGCTGAAGCTTCTATTATTATTATTTTACAGTCAGTCAGTTCTTTCTTTCATTGTTTCTCAGTTAAAATGAGCAAGTTGAGAGGTATTAGAAAACTACGCTCAGATGAGCTACATAACTGCTCAAAAACACAGCCAGCTCTGCAGTGGCTGGTGCCCATTTCACCCCATCATGCCCAACCACCTGCTGCAGCTGCAGCCTCCTGAGCACTGACAGTTGCCTGGTGCAACACTTGCATAAGTGGCTGATGCCACTTGAACTCCTATTTAGAAACGCAGGAATATATGAGGCAAGTTGTGCCATAAAATGTTGACTGTTCTTTAAAGATTGTAGATGTGCTTCCAACCTCTAAAGAAAATTCCTACTGAAATTCCCCAAAGTGTTGCAAAGTGAGGACTAAAGAAAACAGGTTGATAAAGTAGCAAACTTACCTCTGCTCGAAAACTGATGTATGTGTTTAAGGCTAAGCATTTGTTTATGGCACTGGTGAAACACGAACATACATACAGGAGCAGCTAATTATTTGAGGGACTGATTTGTTTGTTTCCCTTTTCCCCTCTCTTCTCCAGAAGTACAAACGGTATGCTTTTTTGATTGTTTTTTGACTGAAAATGGAAGCAATAAGTATTTTTCTCAGTCTGTTTCTTGATGTGGAAGGTTTTTGGTGGACACACATCATGACAAGATGTGTACATCCCATTCCTTTCCTGTGGAAATCAATAGCAGCATGGTATGTGGAGACAGACCTTAAAGAAAACAAAGCTTTATGAATGACTTTAAAGCCACTAAACATTGATTTTTTTTTCCATCTGTGCGCTATCCAAAAGCACACAGTACCTCTGGTGCTAATTAATCTAATTGGTTCACTTATTTGGGCAATGTTTTCAAGTGCCACTAAGCTCTCTCAGGCCTTGGCACGCAATTAAAGAAGGAGCTGGCTTCAATATTTCTTTTTTTTTTCCCCTTAAAAAACAACTGAACAATTAAATCATATTTAAATATCTTTGTAACAACTTATGAGAAAATATGTATATAGTTTATGTAGATGCATGTGCAAACGTGTCTGTTACTGATTTTGAATCCCAAGCAGTTTCAAGACTTTTGTCTTTCATTAAAATTTCTTTGAAACATTAATCTTGTATTGGATTTTAAAAAGACATCAACAAGTTCGTTCTTCTAGCATGCTTTTTAAAATTCATTATTCCTTTTTCTTCCCTTTTCCTTTGATTCTTGTCCTTACTGTTACATCTTATTCCTCATTTGAAGGCCAAGAGGGAAGTTCTCAAGAAGTGAGAGTGGAACAGTGAGGTGGAACAGAGCATATGGTTTCTTGGTCAACTTGAAATTTTCATTGCTCCTTAAGCAGCAGTGGGCTGTGGACATAAAATGAACAGTAGGATTTTTATTTTTTGGCTTGCTGCTTTTTTAACCTGATGCTTAAGAAAAGTGCTCACCTAGAGAGAGACTGAATGTATTGTGTTGTGATGTCCCAGATATTGAGTTTATGCAAAAGAAATGCCACTGTCTTCTCCTGACGCTGCTAATGGCACTTGCGCACAGACATGAAGGTTGTTCAGACAACTTTGTCCCTGGACAGCTGTGGACCTCCAGCCCGCTCTCTCCCACGCCAGAGGCCTCCCAGCCATGACCCCCTGCTGCCCCAAGAGCTGTTTGGAGAACTGGTGTTACCTCTCAGTCGGCTGCCCAGATGTCCTCGTGTGCAGCCCAAAACAGCAATCAGCTTGTTTTGCTGCGTCTGGCAGCAACCTTGTCCTTCATTTGAGGTGTGCCTCACCCTCACATCTCTGCCCTTGCATTACGGACTGTTTTCTCCATGCCATTTCATAGATCTAATACAAAATTAAAGCTTGGATAAAGGAAACAAAAAAAAGATATAGACACTATCTTTTAAATGAGATGAGATGAAGCTGTTCGTTGCATTGGGTAGGGGAAGAATTCTCTCTTCCAGGCTGCCATCAACTTTGGCAGGGATGTAGAAATTACTAGTGGCTAATAATTATAGCCCCACTCTTTCAAAGAGCAATAAAATATAATTGCAGTTGCCTAGAAACTAGGTGGGTGGTCAGTAGACTGAGATCTGATTTTAAAAATAAATGATGCATAAACATGCAAGGGCATAAAAGAAAGCTACTGCACCTGACAAGTTTTTTTATTGTCCTCCAGCTTTCTTTTACTGGGTAGTCTCGCTATGGATACTGTATCAATGCTTTGATATATGGAGAATCAGGATGGTTGAAGTTAATGGCACAAAACACATTAATCTGCTCATTGGCAGTTTGAATAGTGTTAGTAATTCTATGCCAGCAAGGGTCTTCAGATACAGAGTTACTCCCTTCAGTCCAAGTGAGAGTTTGTGGTCTTAGGTGTCCTAAAATGGAATTAGATACATAGAGGCCTGCCATTTGTTTATATTGCGTCAAAACAATGGAACAATGTGATTGCTTTCAATTAAACCTTTTTTTTTTTTTTTCCCTAGCCTTTGCAATCTTCAGAATATCTTTGGGTTTGTTTTTTAAACTCCTTGTAGATGTATTTATTCTGATTAGTTCAACCCTACAACGAGACTCTAGTGTATACATGACAAAATGAGCAAAGCAACCAGTTGAATGTTGCCAGTTGCTGCTTTCTCCAGGGCAATTTCAAAAGCAAGATAGTGCCATGTTTTTTTTGTGTATATATGTGTGTAAACATCCATTCTATTTTGCTAGATTACATGCTAATTTTCACCACAGCCCTATAATAGTATGAGATGAAGTTGTCTCCCATTTCTTGCCTAGATGGGACTAAGTAGGTTTGAGCAACAGCTTTAATATAAGAGATTATGGATAATATATAATTATTTTACCACTGTTCATTTTAAATGTTAATGATGTTGAAATCCCTGTCAGGCTGAGGTGTTTATAGTTTAATACCTTGTTTCTTACAGGAACCACTGAAAGATTCTCCAGAGGACGGTAAAAGAAGCTGCACAGCAGAAAAATACAGTTCAGCTACCTTTTGGGGGAAGTCTGTTGACTTACAAACCCCAGCACTTCAGAATGTAATCTTTCATTTTTTTTTCTCTAGCCAACGTCATTGTTCTCCTGAACTATTAACATTAACACAGGAATGGCTGGATGAAGGAGGGGGAATAACGCTAGCAAGGGGTAAAGAAGAGAGAGTGAAGCCTACCTTTATTTTCATATCACAGTTAGTGAACACGATGCAGTGAGTAAAACGAACAGGAAAACATTCCACCCACTTGGTCTCTGCTTTCATTTATTGAACAATTTCCATGAAGAGCAATGAAATACACGAAAGCATTAATGAAAAGCTGCTGTCACATACTGGCTCTTGTGGCCAGGCATTCCTGTGCTCCCCTCTCCGCTTAAGGAGGGGCTCTAGGCTGGATGATCAGCTTGCACGAGTCAGGCCCTCACTCCTGCAAACACAAGTGCCCAAACTCTCAAAGTCTTGGCAACATTCCCTGTTATACACACATGCACAGGATTGTTGGCTGTGTGCTCAGCATATAACTTCACATGTATCCTTTTTGTCTGTTTTTAAAGGTAAAGGAGTCTCTTTTGCTATGGATCATGATGTAATTAAATGGAGCACAGTCATCTATACAGCGAGTTACATTGCTCAGGTTTTAAATCCCCCTTGGCTTATTCTCAACTATTTCATATTTAATGGAAAAGGAGAAGATCACAGACATTTTGACATTTTTTTCCCAGCCAAGGGCAGAGCCTGTCTTTACCAAACTTCACATTTTTTTGTACTAAGACTCCTTGAGGGGCGTGTTTATTTTCTTTGATTAGTGAATATTTTAAGTATCTAGTGCAAGAGGTTAGGAGAAAGAGGATATCCTGAAGAGGAAATGTAACTAAAGTCTGGCTTTTCAAGATTTGGGGTTAGTTTTTTTTTTTTTGAAGACAGACTGAGAGCCATTGACACAGAGACACGGGAACTGTGCATGCATGTGTGTGTTTTAGTTCTGTTGTATTCAGAGGGACTCCTTGCGTCAAAGCTAAAAACAACTGCTTGCAGTGTAAGATCTACAGACATACTTAACAGGTGGCTTAGGAGTCATGAAAGTTAGCTAAGGGGTAAAGGATGAGTGAATGTTTCAAGGGGAACTCGACTTTCTGCTGCTGTCAGCGGGAGTTTTGACAGCTAAATGAAGGCCAGGAGCATTTACAAACCTGGCTGTCCATAGCTGGGAACGGAGAAGTACATTGGTCCATCACCCAAACAGAGCCATGGTGAGAGGTCAGAGCAGCGGAGCCAAGGGTGGGTTTGCCTTGCAGAAAGTTTCTCCAGTGTCTAAGGCGAGTCGTGCACCACTGTCCAAGCTCTCCCTGGGGCTTTCCGCTCCTTCCCTTGGGGGGTACCCACTGAACAGTTTGAGGGCAGCCCGTCGGAGGGCAGCACCTGCGGCGGCACCGTCTGGCAGCTGCCCGCCCTCCCAAGAAGGGCCCTAGGAGCTCGGTCCTTTCGGAGGTGATTCCCTCCCTCTCAGCAGGCGTTACTTGTCACAGGAAGTGGGGCTGAGCATTTACACAGACAGCGCGATCCTTTGAGCCTTATGGCCTTAGGCTTAGTAAAAATGCGTGGTGTAAAAGCTTGCTGCAAGTCTGTATGTCTGTGCTCTGCATGCAGCCGTAATAAAATGGATGCACTTGGTTCATTTTACTCTTGTAGCAAATAACGCATTTCCTGTCAACTAACTTGTATACTGCAGGCATACTGGTAAAACCTGAGCAAATTTTACATAATACTTATTTATGTACGTAGTTTGTTTTACAGAAACTTTCACAGTTTTAATGGTGTAAACAAGAATTCTGGAATGGGTATGAAAAGAAAAACAAACAAACTGCTTCATGACATTTAACTGGAGGTCAGAGTACCTGTTTGCCAAACTGTGGGTATCCTGAATATTGCTGAGAGGTATTTGACCTCTTTTGGAGACAGGATACTGGATTTGATGGACAGTGAGCTGTCACCTAGTGTGGTGTTTTTATGCTCCTGTGCTGCCAAAAAGGCTGTCATTTCAAATAAGGCTTCAGGGAAGTGGCTCATCTTTCAGAGGCTATGAGCATAAAGACTGAGGAGAAAAATGGTTAAATAATATATCACTTCTATGATTTGTCACGTTATGTCAATCCTTGCAGTCAGAAACAGGAGCTAACCAAGTTAAGTGGATGTTTTTGAATTGCTGGGTGTGTAACCCAAGACTAATAAATTCATCCATGGAACTGTTTTGTAGCCATGTAATGAAATTTAGCTGAGACCACAGTGCATTCTAGTATGCCTTGTGAAATCATTGCACAGTAAGTATAATGTGATACAGTTGGACCTATGTTTGGCAACCATCACTTCAAAAAACAAACAAAAAGTGCATACAGACACACTCACACATGCCAGTCCCCAAGAAAAATCAAAAAGTCTGTGAAAAACCCACCTAGAAACACTACAGAAAGCAATCATACAAAAAAGGGTGGAATTGTACAATTAATAAAAACTCTGTGTACAGCTTTGGGGCTTCTACCATAGCTATGGGCCTCAAAGCATTTAGTCATAAGCTCAGTGAAACTAATTACAGCATTTTCATGGCTCTCCATCACTTTTGGATAAAGTACAAAGTACTATTCAGCTCAAGGAATAGGTTTCATTACCTCAGTTTTAAACAGGTGCAAGCAACTGTGTAAGGTGCAAGACTATGTTAGAACTAGATCTTTCAATATTATTCACTAACTTAGCAAACATTTGACTTTGGTTGCTGTAGTAAATTTCCAGCATCTCTGAAAACTTGACATAGCCAATGTGTCTGTAAACACAGTAGACTGAAGGTCATGTAGATAGGCAGCAGGGCAACAAGGGGCAAAGCCTGGGTGTTATGATCCATGGCGTATTTTCACTGAATCAGTTTGAAGAGCTTCTGCCGTAAGCACTTCTCTAAATAACTGGCTCATGAACTCACTGCCTCCTGATGAATCCTTTCCCTCACAGATTTTTTTTCCCCTGCAAATAAAGCAACATGAAAATATTTCTTGAAAGTAGGAACAGTCTGGATGGTTTATAATTTTGTGCTAAGAAACAGAGTATACAATAAATCAAGGTTAATAGGAAGTAGCTTGCTAGTGTTAGTGGTTTAAAGATTGCCTCAGAAGAGTATTTGCCTGGTCACTTGGACATCTTCAGAGTTGTTATTCATTGAGCTACTACCTCAGGGCAAGCACAAAAAGTGTGGATACAACAGGCCAAATGGATGCTATAATGAATCAGTAATCACAATTTAGATCAAAATTTGGAAGTGAAAGAGAGTATTCTTCCAACTTCCTTTTTTCAGTTATGACAAAATCCCTTCTTTAAAGTCTGATGTTTTTTCTGAAGGAATAAATGGAAATTAACACTTTGTCTGCTGTGTGCTTATTCTAAATATCTTGCAGATGCTGTATTGCAAGATTCGGTTTAAAAAATATGTCCTAAGTAAGGCACACTTCCTCAGTCTTCTATTTGCAACGCAAAGATAATGGTGATACACTGCCCTTAAAATATCTAAGGTCTGTATAACAAATAACTTTCTATTATTTGAATGTCTTAGTTAAAAAGCTTTGGACAGAGTTTTTTTTGTCATTATTAGAGTTCCATTTTTTGTATGTTCTGTAGGTACTATGCTACTTTCCAGATCATATTTTGTGGCCATAGTACAGACAGACCACGTTTCACAAGTTTAAAGTGATTCTTATTTCTTCACCACATGGTGTCTAAAAATGATGCTCAGTATTTGAATTAGTACCCTTGACTCAGTGAAGGTCTTGGGAATGAAGTGATGGTTCATCAGTCCACTTGTAGAACCAGAATGAATTATTAGATCATCCAGTCTGATTCCCTGACAGACAGGGGAGGGGATGAAAATTTCATCCAATTAATCCTGCACTGAATCTAACAGAGAACACAATATAGCATCTTTGAGTAAAACATGGAAGTATCTTTCAGCGTCATTACTTGCATTGGTCTCTTGTGTTGGTTTTAGAAGGTGAAGATGAATAGCAAGAATATGCAACATGTTCTACAAAATGTTGAAAAAGCCTAGTGATATAACGACCTTGTGAATGTTTTCTTACTTTATACTTATACATGCTGTTTAAAAATACCCACTACAAACAAGCTGTTTGATGAAAAAAGTGCAAGTGATAAACGTGGAGATTTTCAGAAAAGCCTTTGATCATTTTTAAATCCATGTTAATTTAGCTGCTGGATTTTCTTCTGAAAGCTTATCTCTTTTAAAGACAGCTTGTGAAGTTATGTCATTACCATTTTCTTCCTGCTTATGTGTAGCCTTTGCTGGCTGAAAATGTGTCCATAAATGAGTGCACTGGGTGCTAATTTGTTTAACGTGAGTGCAGTGTTTTGTTCGGCAGAAAGATTGCTGAAAGACAATAATGACCTTCAAAATATGTTGCACTAAATTAATTTTGGTCCATATGTGTTTAATAGGATTGATAGTTATATGGTGCTGCTGTCATTGAGAGAATACATCAGATATCCAGTGACAGGCGGAAGCGGCCAGGTATGTTGAATCAGCAAACCTTCAGCTATGTCTGAAGATCATTTCCTATGGAAATCACCTACTAACCTATACTCTTCTAGACAGCATTTCAGAGCAGCTATCTCAGAGGGAAAGCGAGTGGGAAAGTGCCTGGGAAAACCAGCCTCCTTAGGCTAATTTTAACCTGGTTAAATACACCATGTGGCTGAACTAACAACGTGAAAGCAATTTCCCTCATGCTTCTTGGTTTCTAGACATTCTGGAAAAGCCCACACTGAAGTCCCGCCTGCACCGTGTCCATGCAGCGTGTACCAGCTCTGCAGTCAGTCAGACATCCTCCTCTGCCTATGGAAAGCACAACCACCACGCAGCAATAACCCACAGAATGGCCTGTGCCAATTAACTGTAGCCGAACCATGGGCTGAAAGCAAGTGTTGCTTTATGTACTGCTCATTTTCTCATCTTATCCTGTTTGCGTAAGCATGTTTTTCCAGTCACTGAGACGTGAAATGAAAGCTGGTTTTCAACATCTGTCACAAGTGAAGGCTGCTTTTGGAGCTTCCTGTCAAATATCAGCCCAGGATAATCTACGTTCTGCCTATCTAATTTCCTATCATGCTTTAAATGGAAATGATATGCTATGCTTTTCCATGGTGCTGCGCACTGTTCAACTGGTGTAGTTCTGTATCCCAGAGGTAGTCACGTTCCAGTGCTGGCTGAAATGACTCACAATGAAGCCAAAGCATGCTAAGGTGGCTAGTATCCAGATGATGGCAAATGAGTGTTATTCTTTTACACATTTACCCAGGAGTCTCCCATGCCTTAGGAGAGGGCAGAAATTGTTAAAGCATTTTGAAACTATTAGTCAAAAGTGAATAAATTGCCTATCAATTGGCAACAGTGTAAGGAAAAAAAAAAGTGCAAACATGGGTAGCGTTAGCATGACTTTGTAAAGAACTCCATCAAAACTTCCGAGCTGTTTACTGCAACTCTGTCAGCTGCATGCAGAATTATGGTTTGGGATTTATACTGGATATAGCAGTTCTGCTTTTCCTGCAGGCTACGGCTTCCACAGGATAATCTGTGGGATTTCACAGGAACTGCAGTAAAGAGAATATTAGAATAGAAAACTCCTGTATAGACTGTAAGAAACAAAATTCTGTTCAGATTGGGACTTAATAAATAGAAATATTTTTATAATGCTTTTTGAATATAATTGCTGTTTTAAAAAGCTTAGATTTTTCAGTGAAAAATTTTAATCTAGGAAGAATTTGGTAAAAGTAAAGATTTTACAGTTAAAGCACCAAAGTGAAAAAATCAAGTATGGCCTTTTTTTCTCAGGCTTTTCATGCAGAATTGATGATGATGATGATGATAAATTCTTAAAATAAGACTAAAGATTAAAGAGGTTATTCAAGCTCCTTGTCTCTGAACGCTCCTCAGGACTCATGCTGAAAGTTCTGACTATTCATTTTAATTTGATTAGCTTTTTCCTATAACACAACCCCCCTCCTCTTTCTTAAAAAATATTCATTTGATTAAAGATGTCATCATTTTTCCAAAATGCAGTTCCTGTAATTCCCTGTGATGTAGACAGGAAATGTAGAAATTGAAAAAATTAGAAAAAGGTATCACTATAATTTTAGGTACCCAGTTACCAGCATTACACTTAATGATACTCGTGACCTATTGCATAACAGGCATGATGCACTGAATAGATGTTTTTAAAGAGCAGACACGAGCCCATTGGAAACAGTCTGGGAGCACTGTTTCCTTTACTGAAATGGGCCGATGAAAATCCAATAATTTCTTTCTTAAGCTGCTGTTTTCTTCTCCTTCACTGCTCACTGGCAGTATTTCAACTAGAAGAAGCATGGAAGCCAGTCAGGTCTTTGGGTTCATAAAAGTGATAAGGGCTGTAAAGTCAGCTCAGCTGTACAAACAGATCTGTTGTCTGGCATCACTTCCACTTGGTTGAAGAAGGAAGTCTGAAACAACTGCAGCTCTAATGGTAAAGTATTTGCAAAGAGGGAATAGAACTGGATTCCGTAATCAAACTCAAAACATTTTGATAGTGTTGGGAAGGGATCCTTGCTAATACACTCATCTTGAAACTACAATGAGATCATCGTAAAGAATTTAATGAAATGCATATGTTAATTTAGCTGGAGAATTTTCTGTTCCTTGTTGCCAGTGTTTTGGCAGACCCAGCCTCCTGGAGCAGGGGGAAATGACTTGACCTTGATATTGTGCTCCATCTCCTTAATTTGTGAAAAAGATTTGGTAAGCCTCAGTTGGTAAGGTTATGACAGCTTTGAAAACATAGATGTTCATTTTATTCATGGAATAATAAGCTATGCTTGTTTGTTCTGTCCTCTGGACCAAAGCATATAGAAATTTGTGCAGATCATTTTACAAATGCTGGTGTCTTTGTGGGCTAACATTCTCCTAAGAGCAGAACAAAATGAAGTTTAAAATGTATTCCAAACCCTCAATTTGAAATAACTGACAAGAACCTGTACATTAGTAACTGAAACAACTGTGTGCCTCAGCAGCAGATGGGTGCACTTGGGATTCTACACAGCTGAAATCACATTTGACTGCCTATTTTAAAACTCAGTCTATCAAAATATTAATTTTAGTTTTAAATGTTGCATGTCAGAGTTCAGTCTTGTAGTGTATCACCCTTAAAAGCTACTAGAAAAAAATATGAATCTCTCTTTTATTTCTGCATGGTGCTACCCTGAGCTGCAAACATGATGGGGCTATGCAGCCAAAGTGGGTTGCTGGAACCCAAGTTTCTTCTGTGTCAGAAGGTTAAAGAGCTGGTATTTTCCTTCACTGCAGAGAGCAGGGACAGATGTTCCTTGAGAATATGGCAATAGCAATGTGGGATGCTTTCTTTTTTTGTTGTTATGCCAAATACCAAATGCCAATGATAATTATGCAGGAACAATAAATAAGAAATCCATGTAGAAACAGGATACTGTTTCCTCTCTAAGGATGGATTTAGGACTTCTCTGACAGCACACTAACTGAAATACTTCCATTATCCATAGTCCAGTGTAGGATTAGTGTCTCTAAATTTTGATATAATGTGAGGGAACACGAAGGAACACCTGTCTCTACTCAATTTTTTCATCTGTTCTGTGAGATCCTACCAACCTGCTCTACATTAAACACTGAGCCACAGCTGCTTCAATATCTTGATTTCCAGGTATTTCCCACTTAGAAAAGGAACAGGATTGCTTTTAGCCTGTGTAGCACACTCCTCTTTGGCCACATCATAACAGGAACAGACTGTTGGAAAGAGATCTGTATCAAGAAGGAGACATTAAGCTGGTGTTGATCTTTAATACAATGCTGAAAAGTCTCCTGGTACAGCTCACAGACCCGCATTAGCACTGATGTACCTGGACCCACAAAAATAATCCTCTCAGCATGACTTTTTGTCTTTGTTTCAAAAATAGACCTATATCATGCAAGTCTTATGTAATGGGGAAAACACATGGGAGTTTTTCATGGCCAAAGGGCACCAGCATCACAAGTCCCTGGGAGCAGGAGGTGACGATGACTCAGTCATGTAGATGGGTCAAGCTTGGTGGGCAATGGTAGATGAAGACAGGGGGCATGGGTATGATACATGCATAGCTATGATAGAAATAATATCATTTTACTAGCTACCAGAAATTTAGCAGTTTTCTTTTTGTCTTATCATTGAAAAAAATCCTTTTTGTTTTCCTTTTCTAGTTGTCTTAAACAACCAAACCATCTTGAAACCCAGACCAGGACAACAATTCCAAAAAAATGGGATTTGGGGCTTCTGTAACAAATTTTGAGGGAACCTTTAGTTTTCAGATGTTAATTCCTTTTCAGATGCTAGCCAGTTATTCTCTCACCGCTGACTAACCACTGGAGGACACCTCTCTGATGCCACCCTGCATGGCTAACCATGACATTGGTCTATGCAGCATGACTGAGGAACTTCAGCCCCTTGGAGAAGCCCTGTCCTGTGATTAGCTGTGACCTGTGACAGCAGACCAGTAGACCTGTTCAGGCTCACCGCTTCCTTGGGAAGAGTACTCTGTGAGACTGCCAGCCACATTTGTACCACTCTTAATATAGGCACAAAGATTTCTTCATATGAAATTCAAGAATTAAGAAATCAGTATTTACATCTGAATACAGATAAACACAATAATTCTCACTGCTACAACTTTGACTTACTCATAAGCATTTTGCAGTTTGTCAGGGGATTCTGCTAACTCACAGCACATTTCGCACAGCCCCACTGGTTTGGGATGTAATCCTCTGGTAAGTCCTGTGAGAAGCTGGTCTTTGCTGAAATGGATACCACCTCAGAATTTAACAGGAACATAGGTCCCCTCCTTGCTCAAGGAAGGTTATAGAATAAACTCAGTCATGGAGCTTTCTGCAAAGAAGTGAGCCATTGCATTTATTAATTTCTGCTTCCTGTGCTAATAGACTTTAGTCTGACACAGCTTTCCTTTTGCTGCATGAAGATACAGCTACATGGCTGTTGCTGACATTAATGACTTGTTGACTGTAAAGAGAAGCATATGCACTGCACAAGTGTGCCTCGTCCTGGAAGAGAGGTTCATGATGCCAAGTAGTTTCTGGGGCCACATTTCCATTGGCACTTCTCTTTGCAGAGAATCTAACTTAAACAGCTCATCCCCACGTGTTTGAAGGCGGTGTGGGATTATTTTTAACCTGGACCTATTTCCTCATTTGGTTTACTCCACAGCTCTGCAAGCAGTTACGCAATTGAGAAAGTAATGAAGGGTGAGGGTTACTTGCCCTCTCTGTGCTGCTGAGAGGAATGTCCATGAAATTGAAGCCTGATTTCTTAGACGTTTTCCATACATAATACATCTGTAACTTCAAATTTTATACTTTATACAAATGCACTCAGGAAAATGTTGAATGTGTCTCCTCACTATCTCTTAATGGTGAGTAAGTATGAGGGAGAGTCTGGTTTGGACGACCTTCTAAATATAACTTGCCAGGAGTGTGAATAAACCATGATACCTGCCTATTTTTATGGGAGAAGATAATAGCACTTATGGCTCATTGCTCTGATAAGACACTGTAAAAACCTTATTTTGTTAAAAAATTGCTAAGAACAGGCCAACAGAATGAAGCCTTTGCAGTTCATGAAATTTAAAGTTCTTGCTAGTTCAGTGAATCCACTATATTGCTATTTAAATTCTGTGGAAAGACTGAGAGCACTGATGAAGCATGCAACTTCAGAAAAAAATATTTGTGAGTCTGCCAGTCAAAAACTTTGATGCCACTTAAAGGCATTAAAGAAATCACAGTGCCATCCATCACAAGTTGCCTCTGAAGAACTTTTCCAACTGAATGGCCTCTTTCTAAACAATATTCTTAGAATCCAGAGAAATTTCTTTGTCTTTGAGGGGAGATTGGTGATCCTGTGTTAGGAAGACGTGCATTAGCTCCACTGTTAGTTGAACTTCAAATGTTCGGGTGAAAGCAATCAAATTCCTTTTCTTTTCTTTATGGAGTGTATTGCTCCTATTGACAAGAGGAATGGTAACAGGGTGGTTAACAAGTTCCTGTTTCTCATTTATTTGCAAAGAGGTTCTCTTACATTCTCAACTTTCTATATATCTGGGATGCTAGATCTGTTAATGAAATCTGTACTAGATAACATGATTTTCCCCCAAGGTATAATTCATTTCCTAGCAGAAAATATGGTGGGATATTCATACATTCTTCTGGGGATCCTACATCCATGGCAGCAGTGGATCTACCTCCAGAAGGTGAATCAGAGTGCTTAAATTAGATTTCCACTCTTTCACCACTTAGAGTCCTTCTCTCTCCATTCCTCTCTCCTAGAGAGAAATTTTGAAGGGAGATCGTGAGGCAATCATTAGCCTTTCTCATTACTACTTGATTATCTGTAAATTTACCTCTCCAGAGGAGAGGTAGTTACAAACAATGGAGAGGAAAATTATGTCTTGGCCTTTGTATGGCTGCCAAATTCTCAGGAAGTTATTCTAGCTCAAGAACTTCCTCCAGGTAGAGGCATGAAGCAGAGAGAAAACTCTGCTTCTGTGACTGCTTCTTCCATGGGGCAATAGTGTAAAGGTGAGAAGCATTTTTTAATGGTACTAACATTTTTCTTTTAGGCCAAGAACAATTTTTAGAATGTGTGTTATAGCACTGTCTTACAACTGGTACCATAGCAGTCTCATTCCTTTAATACAAAGTTCCTCTGAGTATAGAAAAAGGCAAATTTAATGATTTGCTCCAGGTCATGTGGAAAGTCTGTGGCAGAAAGGGCACCAGAGTTTAGGTCTCCTGACTAAAACTTTTTCAGAGCAGGCTTTACTGCTTCCTATAACCAAAAAATGAATGACACAGTCATAATATTAAAAAAAAAAAAGAAACATCAGGTTTATTGCCTTTAAAATAGGCAGATGGTTGTTTGTCCTCTGTTCTTTTCCACTGCCTCAAAAAGAGAAAGTCATCAGTCCTTCTAAGTACCCATTTGCTCTAACTTTGCCTGTTGGTCAAAGCTTTTACAGATTGGTCAGTGTTGGCAGCTTACAGTGTTGGCAGTTTACAGTGTTGGCATGAGGTGCCAATTTGGTATCAGGCTGATGACTGCTTGCAAAATGATAACTCAGAGCCCTTGCAATGGGTAGGGTGCTTTCCCTGCGTCTCCAGGTGTGCTGGCTCAGCCTCACAGCACGCTGCTGCAGCCGTACGTGGCAAAGGCGGCGAGCTGAGCCTGCACCATGTTGCAGCCTCACACACCGGTGCGCAGTGCCGTCGCTGCAGCAGTAATGGCGACAGTCGTGAGTGTCTTGTGGGCCACATGCAATCCGAGTGCTGCATTGTCCTTCCCACAGCAATCCTAATGGGAGCTTTCAGGTGGCTCTGATGGGAAGGAAAGGCACAGGTTGTGGAGAAAGGTTACAACAGCTCTACAGGAATGTGCTTATCTTTAAGTGAAGAAGTGTCCCATGTTGTTGTTGTTAATTTTTACTCAGGGAAAGGTGACAAAATTCATATCCATCACACCTGATTCCACACCAGAACCAGCAATTAAAACTTGTGCAACAGCATGAGGGGAAACAAGATGTTAGTAAAAGCCTCCAGAATAGGCCAGGAGGGCAGGGGAGGAGAGCTTTGTAGGCGGTCAGTCAAATAAGAAGAAATGGTTGTATAATTGATATATTCAGTTTGGAAAGGAGTGGATGACTAAAGGAAATACAGAAGTAGATAAATGCCACCTGTTCGGTTGACGAACATAATGGAAATACATTGTGAGGCACGTAGGAGTCCTGACTTAAAAAGGGCATTTTCCCAGCTTTCCCAAGCAGCAGTGTCTGAGATAAAGTTGCAGGGAAATCAGAGCCATGTCTTAGGTAGCAGTGCTCATGAAACCCCTTCTAACCAGTGTGGTTAACACTGATCTTCCTATAGATCTGCTTATGAATTAAACCAGTCACTCAGACTTGTTGAACCAATGGAGTCAGTTGGGATTAACTGAGCAGAATTTATCATACAATGTCTTTGCAATGACACTGCTGAGAAGAGGCTATTAGCTTGGTGAACCTCTTTACAGAGCTAGGGAGAAGTGAAAGCTCTACAAATCACCAGTATATTGCGTGTGTACACTTAGAGACACTGCTGTGGGAAAACAGAGTCCTGGAAAACAATGCCAAAAAAAATACTGAATAAAGAACTTGAGCACCAACATTTTAGTTGTGGATGATTAGGATGTTTCCAACTAAGAAGGCAGCACGAATCTTAAGAGAAAAATAATTTAAAAGAAAATGTATATTTTTTCACAGAAGATGGAAGAGATTCTTATCATCACCCTGAGCAGGTAAATACTTGAGTGCAAGAATGTTTTTCAGTGTGTTTTGTCTAGAAAATGAAAGGCAGATTATTTCTGACACTTCTCTCCCTTTTGCAGACTAATACTCTGCATTTGCTCTTCAGTGATATTAACTGTTCAAAGCAGCGTTTGTGCTTCCACAGTTTTTTTTCAGCACAGCATACTGACTGCTGAAGGAAAATATGCTGCAGCTGCCAAGAGAAGAGGCAGCCAGCAGTTCTGCTCCATCACTGGGAATTCTAAGAGCTCTGACTATGCCCCAATGAATCAAAAAAACCAACCAAACAAATCCAAGCCCAAACCCCCCAAATCAAAACAACAAAAAAARGGGTATACCTTGTGACTCTAAATTTGCAGTTAGTGTTGATTCTAGGAGCCCTGGGGAAAGGGGAAAGAATCAGCAAATGTTCTCACCTCCCAGAAGAGGGGAAGCAAATGGGGAGCAGGGAGTTTTTGTCAGTGCAGTGGCCTGCACAGCTTCACTAGCCCAGGTGTGGGGCTATTCAAATATTGCCCTCCTGGCTCCAGAGGCCACCTTCACGTCTCTGCACAGCGCTATGCCGTGGCTCATGTGATGGTTGGCTTGGGGCTGGTTCAGATGTTGCGGACATGCTACTCTCCCACAGGGAGGTAGGAGGTATGTAGCACTGCTTTCTGTTGTCACAGGTGAGAATGCAAATGTGGCCTTGCATCCATGGAAAACTACACAGAATAGCACCACCTGACAGTGTCCTTCCTCCCTGCGATATGGGATTAGTTTACTCAAATCAGTTCACTGTACTAATGTCAGTGCAAGTCGAAAGTTCAACGATCTTTCCGATATTGACACCCAGATGCCTCACATTTTCCCCTCAGCCTTTCCCTTGCTTTCGCCATGTGCACAGAGTGAGTGTTGGCTGTAAAACCTACTGCAAAGCCATGAAAGATGATCAGTGGCATGCAGGCTGCGTCAGCTACAATGTGCCGCAGCTGCACCTGTCCGGTGTTATAGAGAAGTGAGGACAGACCCCTGTGGGGCAGGACACTGCAGTGGGGTCCTCTCCCCAAGTACCTGCAATGGGGAACCAAGCCCCACTGACTTCCCTACATGCAGTCTATGCAGTACCTTGAAATCAGCAGCAAAGCAAAAAGTGAGCTCGGAGCCCTGAACTTTTATGATGGTTTGGTCCACTTATCAGTGGAGCGCAAGCTTTCCCCAAGTCTGGGGTGCCAGCTGGGGATGGAGGTTGCTGCAGACTTTCTCGAATTCAGGGCAGGAAGGGGTCCCAAGAGCTGGGGAGAGCTTTACAAATGACCTGGCTGGCATGTATAAGCTTCAGCGGAGTTGAAATCAGACAACATTAACCTCTACCGCAGGACTCTGCATATTGCCCTAGTCAGTTTCCAGTGCAAAATGTACTTGCATCTTCAGATATACCTAAATGTATAGGTACAATTCACAGCAATGAATTCTGACCTGGGAGAATCACAGTAACTTTAAAAAAATCAGGGCAAAAAACAACATGCAATTAAGCAGTAACTACTGCCAACTGCTCCAGAGTCCAATTAGTCCCACAAAACTCTCCTTGGTAAGTTAAAATGCACAGCAACTTCTGTTCCCTTTTGCAGTAGCCAGTAGTTTTGCCTATCCATAGATAATAATGTTTCATTCCGGTATATATAATCCCATTCCTGTGAAAGAAATTCCATTATACAACAGAAGTCTTATCTCCCTGGTGTCTATCTGGGACTAAAATTTGAAATAGTTTTTGTTTTTAAATATGTTGGTCAAAAAGAAGGGAGATAAGACAGTACTGCTTTCTTTCACTGTGAAATAGTAGTATATTTAGTGTAGGAAGGTGGGATCTCTTCAGTATTTGCGTCTTTTACAGGCATATATGTATTGGGCAACTGATTTCTTCCCTATTAACTCCAGCTGAGCCATTTCTCATCCCTAAGGGTCTAAGGAGAACTGAGTGCCTTGTTTGAGTCATTGAAGGGAAGGAGACAAAGCTGTATTAGTGCCTGGAAAGGTCTAGAAAAATAAGTATGTATATTTACATGCATATAAAGGCAATAAATACTTAGCTATCATATTATTTGATAGCTAGAAATAAATAGCGGATGTCCTGCAGGGCAGGGGAGGTGAACAATGTTTGCAACATTTGGCTGTGTGTCTCCTGAGCACTTTTGCCATCTCTCATTCTTCCTTCCTCAGGAGTGGTTTCATGCTCAGTGAGCATAGCACAGGCATATGCCTATGCATACACAGTATCCCTTACCCAGATTTCCCAAACAGCTGGATCTTACTTGTGCTACAGCGAGGTGAATCTGAATTTCCATCCTGAGGCAGCTACTGGCCCAAGCAATTCATTCCACTCTGACCGCAAAAAGAAAGTGGCAGTTTTCTGTGCTGCCTGAAATCCTAATTAGCTTCCAAGTGGAAAGAAAATATATGTGTGTCTTCAAGCTGCTTAATTAACTATAGTAGATGCATCAAATGGCAGTAAAGCTTCCTTAGAAAAAGTAAAAATGGAGGTCAGAAGAGTGTAGCTAATCATATGTGGAAATAAGATGGTAAAGAAGCCAGAGGAAAGACAGAAGCTACCTTTTTCTTTTTCTTTTTTTTCTGGTCTGCAGTCTTGACTGTGGGTAGCTCCTCAAGCACCCATATGACAAGTACACCCAACCTCCTTATTCTCAAGCAAGAGAATCTCAGAGTGATTCAAACATGCAAATATTCATGTTGTGGCTGTTTGTTTTTTATTTTCTTCACCAGGCTTTTCGTTATCAGATCCTCGCTACTGACTGTGATCTTGTCCAACTGCCTCGAAAGCTGCTGAGGGTTTCAGGGCCAGCACAGCCGGACCGCAGGCAGCCTCTGCGTGGAAATGGGTGCTGCTGCTGGGACCGTTTCTCCCTGCCTTTGCGCTGGTACGACCGCCCTCCTCTCCCATTCACAATTGTACAACATCTCCATGGCAACTGCAGTAGTTATGCATTTGGGAAAAAATTATTACTGATAAAGCATTTTTAGCTGTGTAAGTTGCTCCATCAAGCAAGTAACACCAGAGGAGTCAGCATCGCGTGGACAAGCAGGTGTCTCCGGACCACAATGAGCCCAATTCTGTGAATGGGAGAAGCTCGCCACAAATGAATACTCTTATTTTCTGCGTGTTTGCTCTTCCTGCACAGGGACCTAGTTCTGAGCATGAAAAGCAGCCGTTCTCCAGCTGTGTGCATGGGAAAATCTAGTCCCACAATGCCTGTGAGYGGAAAGCAAGGTTCAAGTAAAAGTTCAAGCAGGAGATGAAGATCTGCACACTCTGTTTTGCAGCACATGTTTCAGAACTGCTCTGGCCAGAGCCTACCCATCAAGCCTCTGTGGACTGATGAACCTTTTCTTTTATTCTTTTTTTTTTTTTTTAAACTCCCCAGAGTTTAAGGATAGAGAGGTCAAGCCAGAACTTATCTGACTTAAAAAAAAATCTTTTTCTATCAAGAATTCTGCATTTATAGGTTTTATTATATTTTGATTATTTTTAAATATCTTCAGTTATCTCTACTATGTGTTTTAGAGAGATATGGATATAAATTCTTCAGCTGTTTTTCCCGTAGTAGCCAATTTGAAGTCTATTGCACAATGTAGGAAACAAGATAGTACTCGTTGATTTTGTGCCATTTTATTTTTGAAGTTTAAATCTCTCTCAAACACGGGACTCACAGTTTCACATAACAATAAGTGATTGATCACTTCATCATGGTCAGTGCCACGAAACTTCTGATGAACTGCTGTGGAMTGTAACAGAGGCATGCTGATACTGTGTTTTATTGTAGAGTGCTTCCTTTGGTGTCTTGCTGCTGGCAGGCTGTATTTCCAGGCTAGTTCAGGGCAGGACATTGATTTGGGATTGAGGAAAGCTAGCACTCAACACCAGTTTGGCTACAGACTCAGTGTGACTAATTTTGTGCAAGCGGCTGGACCTCTGTTTAGTGTCATACTCTCTCTGTCAGTGAGGGACTGGGGAAAGGCAGGGATGCCATGGGGATGAACGTTTTACAGCCTGTGAGCATTTAGGTCCCATATAATAATATAGCTCAGTAAACAGAAGTGAAACTGCAAAACATAACACTGTGTTCATAGGTCCTGCTGACAGCAACAACAAAGAAACTTTGCTCATAGTGAGGAGAGATGCTCTAATTCATAGATAACTGTTCCCTATATCAGATCCTTTAYATCAGGAAGATATACAGAAAAATTATCATTTAGTTATTTGAAACGGCTTGCTGTAAAGACGTATAAGAGCTTGGTAGCTTGGTGATGTTGTATCTAGAATTTTTTCTAATACAAAGTTCTGTTATTTGCTCTCCATAATAAAAATATGGGCAATACAGATATACTTAGTAATTGCTGTTTGTGCATAACAACCATATCTTTTCATTTGGAGGTRATATTGTTCAAAAACAAAAGATTCTGAAGTAAATTCTGATAAACTAAACATTATGTGTTTTTTTATCTGCTGGCATGTCTTCTGGTGCACAAGGCATTAGAAATATGACACCTGAAATTGAGGTCTGTTTGTGTCCTATTTTATATACCAGCACACTTGCTTTTATGTACAGAACATTTAATATAATTGTCTGTAGAACTGAATCTCAGTTAGTTTGGAAAGCTTTGTGTATAGATAATATATATTTTCAAATATATGTTTTAACACGATAGTTTCTACTTGGCTTATTATCCTTAGAAACTACCTCCTCTGAGCTGCCTGTCAAGGCGGCATCCCTCTGAGGTTTTTGAGTCTTAAAGGAAAAGAAAAAGCTAAAGAAGAAATCTGCAGCCTCGTCTCACTGGATTAGTTTAAGCCATTTTGCGGTGCCGGCACTGCCGATGAGACCGAGCCTTTCACGGCCTGGGACACCAGCAGGACATCCTGTTGCAGTTTAGAAATCGCCCCCTTCGCCCCTTGCCTCCCCATTAATAAAACAAAGGGACCCACGAAATAATCTCTGACAGAAGAGGCTGCTCAGGCACTGATTGTCACCCTGGCGTCAGGCCAAGCCCAGTGTGCCACAGAAATGGACCCAGGAGGGGAGCTGCTGGAAAGCAGTCAAAGAGCACCAAAAAGGGAAGTCATTAAACTACCACCAACAACAAAACTCTCATTTGTTCAGTTTTCTTTTCTTTTTTGCTTGTTCTCCCCCCCCCTTTTCTTTTTTTCTTCTTTTTTTAAAGAACAAATTCAATGCAAAACTTTCCTCCAGGCTGTAATAAAAGTCTGAACTTGCTTGTTTCTGTTTCCTCAGTGCTCCTGCTGCTGCTGTTTTGTTTTAGTTGTAATTTTTCTGAATTTTTGCATAACTTGACTTCCTTAGTTAAAATAAATAAATAAATAATGATGAGGCTGTGAGATCCTCACAGAATCAAAGAAAAGGTTTTGAACGGCAGAATGAGTCTTGTAAGTGCTTTTGTGATGCTACCTTTACAGTAGCAGAATGGTTTATTTGTTCTCATTTGGAATATAATAGGGAAGGGGGAAAATGGCATTTTTTAAAATCTGAGGGCTGGTTCCTTGCTGGTGGAACTGTTGTCACTAAATAGAAGAGCGTGGAGATAGGTTGATTTATTCTAGCTGAGGGTCTGTACTTTAATTATTTTTTAAATGTAAAGAAATGTAAATATTTTGGGGAAAGTAATTAATATTAAATTGTAAATAAGTAAAATGTGTGTATACTGGAAAATTGGAAGGGATGCCATTGTAATAAGGATTTTACCTCATTAGATTAAAAAAGGGTTAAATTATATGTAAACCTACACATAGTGCTGGAGCTCTGTCCTTTTAGGCAATAAAAGGAAAATTGACTTCCAAGAAAGTAGTGGTTTGTGTGGCATGTCGCTGAAAAAACAAAGTAAAATAACACTCACTCATCTCAGCAGAAGATGAGACTTGCATATATATTTTAACAATGATTGGCTCAAATGATAGTAATGGCTCAATAGTGAGGGCCTAATAAGCAAAATTAATCGAGCAAGTAGTAAATGTGTTAGATAATGTTTACTTTTCCTTTTCGTAAATTCTGTTTTTAATTAGCACCAGGATGCTTCCTCTCTAGCCATTTGGAGYGCAGCTTTGGGACGGCTCCTTTGATACCACACAGCACTTCTGGTGGCTGTTCACTTGTCAGTATTTGGCATTGTGGAGGAAAGATGCAACTTGAGATATCTCCTAACATATGGCCCAAAAGGAAAAGCTTTTTTGGGAGGGGAAGGAACTGGGGGTCCAACTGATCAAAAGTATTGTAGTGAATCTAAAAATATGTTTTGAGAGTAGCTTTTCTCATAGCTGGCACAGCTACATTTTTCAATGACAAGCTGGTACGTATTCTGAACAGACGAGGAACATTCATCCAGTGCAGCAAAACCTTGTGCTTTTGGAGGGGGACCGTATTTCTCTGTGTAGCGCCTGAAGGGCGCAGAGAGGGGAGCAGAGCATGGGGCAGTCTGTGTGAACCATGGCTACCAGCTTCACATGTGCACCTGAAGTGCTTCCAATGACCATTTGTTTTGTGACTCATGCTTCACCGCAGATGCAATTTTGCATAGACAGTAGAACTTTGCAACCTAAATCCAAATTTGCCTCTGCAAGGAATCCTTGTTTTAAGCCAATTAAATCTCAAAAACACTAACTTAAGCTAAGGGACAATACTGGGTTGACTCATTTGGGGTCTTGGGGGCTTGAACGGTAGCTGGAGCTAGAGCTGCTCACAAAGTCTGGTCTTCAGCCAGCTTTTAAGGAGGCATCTAAATCCAGCAGTATAGATGCACGCATATGGCTTGCAACTGGGCATCCAAAATAACACCTCCAGCTTAAGTTTTGGTAGCTGAATGCACAAATAACTCTGAATGGATTCAGCAGCCTGGATTTCAGATCCTAGTTAGTAAATTGGTGGTTATAAAACCAGTACATTTACAGGGGTACCTAGTAATACGTGCCTTCAGCAATGGTTGACGTTTTCTCACACTGTTGACGTTGACGTTTTCTCACACTGTTGACATTAAGTTTTGTCTCTAAAGTGGAATCCTTTTGTGCCTTCATCAGTTTTGCTTTTCACAACCCCTTCTACAGAGTGTTTTTCAATAACATAATCTCCATTGCTGCTGACAGCAATTTCTTTTTTTTTTTTTTTAAGATCCGCCACCTTCTTTTTCCTGTTTCTCAACTTTGTTTTAAGCTGGTGTTTCAGGAACAGCCAGGGGCTTCAATTCAGCTATACTTTGTCTAGACATTGCACAAAGAAAACAGCACTTTTTGGAAAAAGCTGTTTTGGTGGGTAAGGGTTAATGTGTGGGTAGGGGAGGTGGAGAGAACAAAACTAAGAGGCTGTTAAGTGATGACTTTGCAGCGCACCTCATTGTGCTCATATATTATTCTGTATCTGCACAGCTTGTCACCTGAAGGTACTGTTCAGTTCTCCGTGTTCCCTCAGTGGATGGAGCCACTTCTCCGAGGACTGACACAGCAACAGCAGAAGATGCTATTAGGTACAATAACATAAGCTGTTTCCAACAGCTGCTTTCTAAGCTACAGTGCTGTGAATATGTAAAAGTATAGCACAGACTGTCTCTAAAATAGGATGTACAACATGTGTGCTTATAACAGGACAGGAGCTGATGGTGCCTAATTAYGGTCAAATGCTGTTGACTCTTCTCCACGTTGCTTAGGTAGCTGGTTACAACTCTCCTTGCAAGACCTCTGTAGTTGCCATCGACATCTGTTCAGACCAAACACTGGGCAGGAATTTGTGGCCACTTTTGGCTATGTTGATTTCCTGTCATTAGGACTTCAGGACAAGGGCAGATACAGAAGCCATCACTGATCAGTGCAGTTTCTGGTAAGTCAGCAAGTGGGGCTTCATGTGGTCAAGCAAACAGAAGACAGCAAACCACATTCTGGTCTAGAGTCAGCACAACAGCAGTGGTCTCCTTGTAAAGTAATAGGAGAGAATGGATGGACAACAGAGGAATGAGGCATGTTTTGACCCACTTGTCTTTAGGCTAAGCTAGTGGACTTCTAATGCCTTCTATTTCTTCTGATCAGTCCAGTAGTACCTGTGCATGGCATCCTTCTCTTCCTCCCAGGAGTTAACAAAGACACGCATATTGAGTGGGCTACTTGTACGTCCAGGTGAGGGTTTAGGAGCCTGAGGTCCTGGACACTGAAACAGAGCTAGCACTGGTAAGAAAATTGCAGCTCCCTTTCTTCAAAAATATCAACCAGATTTGAAATGAGACTTCCTGAAAGAAACAAAAGAGAGAGGGTCAAAGGGCTAAGGACATGTGCACAATATGAAAACCAATGTTCAGTGTCCTAATCACAGACGTGGCTGTATCAAGTCAGTCTTTCCTCTTAAAGCTGTTCCATAAACATTCACCAGAAAACTTGTCTTGGCCCAGGAAAGTCTTCAACAGGAAAGTGTTTAAAAATCAAGGCACGTTTGTAAAATATTTTCATTTCTGAGGCTGAATATTTTTCTATATGAAAAGCCTTGCTTGGTTTGTTCCGTTTTGTCTCGCTTTTCCAAAATATTTTGTATTAGTCCTTAGCCATCAGAAGAACCTGAAAACATTCAGACTCTAATCACAGCACAAATTCCTTTCTCAGGCAGCCTAGGCAGGTTGAAGCAGGTGGCTATACACTAGCTGGAGAGATATGAAATGACTGCAGATGGCTGAGGGGAGGGTTGCCCAGCCTTCCCATCCGCAGGTGGCACAGGCTGCCGCGTGCCTGTCTGCACCCCGCTTGTGGTGGGAAAAGCTTGCTGCAGCCACTTTTCCCATTGCTGCCCTGTTTCCCTGCTCCTGACCTGGCTCAGGTGGCCTCACCCTGAGCCAGAGGAGTTTTATCCCCATCTCCCCTGCTTTCTGGGACTATCTGTTGACTCTCTTTCAGGTCCTTTTTATTCTGCTCTTCTTGAGTCAGCACTGAAAGGACCGAGGAGAGCAGGGTCTCCCAATCAGGCATATGGGGACTGRGCAGACGACAGGCTGCCTTTGCTGTGTGTCTCCTTTGGCTCCTTAGAAGAAGGCTTGCTTGTTCCTAATGCATGGCAGCAAAAGAAAGTCTCCTTTGGGCAAGACTGACTGCTGCCATTCTGCCTGACCAATGCAATGTGCTAATAGCAGCAACTTTAAGCAAAAATTCTCATCACTATTAGTTAGACCTATCTTTTTACTTGTGGTCTGGTTCTAGCCACTCCTGCTAAAAGCCTCATTGAGGGGAAGAAATGAAAATACTATGATGGATTGACTTTAGTCCTATTTTTTRGAATAGTTTATTCCCCTTAGTGCACGTATATATGCTATTCCTCCTTTCTTCATCCAACAGCCCTGCCTGTGATTATTGAAGCTGTCACTGCTTCAGAAAAACATACAGCAGCGCATGCCCTTCTCCAAAATGCTCAGTTCTCTTTCTTCAGCAAACAGTGCTTTCTTGTTCCTGTAGCTATGACCCAGTCTCTTTTCTCTTTGTATTGTGTTATACATGGTTTGTCTTACCAGGAGCTGCCTGTAATCTGAGTCCTAATATCTCCCTGCTGCTTGATATCCTAGGTGAGGAGAAAACCCCTGCTTTCTCTACTCTTTCTGCCTGTTTGCTGCAACTTCCCACTTCACTACTAAATTTTTACTACTTCTGTTTGTTCTTCAAAGTAAAGCAACTTCAGGCATTATTATTTGCTGCAGATGCTTTTAGCTGTCAATTTTTTTCTGTTGAAAAAGCTGGCTTATTCTTCTTAGCTGACAAATCAATGCAGCATTGGGAAACGCTGCTCCAAAACAAACCACTGGAAATAGTACCTCTCCGGTTTTGTACAGTGCTTGTGGCCACCAGCTACTGCTACCCCTACTCGACAATTTGAGAAGCTGAGGCACAGCAAAGTGAAAATGTTCTGTTCCTGGCCACCTGCCAGGCTGATGGCAGAGCAGTGGTCAGCACCACAACAGCTTTCTGAGTATCAGGCCTGTGCTGTCACCCTGAGCTCATGCTGCTTCAAGGTATTTTATGACTAGTCTCTCATCTAAAGACCTTTAAAGGCTGGCCATGAAGTGAACTGAGGTTGGGTTTAACTCTGAGACTCATTCCTTCATGCAGGACAGTGAGCTTTAGAGGGAGACGTCTGAGGAGACCAAAACGGGACTCTAGTACATGACATTAGGGACTGTGTGCTAGACTAGGGCATCTAAATACATATGTAAGTCCCTATTTCTGCACGTACATGCCTAGCTGTTTTCAGAATTCCTTCAAAGGTGTGCTTCTGAACTTAAAAATCTGATCTCCATGAGCTAACTACGGTTCAGGTCTCTGACTACCTTATGTAGAGAAAGCTGTTATGCTGTCAAGATGACTTCTGGTAACTAGTCACCTGTATTTGATACAACCAGAAAGTTATTGATGGACCAGTTGCACTTACTGTTCTTGCATTGATGATAGTGCTTTTATTTGGTTTAGATATATTTTACCTAAACAATGTAATCACTTTGCCTTGTAGTTATCTTTCTGCTTGTATGAATTACTGTTTATTAGTTATCAAAAAGAGGAATGCCAGTGGTCACTGCAATGAACCATGGTCAACCAGGTGGGAAGACCAAAGGCTGATAACACCCTTTATCATCTATAACTTCACTTATTTACAGGGTCTCCAAAAGGACCCTGTGTCTCCTAACAATAACAGGCATTGTGTCATACAAGGGACCATAGTAAATGTGTCYGGATTATTTTCCTTCCTAAGAGAATGAGTGAGCTATTAAATTTATAGTGCAATTTTTAATCCAGGCATCTTTAATGAAAAGGCAGAGCATCTTACTGTGCAGCACTGTGTAAGCAGCGTGTGAAAGATGAGCGCCCTGAGCATCAGGCTGGGTCACCAAAGGGATGTGCACCCAAGGGGAATGTGGCACGCAGGGGCTAAATAAAGCTGTGAAACATGAACATCTGAGAAAGGCTGACTGCTCAGGTGAAAGGTGTAGGAAACACTGCTTCCCCATGGCCTCTGTAGGAAAGGGGAGGAGGGGGCATTTCCACGGCCTTGGAGCTGCCCAGGTTCACAGGCATCAGGAGAGATGGCATAGTGGGCTACAGTGATTAAACTCCAAGTGTCAGGAGAGAGCAGTCTGAGGTGACCAAAATGGGTTATGTCGAGTGCCTGGGAACCCCAGAGGTGGTGAAACAAGCAGGCTGTCAGCATCTGCCTCAAGAGGGCACATATCACATGCGTGGTGCTAACAGCATCCAGAATAACAAGAAAATGTGTCTCTGGAGGAGAAAGCAGGAGTAGTACTGGCAGCTCTATCTTTATTCACACTGAGTCCTTGAACCTTACAGACAGACCACAAAGGAGGAAGCCAGTTAGTGCAGTCAGTGATTTCTTGTGTCTCCCCTCACAGTTTTATGTACATAGTGCCCATGTATGCTGGAATCCAGCAAAAGGATAATATATTTCTTCCCTATGCCTGTTGAAATCTGGAGCAACTCTGACTTCCCTGGCAGCTCCCTCCTCCTCACCCCTCTCTCTGAGCCTTGGGTAACGAGGTGACAATAAGGAGATTCGGTGTGTTTCTTTTCTGTTTCTTACCATACTTTGCCTAAAGAAGTGAGCACTCCAGTTGTACATGCTGTCATGTAGCCAAAAGACAACTCTCGCCTAGATGCCTCTCCTTCACATCTGCTGAAATTTTCATTTATTATTGTGCAATTTACACATGTTCCCTTCTGGCCTCAGATATTCAGCAGTAGAAAGAAGCTTTCTTCTCAGCATTTTCTCTCACTGGAAAATATTTGGCACTGTTCAAGCTACTTTTCCGCTCACCTCCATAAGAAACTCATTTGCTTATGGAAGGGAAGAAGTCATATGGGAGCATTTGCTTAGTTCTAGCGTACACTGGCTTTGTGCTAACAGACCCCTTCCAAACCTCTTGAGCAATATTTCAGATTATCCCTCAGCTATTGCTGTGAGCTACATCTAGTGTTAGCTTCGCTAGAGGGAAATAAAAGCTGAAGCAGACTGGATAGATGCTCTTCACACAGTCTGTCATGACCTCTTGATCATCAGATACTTGATAGTAACGGTGGCTTTTCAAAGAGCAAACATAGGTCAGGTATGCATTTGGCAGATCCTTATAAAGCAGCTGAACTGATTCCAGGAAAGAATTTCTTCCAGCTTTGACCTTTTGCCTTTGGTTTGCTGCCCATACATCTGTGAGCAGAAAAGCTCTCCAACCATGACAGAGGTGCTCAGGACCTGTGCAGACACTGGCACTCCCTGCATTACAGGATACCTGCCTACTCCCTGGTGCAGGACTGAAACTGCTTGGAAGCTTGAACGTGCAGCGTGGCATCACTGTCAGATGCAGTCACTTGAAGAAAGGAGCTGACGTATGGTGGTATTTTGCCAGGACACAAATAACTAAAAAGATACTAACAAAAGCATGGCCACCATATGGCCAGGGAGCTGTATGTAGCATTAGAAGTGACTGCAGTTTGACAGCAGAGAGGAGTGATATTAACATAAAGATTTCCTTGCTCCTATTAATGTCTGCCCCCTCAGCTCTACCAGTGCAAATGGGATTTTAAATGAAGAACTCTTTTGGTTAACATTTTGTTTCAATCATCCACCTCCTGATTTGGGCAACAGCACTCGGACCAGCGTTAGTTGCAAAGGCATCGCAGAAAGGATGACGCAGGGGCAGGGCAGGCAGCAACCGTGAGGACACTTCTCCTGCACCACTGCTGAACATGTTATGCTACTGCTGTGGTCCTGCACTGTGTCCCAGGCTGCACAGTTTAGCACGGTCTTGCAAGCAGCAGCAGCCAACACACAAACCAGCTGAGCAGTGCCACGACTTGGCTGATGAATGAGGTGGAGAAACTACAGACAGGTTCAATAAATATCCCTTCAGCCTTCCACATGAACGCACTTCAGCTGGGCATGGGCTGCTGTGGGTCACCCTTCCTGTCCTGCAATGTGCACAGCAAGTGGTGGGACTGGCCACCAACACAGCCCCATCTGCTGACTTCAGCCTTGTAAAACACTTTGTTGTGAATATGCAGATATTAAGAGCTGTTTTTTTCCTACTGGACCACAGGCATGTCTGTTGTATGGCCTGTGTGTCCAGTCCCAAGAAGAAGTATGTAGAAGAAATCCCTTGCAAACAGGCTGCAAGCCAAAACTCAGTGTGTGGGGGGGTATATTATTCAAAAAACACCACATTACAAATGTACTGAGAAACTGTCATCTTTTAGAGGACAGTTCAAAAACAAGGAACGACTGAATGAAGATTATTATGCATTAGTGACTTTGGTCTATTGCAGGTATGCATAGTTGCCAGAAATAGCAGGGACCGGGGCATAGCACAGTGCAGTATATAACTCTTGAGGTAACACTTCAGCTTTGATACTGCCAGCTTAAAACTTGCCACTAACTCATTTCCAAAAATACTGGGCAGTGTATGGCCTCATTTAGGCAAGCCACGCAACATATTTGTAGTAAGTGCTCTGGGTAGCAAAGGTCTCTTCATCATGATTTACAGATTTACAAACATTTTTCAAGGTTTTTATTGAAGAGAGCAGGGATGACTAATGGGGAGACTTCCACATGCTTTGTGACAGCTTTGTGTATTAGCACACYAGCAACCTTTTGAAGCCTTGGCCCAGGGAGAGACCAGCTGAAGTGCAGCGCAAGCAAACACATCCCTGCAATCCCCTGCTGCATGCAACCAGCGCACAGCAATTTGTTTGCTTGTTTGAGGGAAACTCTGGCCTAAACAGAAACCCTGGCCTAAACAAAAACCCTCATCTTGCCAAGTGTTATGTTCTCACTACAGTCTGAGTCCTGCTATGAGATCCCTGCAGAGGCTGAATCTGAAACATTGCTTCTTGGCAGTGTCTTTGGGAGCAAATCTGATGAATATTGCCAAAGGYGGGTAGTTTCAGTAATGCTCTTCGGTAGAGAGAGGGAGTACCATGAATTCTGGAGGAGAAACACTAAATTTAGTGGTGCTATTAAATATGCAGAAGGTGTAATGAGAGATGTGTCAGCAAGCAACATGGTCCACAGTGCCCATTGCTCTGGACAATAACTGCTGTTAAAATAGTTCTTTCTCACTCAGGCCTGCAAAGCTGTGCCAACGACAACAGTTTTGGGAGCTTATTGCTGCTGGCTGTTGTGAGTGTCTTAACGGGATGATAAATAAAAAGGTTATAGAAGAAGTTTTGGTATGTGTTATAATTCCTAGAATTGAAATAAATAAAGCCAGTTGCAGAAAACAATCTGTTTTCGCTTGGGCTCTTAATGGTCTTAATGATCCTGGAATAAGGAAAGTTAGTTAAAAAGAATAAATAAATTGCCCAGATAGGATGAAACATGTTTGTTCATGAGCAGAAATACTTGTCACTGAACGGGTGAATGAGAAGTACTGAAACTAATAACCTTATGTTATTCAAGGGCTTGAATAACATTAGTGACAATTTGGGTACTGTTTTTTCCCTGCTTAAACAAACAAAAAATTACATGCTATGCTTTGAGTGAACAAGGTCTGGCCTGTAAAACAAGCCACTACTTTCAAATAAAGTATGAAATGAGAAAATCATAGTCTTTAATGTGAGGAAATGTGGCTTATATTTGTTTTTGTTTCCTTTTAGTTTAGGTTTGAGTCTTTATTACACATTGGTTCTTGCACTTCATTTTAACCAAAGAGGCTGAAATTTATATGCTGGACAAAATAAGAGCGACATGTTAGTCAGATGGTTTGCTGAGAAACACATGAAAATTTTGATTGAGCAAATATCCTCTTTCATGAGTACTGTTGTATTATAAGTAATTATTTTCATAGGCATAGCACTATATTCTCTTTGTTGTTTATTTCTTTTTGCATATTTGCATCAACATTTGATTTAGTTAGAAATAGCTCTCCTTTTTACTTCCTTTTGTAAATAATAGGCTTTTCTATCACATAGTAGCATAGACATTCACTGGTGTTTATATAACACTATGTGGAGCTAGAAGGAAAGCATATATCCAGGAAAGTAAACACCTGTGGTGCTTTTTAAGATTTCTCAATTCAAGCTTTAGTGAAATCACTGAACGAAAAAAGTGAAAGGAGTAATGGAAGAAGGTTTTGGCCTCTAGGTAGCTGAAAAACTGCAGGTACTCTGCATTAGCCATTTGAAGGAGAGATATGTTTAATTGTGGCAAAGACTATCTTTGTCCTGTTGTAACTTAAAGCAAATCTGTCTGTCACTGTTGCTCTTCTTTAAAGTGCAGATGGCTGAGACAAAGTTAGACCTAAAACAAGACTGTAAGCATTGGAGGCTGTGGCAAAATGGAAAGAGGACCATTACCATCTCTAGCTTGGGTCTGTAAACAGAGTTAATGAAGTTTTTCAGACTTAAACTCTGGCGGGAGTTATTGCCTGCAGGATGGGGCCGCCCAGGTGCAGGTGCTGGTGGTGTGGGGGCTCGCTGGCACCACACTCATGGGCAGCTCCTCGAAGGGGAGCACACCTGTAGCCGGGCTCTGGTTTGGTCTGGGAAATGGCTATTCCAGGCTTGGGTGCAGTGAACTGCCCCTTGGTGTGGACTCCCCGTCTCAGTCACGTTGCAGGCTGGGGTTCTGCATTACGCCCTTCATTGGCTCCGGGGGGTTTTAAGACCAGAGCAATAGGGTGCAAGTGGCTCATTTTGAGAGCTTAATGACATGCCTAAAAGGCTCATTAAGGCTGGCCACRAGCTGTGGCTGCATGTGCAGTGTAGACGTGGTGAATGGTGCAGGGCAAGAGGGGCCTGCTGGTAAACTGGACTGTTTCCATGCAAGTCTCTGAGTCTTGAACCTGAGCTGGGAAGGCAAGTACTGCGGTGAAGGGCTCTGCGTAGCTCCTATGGCAGAGCAGGAACCTTACCATCACCTCAACCCTTGGGAGAGCTTCCTGTATAGCTATGGGGAAATGCAGTAACCAACTCTGAAATTGCCTAATGCATATATTGTCTGGGACTAACAGCTAAAATCAGATAAGGAGGGGTGACGTTCTCAGCAGCAGTTCTGGGAAAGGCTTCTCTTGCTCAGAGAAGCTGCGAGGAGGCCATGCGGGCCCTGGGCTGCAGGACCAGCTGGGGGGCAGATGAAGTCGTGGCAGTGTTACGTGAGAAATTACGAGCTTTCTTTTCTGAAGGAAAAATGAAGTACTTCCTTTTTGCATTAGCATCAGTTCAATCTCTTGATGATTCAGCTTAGTCAGGGCTCTCTCTATTTGGGAATGGTATAATGCCAAAACCAGTGCTGCTGCTAAACAAAATAACCCTCATAAAACACGGGCACTGTCTGGATAGATCAGACTTCAGGTCCATCTATTCCAGCCTCCTCTCTCTCACATTGATGAGACCTATTCAAAGAGAGTGATGGAAAATAGTAGCAAGCAGATGTGGACTAAGCTGCCCTCTTCCTTCCTTGCCACTATATTAAGTCTCATTTTGGCCCATAATTAATATTGGCTTGAGCCCTGAAACATGACTTTTTAATATCCCTTCCAAAATATTTACCACTGATTGTAACTCTGACTCTTGCTATTTCTTTACAAGTGTCAACTCTCCTATTTAAGGCTAAATTAGACTCTTCAAGGTGACTCCAAAACAAAAATTCACAGTGATTTTCCAGAAGGAATGCCTGCTTAATTTTTTATACCTTTTTCACAAAATCCCACAGGTGGCCTTGTTCCACATAGGAGGAAAAATAGCAAGTCTTCACGCAACCTTTTCTATTCTCCTCCCTAAATTAGTTTTGAGTGCAGATTATGGGCTGTAGATAATAGGCAATATGTAACAACAAAGCGAAGGGAACAGAAGTCCGGGTAACTGTGTAATGCAGAGAGACTTCTAGGTCACATTTCATTTCTATTCTCAAGTCATAGTTTACTTCTGCATTGTTTTGTTTCCCAGGTCCCTGAATGTTTCAGGGTTCTGTGGGGCTTTTTGGTTTCCTGTGCGGTAGGTTGGTTTTCTTCATTCATAGATTAATTAGGCCCCATTCTACCAGTGTGAAAATTAGAGAATATTTAATGAAAAAATGATTTTCTGTCGTTCTTTGTCTCCATGGTTTCTCCCCTGCCTTTCCCCTGCCCCCATGCTAGCGGCACGCTGTTGTCAGGCAGCAYGCTCTCCCCAAGGTTCAGCTCTCCCATATTTGTGTCTGCAATAACCTGGCAAAGCTGACAGCTCTGGGTGGGGGAAGTTCTTTCTTTTTTGTGTGCTTCTCCGTATTCCCTACCCCCCACCACACAAGTTCACAAAATCCGTCTCTATCCCTACAGTAAATTCGTTCTCCCTGCTGGTAAACTCCCATGCAGCATTCTGGGTGGCAGGTCTGACCAGGGTTGCATACAAATTAGGTGGAGGAAAATGGCATCAACTTAGGTAAAGAATAAAAGCAAACTGACTTCAAAGGGAATGCACCAAGTGGAATCTACAGTTACTATACACCAGGGGTTTAGTAGAGCCAGTGTTAACAAAAAAAAAAAAGAAAAGAAAAGAAAAAACAAACCTACAAAACAAGGAGTTATTGGACTCTCCCTTCTTTCTTTCCATGGCACATAGGAGTAGCTTTTAGAAAAATMGTGATCAAAAAGTAGCTCTTTGATATTCGTTTGGGCTGCAACGACTGCTAGCAGCACTTTGTTCTTCCTGATATTTCTGAGCAATGTGCTGAGACTCCCCTGCTCACCATGTCCGGACCAGCCTAGAGACACAGAAAGGGAGAGAGTCTCAGCCGGCAAATCTGAATTGGCTGGCTGTAAATGAAGTCTGGCTAGCTTCCCAAAGATTAGAGGCCTGGCCRTGCTTCCTCTTGCTGACTTTTTTTCCCTTTTCTCCTTTCTAGTCAGTCACTGATGTGTGCATCTCCAGCAAAGAAGCAGTGAACTTGCAAACTACGCAGCATATTTTCATGCTTGTTCTGCTGTTTCTTTTTTTGGGGTGTAAGGGGGTGGGGTGCGCAAAAGAGTTTGAAAAGAGAAGGGAGGTTAACGAGATTTTTTTTTTAAGTCAAATTTTTCCCCCTCCTCCCCATCAGCTCAGCAGATTATAATAAGAAAGAACTTATTAAAAACGTGTCTGCTTTGCTTTATGAGATGTCCCTATATTAAAATGCCATTGTATTCTAATTAGGTCTGTCCACTTAGTTTCTTTATATTTTACAAGATTCTCCCTTTTGAAGGCAAAGTTACTTTACAGGCCAGGATTCAGAGATAACCGTTGCTAGTGCATTGGTCATGCTTGCTGTCTTTAGCTAGAGAGACTATGCACAGAAAGCCTTAAACCTATTTACCTTTCCAAACAACAGGAAAGCATCTATTCTTTTGTGCTGAATGGTCTGGGAAGCCTATGGGGGGAAGGGAGAGAAGGAAAGGGGAGAGAGCGACAAGTTATATCTAAACTATGGAAGGGGGACAGGAATGAGTTTACAGTGGGTGCTGAACTCTGAAAAAGGCAAATATCCAACAACTACGTTGAGCATCTGAGCTGTATCATAGTCACTTCATCTTATTTTACTTTTAGGCACTCTCCTGTGTGCAGAGTATGAAGCCAAATTGCTAATATGTTAGTCACAGCTTTTATAAGGTCATCTTAGGGGAACTCTTGTCTTTTTTTCCTCTTTCTTTCTCTCTGTGTACTTCCCTCACAAAACCCATTAAAATAGTTGGTTGTCCCTGATGTGTCAGGTGCAAACGAAAGGAGCCCGCATTGCTTCCAGAGATGAAAGTAGGTCACTTGTTTCATGTGGGTGTCTGGGAGGGATAGCCCACAAAGGTGCAAATGCAGAGCACTGCTCCCAGGAGAGCTCTAACATCCACTTTCTGCTCTGCATGCAACAAATAACAGTTTTTAGACTCCTGCTTGTGGAGTGGTGAGGTAAGAGAGCATATGTGCATTGCAAAAATCCTCTCATATACATGTCTAACCACAAGAATATCAAATAATTCCCTCTTGGTCCATAGGCTGGCTTTCTCAGCTATCCCAGATGAGTCTGCTAGACCTGGCTTTGGGATATTTGTTAAACTGCATGGAGTAAGTAGGGAGAAAAGATTAAAGTAAGAATACAATCTGTGTGAAACAGTGGCCCTGACTCTAAAGAAGCAGATGATCTAAGGGAAGGAAGAGCTTCCCTTTAAACTAGAGACTCTGCATGCAATGCAAATGATCCCATATGCAGCTGCCACTGGCAGGCAGCCACCCGCCTACAGAAGAATAAAGTCAAAGCAACAATTCCCCTGAACCCTGAAGCTTAGTGACTTCAAACAAGAAAAAAGAAAAAGTGACATGATTTTTTCCAGTGAACTCTTTCCATCTCTAAATTGTGCTGATGACCTCATCAACTACAGCTGTCTACTTGAAGCTTAGCTTCTCTCTGTCCAATGGACCACATCTGGTACAATCTGTATATTTGTACCTGGGATGGGAAACATCTGGAACCTTCTGCCTCCAAACTGTTTAATGAGGACCTTGAAAATGAACCTCAGCTTTTGCTCACATTGGCAAGTACATGCAAATCCATTAACTTTATGGAAAGTATGTACAGAGGGGGAGACATCAACATGGACCATTCAGGAAGTRTTGCCTCATTAGGCAAATTATTCTGAGGACCAGCTGTGACTATCTCAGCTTTGAGTATCTACATGATCTCTACATATAGCCACAAGTCTTTTAATTGGCTCTGTGAGCTTTCCATTTCTATTAGACTTGCATCTCCTACAAAGATTGTTCAGAGGACTTGGTGACGTGTGTAGGCACTTTCATGCCACTGCTATCACATGCATCTCAGTTGTGTGAACTGTTGTGACTGAAACGGGCTCTCTTTTGGAGATAAACTTTTAAATCCAACACTGCACTCCACTCTGTAGTGTCTCTGTGCTCCCTGGACAGTAAGCCTCCTGGCACGAGTTGCTAATACAGCATCTACAGTGCTGGGAATGCAGTAGGCTTCAGGTAGATTTGTCTCTACCATATTCAGATATATGTTCAAATGTGACATATAAATCTTTCCTGACTCACCAGGGGAATTTCTTCAGTGCAGAAAGAAATAATTGGCTTTCCATTCAGTTTCATGTGGCTGCCAAACTGTGCAAGCTAGCAACTGATGTCCCTCTTAGTGCCGTTCACTGAGTAACACCTTGAAGACTTCATACAGGTCATAGTGCTAAGTAGTTTGCAAATGTAAGGAAAGAGTAGTTCCTCCCCAGAAAACTTACAGTGCAAGTCCCTAATTCAGCAAAACACATGTTTTGTTGTGCACTCACACACACGTGTGTATGTGGTGAGGGAGAATGCCACTTGGATGGGGATTAAGTACACAGTTTAAAGTCAACTGCAAGTTTCAGTGCTTTGCTGAATCAGAGCTTACTGGCAGACAAGAAAAAGCCACAGGAGAGRGAAAGTGAGAAGCCATGTTTTGAACTTATAAGCCAATTGTGTGTTGTTTATTCTTTTTACATGCAGCTGGATAGCATAATTCATGACAGCTACCTGCTAAGTGATTATTTTTTATACTATATGCAAATGGATTTAGTGACAGGATTTGAGGATCAGAAAGTTGTGGCTATATGGCCTGTTCTGGAGAAATGTTCCTGATGGGAGCAGCTGACAAGCTCATAGCTGAGATTGCTGTGAAGTGGGGGAGTAAAAGTTGACTCCACAAAATACAGGAGTGGATAAAACAGGCACATCCAGAGCTGTGAAAGAAGCTTAGGAATGAGCAACACTCCTGTGTTTTGTCTCTCCATCTGCTTTGGGAAATGTATTGTCACCTTCCAGAGAAGTTCAGCCTTTGGAAGAGTTTTTGCAAATGAGCTTTTAAATATTATCTCATTAGTTAGAGTATTTAGCTGTGAATGCCTCCCTCTACTCCCCTGGTCTTGTTTTTCTGAAGGCCTGGATTTTATGCATATCAGAAGAATGAAAAACAGGATTAGCACTAAAAACAAGTGAGAGGAACTTGCAATACAGCAAACTGAAGAGAAGCCAACTGGTAACTTTGTGGCTCCTTAATCTCAAGACTCTCTAATTTGTGGAGAAAGAGCCTTCAGTTTGTGAGGATGGGGTATAACAGTTCTTGATTTATCTGAGTTTCTTTTCCCTCCTGAGCCTACAGTTCTGCAGGATACAGAGAAAGTTCAATGGCTGAAAATGTCAAGTCCTGGTCACTGCAGAAGTTGTTCTGTGTCGGCTGTTCTGTATTGTGGGCCATCTGTTAGACCATTCAGAAAAACAGAGAATCACTGAATGGCTGGGGTGGGAAGGGACCTCTGGAGATCATCTAGTCCAACCCCCCTGCTCAAGCAGGGTCACCTAGAGCACATTGCACAGGATCGTGTCCAGGCGGCTTTTGAATATCTCCAGAGAAGGAGACTCCACCACCTCTCGGGGCAACCTGTTCCAGTGCTCTGTCACCCTCACAGTGAAAAAGTWTWTCCTCAYGTTCAGATGGAAGTGTCTGTGTTTCAGTTTGTGCCCGTTGCCTCGCGTCCTGTCGCTCGGCACCACTGAAAAGAGTCTGGTCCCATCCTCTCGACACCCTCCCTTCAGATATTTAAATGCATTGATCAGATCCCTCCATAAATACAACCCCAGTATATAGAAACACAATAAATACAATCCCAGCCCCCAGATCTAACAGCATTTTGCTCTCCCTACACACAAAAAAAGAAACTAGTACGTGTGGGGGGACTGATTGTCTCTGAACTTCTGGGTTGTATTTTTGCTGACAGCCCTTCTCATGAACATTTGCAGGTTTCAGTGGGTATATTTGAAGGGCTTTCTATTGTCTATGAGACTATTAAACTACTCTCCAAAAATAGATCCAATGCATTTAAGCTGGGGCTGAGGGAGGGGAGTGGCATTTTTATAAATACAAGTGAGGGCAGAATTTGGCCCAAAGGCAAAAATTTAAGCCTGGAATCAATTTCTCTTAATCTTGCCCATTTTTAGGTATTACAACTCCAAAAGGAAAAGTAGATGCCTCACAAAAAGAAAAAAAACAGTATGAAGAGCACCGTCATCTGTTTGGACTATGTATAAATTATGCATCTGTCCTTAAATGATGTAAGATGTTAGCCCACATTATTAATAGAGAGGGTATAATTTTCCAGCTGAATTAAGTAGAACCAACCTGACCCTAGAAGTCTCTAAACTATAGGACATCCTATGGAAAACTTTCCTGTTTTGTCTTATATTTCCAGGATTTTCTAGACATACTAGAAGCAGAGATAAGGTAACAATTGCTTATCAGGCTAATAAACAATATGTCAAGCTTGCCTTCTGTGCCTTAGCTAAAATGCTCTACTGATCTTTTTTTCCAGYGATCTGAGAGAACTGTTTAGCTTTGAAGTTGTTCAGTATGGGTATATTTTCTTGATATTCTATGTAAATCCTGTCAGGCTAAATCTAATGTAGATCTAAATGAGATGCCTGTGTGTATGCAGTGCAAGAAATTGATACACAAATGCCCATGATCAGTATGGCCTGCTTTTTATACATGAATACATGTTCTGCACCTGTACTGTTCTGAATATGGATACACCTTGGGAAAGTGTGCAGTGATACTGTGAAATCTAGACTAATGATGCTTACCAACAGCAAAAAACCCTCATAGCTTTGTCAAGAAGAATTCTTAATTTTTCTATTAAATCTAGAGCAAAGAGCTCAGTTCGAGTCCTTTTCAGAAAAAAATGACTAACTTCCACCAGAAGCATGGGCTTATCATAAAAATATGGGCTTAAAACATACAAACAACAAACAAACAAGCAGATATGTTTATCAGGAGCGATGGGAATCGCCTTTGCCCAAATCTTCATACTTACCTGCAGTGCCTCAGCTGAAACATCATTCTACCTCTGCAATGTCATAGCATTACCACTGGGAACCTACTCTGTGGTGTGCAGGCTGACTTCCAGCTGTGATTTTAGAATCAGCATCGGGAACATGGATACCTCAGGCCCCATGCTTTCCAGGAGGACCAGAATAGATTCAAAGGACATCTGCAGATGTGTGTCTCATCACAGATTTAGGCAGTTGTGAGCAAGTTATAAGCTGCGGTGAGAGGGGAAATGGGAAACACAGATCTTTTTTTCCTTAGATGGGAAAGGATACAGAGTTTGTTTTATCTTCTAAGAACGAACAGAAAGTTCAGATATGAACCACAGCATTTCCTATTTACTGAATTTTTTACTGGCATTTCTGGGAAATGTGACCATATGTTACCCTCACCTGACAGAGAAGATACTGTACTAATCAGCTGTATGGAAAATGTCTCTCAGTGTCATCTCTGTCAAGAACAAAGCATTCTGCAAAGTAAGGAATATATACATACATACACACACACACGTACACACACATACACACACACACACATATAAATAAAAATATAGATATACTACCAAGACGTGATATATTGTAGTATAGTTTCAAAAATCAGGCTCTGGAATTTCAAGAATATTTTAGGAAAAAAGGAAACTATTCTTTGAAATGTTAAAATAATTTTAAGGATGCTGAGCTGGCCAAAAGATGGAAGTACTATTACCTCCACAAGATGTGTCATACCTCAGCATTTTCTTGATTAGATAATATCTTGGCATAAACGTCCTATAAATATTATTTTCTGTCATCTGAATTTACGAGCCAAATCCACAGATTTAGGGCTGACTTGTGCACTAGATTGAGCCATATCCTTGCCTTGAAATATCCCTCTAGTACCTATCAAAGCAAAATGAAACTCTAGTAGGCAATGTAATGGAGTGTAATCTCATAGAAGTTCCTAAATCACAGGAGAACAAACTGATCTGTTTCTGAAAAGAGTCTTGGGGTTCTTTGCTGGATTTTTCCCCCCATATTTATTTATTTTTCTCTTTATCAGGAAATGCCAATTCAATTTTTCTTCATCCTTCCACAGGCTTACCAGTTCTTGATCCTCTGTGTGCTGCCAGCTAATTGCATTTCTTCTTCGGTGGAGATGCCTGGCAGGCTGGGGACAGGGAGGAAGGCAGCTCACAACATCTGGACACTGCAATCTGCAGGGCCCTGTGGAATAGCAACATCCAAAGCATATGCTGCTCTAACACCATTCTCCTCCTGAAACAGAAAGAGAATATTTCAACCCCGCTGTCATTAGCTATATGACCTGGTCATAAGAATTGCAGAACTTGCAGAACAGGCAAAAAGTTCAATCTGGGTACATATTAAAGTGTTGTAACCAAGTTATGGATATACAGATGAGGTAAATTGCTTATCAACGCCATGCAGCAAGAACAAAGCTCCTTCTGCTTCCCCCAGGTGACCTGTGAAAAGTACCGTCAGGACCATGGAAGGTGCTTGCCAGCCTCAGGCACCAGAGGAGAAGACAGAAATAAATTTCACATAAAATTTTTTAGATTAAACCTGTACTCTTGTGCACTGGCAGACTCTGCATGTGGCTGAATGTGATTCTAGAGACTAGATGAGGTTACTCAAGGAGTTCCTCTTCATCTCATTTTAATATGCATGTATTTGTATCCTATGATGTTTGTGTATGAATGAGACCTTGACTCCCAGCAAGGTGGGGTTTGATTCTGATCTTCCCTGGTGTAAAGAGGAGTTGCTACTCTGAAAAAAAGAGGCGTTAAGAGCAGTGGAAGATGGTGTGCCCATAGCGATGACTGGTGACACATAAATTAATTTCATTCCCTGCACAAGATCTTGTGCTGGGTATATTGTGGTTTCACACAGCTGCGAGCCATCAGAAGATCTCATGGGAAATGGCGTGGCTATGAAATGAATTAACCTGTATCACTGCTGCACAGCAGGGCCTGTGATTAAGCCTTAATTCCTCCCAGATAGTTTTATAGTTCTCCCTTTGTAACCATCACTAATTCTAAACTGTAGCTCTTCTGACCTTAACCCTCTCCAGACCCACAGAGACTCCACTGGGGCAGGACTGCCCGTTTTAAAGAGCCCAACACTTTCTCCTTTTCCTGACTAATCAATTGTTCCTGGGGCAAAAACTTACRGAAAACTGAGTTTAGGAGCACAGGACTTGTCACTTCATCGAAAGCTGAATTCTGCAGAGGCTTTACTTGGGGAGATGAAAGAGGCTTTAGCCGTGGGTGCTAAAGAAACTATGCAGTATTCAAGCTCTTCAGAACTGTAGTCAAGCTCATTGTTAGCTGTCCAAAGGAAGTATCATGCTATGCTAAATGTAAAGCCTCTAAAAGCTTTCCTTTAGATGGGATCTTTCAAAATGGATAGCTCAAACAATCCGTAAGAATCATAATGTCAAATGAATTTCATGGTAGAGATAGATCTAACATTGCTTCTTAAGGCATACCCATAAACCAACGCTAATGAAAATTTCTGAAGTTCTTATGGGAGGGCACTGACTTTTATATTTCTATCTTTTCTTATAGCAAGCACTATTTTTTCAGACACTTTTGCACCAGGGTCTTCTCCCTGGATTGCTATGACTGACTAGCCTTTTTGCCAAGACTCTGAAGCTTGAGGCTGTTGATTTACCCCATAACAATGCATGACATCTTCATTGTTGCTATGCAAGTTTCAGCTTTCATAGAATAGGTGCGGTCTGAGAGTATAAAGATTCCATTGAAAAGTAAATTCAAGTCCCAAATAGCAAATTTTTTTTAAAAAAAAGAAATTAGCTTTAAAGTTCAGAATAAGTGTTCTGTGCATTGCATAATCATCTAATTTAAGAGCTTGAAGGACAAAATGTTCAGGGCTTCCTGTTTTATCGTTCCCCTCAAGTATTCTTGAATCTTCAAAGGTTGATCAATACATACAATTTTTGTAATCTATAAATTTTCCTTCCTAACCTTTGTGAGCTCTCCAGGTCATTTATTTACAAAACTAAAGGTCAGAAGTTTTAGATAAAGACAGAAGAAATGAACCTGATATGCTAGATGAGGGTACTTTTCTTCTAAAACCATCCCAACAATGTAATCACTGATAACTTGAAAAAGGTGACTTTTTGAGTAAGCAGAACTTTTCTCCCTTCTAATGATTATGCTTCTGAATCCTTGTCCGTCAAGCCCACTGTACCACAATATCACTACCTCAGTGTTAAGCTGCTTAAAAAGCTGTTTGAAAAGTTGTGAATGTAGTTGGACACACCCAAATTCCTGCAGGTTCCAGCAACAGGCCTGCATTTCTTCTTACAAAATTTGGTGGCATGCCTCTCTGTTTGCTGCTCTTAACAAAGGAAGAGGTTTCTGAGACTTTTCCTACTTCTCTGTTTTTTGCAGTAGAGACTTCTGTGTACACTTTTTTAGTTTTATCATAACTGGTCCAAATCTGAGAGTTCTGATTTAGGGAAAGTTCTCACTCTCAGCCAACAACAAGGCTTCAGGATAACAGTTCTAAAGCTTCCACATTTTCAGACATGCATTTGAGCTGAATTGCACACTCAGAGGTTTGGTTCATGTTCTGAAATATTTGGATGAGAACGATAAAGCGTGTAAGGGAGTTGCGAGGCTGCAATGCCAACACTGCTAGCATGCCAAGCCTTTATTTGGCCAAATGCTGGCTGATTTGACAAACAGCTGAGGGCAAGAGATCTCTGCTCTGTGTAGGCAGAGTTATCTCTCTGTCATCACCAGGAAATCCTTTTTCTCACTAGGAGGTCAGATACTTGTAAGGACTTGATCATTTATTTTGATCATCATCTAGGAGATCACTGAGTAGCTCCACATTTTTGGACAGGCAGTAATTTAGGCTCTTTTTATGTTTGCAGAAAAGCAGTCTTAATGCAAGTGTTGATGCTGTCCACCAGGTCTGAAGACAGCAGTGTGTTTTCTGAGGTGATGTATCGTGAGTATTTCCATTACCTGGTGGCCTGCAGATGATGCCTGATTTATGATACCTGATGCTAACGAGGGGTTGTTTCTCACCGCAGTAATCCTGATTGCAGGATTAAGTCCAGAGTCAGTGACAGGCTGCATGTCCCATAATTCCTAAATGAGAAAAAGAGTTGTCTTGCTAAGGTAGGCATAAGCCATTTCTCAGTGGCATAAGTCCTGAGATCTGTATGTTATTGGAAAGCTTTTGGGTTTTAACTTCAGGTATCACTCAGCGAGTCAGCTGTTCGTTCATGTTCAGTGAAGGGAAATGTTCATTGCTGTAGTAGTAATGAGAGCGCTTCCTCCGCTGTCATGAGCTTTTGGATTTTCACTGGACTGTGGCCCACTTAACTCTTACTAGAGGCACGAACCCTCAGAAAGGAAGATAATGCTTCAAGTGAGCCATGCTGGTATGTCTGTGTGAGACTAGGTATTAGAAAGCTGCGTAAGCTGCATGTAGGTTACAGTTTGTAATTATTTGTCTCATTAAAATTGTTTCCAGTTCAGGGAGCAGAACAGTCACAACTGATGTTGGTAGCCTTGTGATAAGCTGATGAGAAAGGGAAAAACGGTAATGGTGATCTCCTCCCATCACCTTGGAAATCAGGCCATCCAAAGGAAAGTGAAGCCTTTCCCAGCTTGACTGAATCCCAGGATCCCAAGGAGGCAGGACTAGGCAAATGAACAAAGAAGAGAATTTATTTTCTACAAGCAGTAATTAACTAGGCTAAATAGAGAAGTTTCTCTGTAGCAAATATCGTTCACGTCCCACTTTCGTGGTCATTCATTACTGAAGTGTGTCCTCGAGAATTTATTCAGAAATTGTAATAAAAAAGTCTTTTCAACCATATGAACACATACTTGGATCATTTTAAAAAATATTTGACATAGTTTCAAGTTTTCATTGAAGCAGAAAATTTCAGCAGGATAAAAATGTTTTGACTACTTTCGAGTCATAATGAAACTTTCAGGCAGTGGGAAGCAGAGAAAAGAAGCATTCAGATGCCTTTCTGGCAATGAGAAGTACTAGTCTACAGATGTCTCATTACAACAGAGACACTAGAAGGGAAAATAGAAAGGGCTTTGGTATTCAGGGATGACGGGAAGCAGGTGAGAAATCACAGAAGCGTAGCAAAATCCAGTCTGTGAAAACACTTGAAGATGATAGTAGCTGAAAAATACAGCTACTTTTGTAAAAATTACTGAAAGTGAACAGGTGTACCTATATTTTATTGCACCACTCTCTTGAACTTTTACTCTGTAAAACTTTTACTCTGCCTATTCTAGTTACCATGCTGGAGAGAAAGGCAGTGAAATTCCTTCCTCCATCCAAAAAAAATTAGGAAAAAAGTACTTGTCTTTTAGTAACATAGGAATGGAATATTCTACAGAGACAAAGCTTCCCAGGCAGTCAGATAATAACATGGTATTTCATCATATAAATGAAATTTCTGTAAAGAGAATATTGTCATCTCACAATTTTTGTCTTGTGCAGTGGTGCACCCAAAAACAAACCCAGCAGGGAGCATGTATTAAAGATATCTTTGTTGAGATTTAATATGTGAATAGACATTGGGCAGGACCTCAATTACAAGGTAAATTTTCTTCAAGGTACCTTGAGTTTTGTTCCTGAATTTGTTTTCAGAAGACATTTGGGCCCAGTGGAGCTGAATTATCTGGTGCCATTTTCTGAATACATAAAATAAGGGTGGTTATATAGACTCAGCTTTACAAAGCAATGTCAATAATATGTTCCTGTTGTTTTTCTAACAACCACTTTTTAGTCTGAAAAGGAAGAATTGACTTCTGCATAGAAAATTTTGCCTCTTCAGGACAGGATGCTATTTAGATATGTCTGCTTGCACTTCTGCTACCTGCCAGGGTCTTTAGGTGGAAGCAGTAGCAAGACCAGTTCACAACAAGCTTCCTCAAACATGTCTACAGGCATAACTCAAGTGCATAACTGAGGGATGAGAGTAGAGACATGGAGGAGAGGGCAATGAAAGGGTAAGAGATAAATCTTTTATGTTAAATTTGCAGAAGAAATGAACCTGGAACTGAGAATACAGGATTTGCTGGATCCCATGCTGTCCCATGCTCCATGCTTTTGATTGAACAATTTCCCTTTTGAGACCTCTTTCCTCTTTAAAGGCAGATTCTTCCTAGTATACATGATAAAGAAAGACTATTATATTACAGAAAAAAAAAAACAGTAAAAATTCCAAGTTTGTCTCTTCAGTCAATTTTCTAGAAAGTTGTTACACTGTAATCTTAAATATCTCATATACAAACTCTGAATAACTGCATATATTTTATGATCTGAACTATACTATTTATTTTTCCCAGATGTACTGCCTTTCATTGTCTTTTTAACCAGTGTGGGTAATATGAGGACGGTATCTTTTAACTTACAAATAATTTACTAATAATCACTTATTTTCTACATAACGTTTATCTTTTATATTTCTTGTAAATACAGCTTTCTCCCTCTGCTGTTCATGAGATCCTGCATTACTGCTGTTCATTTTGGTACTTTGACTGTGATTAAACTTATTGAGGTTTCAGTGCAGATCTATGAGAACAGAAATCCAACTTTTTGGATTAATTTTCGCAGAGAAAAGGAACGAATCAAATTTCTGAAGTTTTAAAGTGGCATTAATATCTGGAGGGGGACGATCTGTGGAAGAAATCAACTCATGCATTTATTGATCTACATACCTGGTTTGGTCACTCAACAGCTAGAAACAAGATTTTTTGATTGCTGATTATTGTCATATGAATTTGATATCTGAATATCAGGATACATCTTTCCCAGTATATTACTTCAGGACCAAATGGTCCTTGTATTGCCTAAATGTAGGTAATCCCATTTGGTGACGGCCCAGAGAAACAATAGAAACATAAAAAATGTTCATGTAGACTATTAAGAAGTGAACACGATAGCCTACTTAGCATTCCTGTTCTTGCAAGGGTGTTTTTTTGAATACCTGTGTCCTTTTTTGACCATCACAGCAATCAGAGTATCCTTTTGGATTTCATGACGTAAACCATCAAAAAAGACTTTAACACAACTTTAATGCATTTACTTTTAACATATCCATTTTTACTGCAACTAGTGGCAAACTGGGGAGGATTGCCTTTTTTACCAAAAAGAAAATTGATCATGATAGCGTGTTTTAGTATTGTTAATTTCTTTGCACAAACTTACTTTGTGACATTTTCATCCAGCTATTTACTAACGATAACTATGTTACTGAAGTATTTCCTGAAAAATGCAGACATGTTTTTGGCTCAATCGGAAGTTAGTTCGCAGCATGAGAAGGTTTGGTAACATTCAGTAAAAGTGAAAAGTTTTCCGTGTTCCCAAAGTGGAATACTGAAGATGTAAGATAAGTGTTTTTCTATCCATTTCTTTTTATTTCTTATTTTTCAGATTCTGTACCCAGGAGACGCATTTTCTGCATTTTCTAACAATCGTTACTTGTGTAGCCTAATAAGGGATGGGATGTGTTGAAGAGATGTGTTAGGTGGACAGAGCATCAGCAGCTGTTCCTGGTTTAATCCATACTCATTTAAATATCTGCTGTGTTCTAGTTTTTGTCATAAATACTCTTGCTGTGCAAAGCTGCAAATTAGAGAAGCCTGATTTTTTTCCTGTTTCCCACTTTTTGAATCTAATTTAAGTGGTTGGTGAATGAAATTTGTGTTTGTCATATGGAAGGGCCAGCAGGAAGAGCCTTCTGTGACCCTTCCTTAATCAGTCCGTGTTTCATTTATGGACGGATTTTGGACGCTGGATTATTATCTCTCTTTCTGTGCTTGGAAAACTACCAAAGTGTTAGGTGCAGGTGCAGTTTAATTACATCAGCTGGCTCCAGTGGTCTATGTACCTGATTTGCAAGTGGGGTCAGACAAGTAGATCACTGTGTTACCTAAATTGTATTCAGACATACCAGCCTTTGTCAGGTCAGGAGAGGGGAGACCGAGAATAGTGCTCAAAATCAATATGAATCAATATTCATAAGCTGAATAAAGTATGCAGGAAGTGAAAAACCAAAAGAGCTAATACTGTTACATTTCCAGTAACCTCATTTGACAACCAAAGTCCTGGTTTGTTCAGTGATTTTCCTGTCTAGATTCCAGATCAAAACTTGACACAGCTGTCTTTCATAATGGCAATTGTCTGCTGAGTGTTTCTGTTTTAGCTAGTTGTTTAGCAGTTTTAGGATTTAAATGGCCACAGCTAAGCTTTAAGATTAGCACTCTGTTAAAATAAATAGGGAAAKTTCACACCAATTTCTTTTCATACATTTATTTTAGTCAGTCTGTTTGGTAACTGAGCAAGAACAAACTGCAAGGATTGTGCAAAGTGTGTGTTTTAGCTCACAAAAAACCTGTAATTTCATTTAAAATAGGAATGGGAACTGCAGTTAAGGAGAGATAAAAATAGAAGGATCGAATTGTGGCAAGATCTACAGAAACATCCTAGTGCCTGAAATCCATCATCTGTGGGAAGGTAGGACACACAAAATTTTTCATTCCTCCTTTGATCAACCCCTAAACATGGGGCTTTGCTAACTCTTTCTCTCTCTTTTTTTTTTAATGGCACTATCCAACTGTAGTAAATAATTGAAAGCATTCAATAAATGCAGCCACTCTTCATAATTCCATATATTGTCTATGGAAACCCACCAAACTACATTATCAGAATTTGTTGGAGTATTTAGACCTTTGGAAATCTGGTCCTGGATGCACAGAGACACCAGGTGGTGAGCTATGATGTCCCAGTCTGTGCTTTCTTTCACTACTGTGTAGAAGTTTGTAGACCGCAACTGCCTGGTGCACACTCATTAAAATAATGTCAGTTCTTCAGTGGTAATGTTTGGATTAGAATGATCCGTGATAAAATTTTTCCGAACTCTAAGTCAGTGGACTTGAGTTACTTTGCATTAACTTTACAGTTTAAGTTCAGTATGTTACATACAGTGTGTAAAAAATCATTAATTGCCTTAAATGCACTGAAATATGTCCATTTTCAGCATTTTTCATTAATAAAAAATGGAATGAAAATGTTTCTGATAAGCCTGACATGAGGCTGAAGTATTTCTCCCACAACTTAAATACCTTGCTATGAATTCCAGATGGCCAAAAGACCTGGAAAATAGGTGCTTCGAAAAAAACAAACAAACAAAAAAGCAAAACAAAAACCCTAATGCACCTTGTCCCTGCTGAAACTGCCTCTGCTTCACCCATGTGCTGAATCCCCAAGAAAAAACATAATTCAAATTCTACCCTGGGTCTGAGGAAGAATGGATGAAAGGCATCAAAATGGAATGATTCCTGCTGCAAACATGAGCACAGATTTATTGCTAGTCTGCACCATGCATTCCACTGGGGATTTGTAAGATATATCAGTTGGATATTTCTAAACAACCGTTCCCATAAGATGAAACCATAACAGATACACAGAAAGTATTACACGTGGGGAATAAATGGCATTACAAGTCTGAAAAATATCCACTAACGCCACAATATTTTATCGTTCAGGCAGAAAAACTGAATCTTACTAGAGGTAACTAGCTTAGCTCTTCAGTAGTGCCCTGCCTGTCATTATTATGAATGGGTGTTTCTGGCTAATGTGTGAACTTTCTGTTTTTCTGGGTGTGTGCACATATGTGTGTGTTTGCTAGAGAGGGTCAGACTGTGGACAGTCTGTGCTATATCATCAAAACCCTTGTAGGGGCCATCTGAGAGTCTGTGGGTCAGGATCCTTGCTTGGTAGGGTGCCAGCGGATATAACCCTGGAGAGAAGGGATTCCAGAAGAGCTGGCTGATTTTCAAAAATAACCTCCTCCAAGCTCCAGGATGGCCCACTCCAACGAGCAGGAAATCAAGCAAAGATGCCAGGAGGCCTGCATGGATGCACAGGTTGCTCCTGAGCACACTGAAACATCAAAAGGAAGCATACAAGAGGTGGAGTCAGGGACAGAAGAGGTGGCAGGAATATAGACACACTGTCTGAGGGTCCAGGGATGGGATTAGGAAAGCCAAAGCCCATCTAGAGTTGCATCTGTTGAGAGACATGAAGGGCAACAAGAAGGGTTTCTACAGGTACATCAGCTGCAAAAGGAAGACTAGGGAAAATGTGGGCCCACTGCTGAATGAGGAAAGGGCTCTGGTGACAAAGGCCATGCAAAAGGCCAAGATAATCAATGCTTTCTTTGCCTCAAGACCGTCTTCAGGATTCCCAAGTCCCTGAGCTCAGTGGGAAAGTCCAGAGCAAGGAAGACTTACCTTTGAAGAAGGACAAGAAGGGATATCTGGAGAACTCCAGGCCAGCCAGCCTCATCTTGATCCCTGGAAAGGTGGTGGAGATAATAACCCTCGAAACATTCCCAAACATATACAGGACAAGAAAGTGACCAGGAGTAGTCAACATGGATTCACAAWGGGGAAATCATGCTTAACCAAGCTGTCTGGTAGGTTAAGCCTTAGCCAGCCATGTCATTCTATGATGACATGACTGGTTCTGTGGATGAATGGAGAGCAGTGGATGGTTTATCTAGACTTTACTAAAGCTTTTGACACTGTCTCCCATAACATCCTCATAGACAAGCTTATGAAGTACTGGCTAGAAAAGTTGACAGTGAGGTGAACTGAAAACTGGCTGAACTGCTCGGCTCTAAGGGTTGTTATTAGTGGCACAGAGTCCAACTGGAGGCCTGTCACTAGTGGAGTACCCCACTTAATTCTGTGTTAATTCTGTGTCCTGTACTGCTTGATATCTTTATTATTGATCTGGAAGGGAGATGTGTACATACTGGAGTGAGTCCAGCAAAGGCCAGTGAAGATGATGAAGGGACTGGAGCATCTGTCACAGAAGGAGAAGCTGAGAGAGCTGGAGCTGTTCAGCCTGGAGAAGAGACGGCTCAGGGGGGTCTTATCAGTGTATATAAAAAACTGATGGGAGGAGTAAAGAAGATGGAGCCAGACTCTTCTCAGTGGCACCCAGTGGCAGGGTAAGAGGCAATGGGCACAAATTGAAACACAGGAAATTCCACTTAAACGTAAGAAAAAACTTCTTTACTGTGTGGGTCATTGAACACTGGAATAGGCTGCCCAGAGAGGTTGTGGAGTCTCCACCCTTGGAGAAATTCAGAGCCCTAAAGGTAGGCTTTATGATTCTGGACCTGACTGTCCAGAGTGTGTACCAAGCTGTGTTTTACCTCAGGATGCCTTCTTGCATAGCCTGGCGCCTGATCTTTTTACTGGATGCCCTTCCGCTTCAATGACACATTTGTTAACTTGCCATCCTGCCTTGCATACTGGCTCTTGTTAGGGAGCTCAGTGCTCAAGGTTTGGATTTTACTTGAGAGAACTATGATGAAAGTGAGCACATTTCTCAGTGTGGTGAGTCTAAGTGCCACAGCTAAAGTTGTTTCCCTAGAGACATTCTCTTGCAGCCACTTACATGTCCCTCCTGTCACCCAGAGTTTTACTTGAGCAGGAGCTGATTTGTTTCATCATCTAGAGGGGCATCAGATGAGATGGGCTTTCTAGGTAGCTGGAGTGCTCCACTGCACACAAAGAGTTTCCTGCCATGAAGATTCCTGGTGGCATCTCAGATTTGTCAGGAGTGAAACCTCGCTTCTATCTTCTAGAAAGTAGCAGGAAGAAGTAGTGGTGCAGTAAGACATTGCAATTTCTCTTCATCATGGTTCATTATGCTCCCTCTTTGGTAACAGAGGTTCAAAGATGCTTTAGTCAAAGGCCTAGAAACATCACTTTTCAGTTGAGATCTATTTCTCACAGCCAACCTGTGCATGTTTTCCAGTAATCTGTGCACTTAAGTTCACCTCTCTAAATTGGATGTGGCAGCTGCYGTATTTCTATCTCACTGGAAATGAGCCTTCAGTGAAGTTAGTAATAGCTCACATGACCCTCCAGTTGAAGTGTGTGCATGAGAAAGTCAGTTTCTGTCTTACATTGCCAGTGTAACAAAGCCACAACTGATTATTCTCACTTCCTTTCTAATGCTGTGCTGTGTATTATATGGAACAGATACAATACATGCAGAAAAAACGTTAATTTTTCTGTACTAAGAATTCCAAATTTCCGGCTGAGCAGTGTACTTAGGCTCTGTTCTCCTGCCAGCTGCTATCACTTAGCTGAATTTAAAGGTTGTGTGTGTGTATCTTGTATAGTAAACTGAATAATATGTCAGATTTGCAAAATAAAGATTCTCCCCTGTGTGTCATCAATATGAGGACAATGTTAGGTAAAATGCTCAGTAAAGAAATGGCCTTGCTTAGTCGGTATGCTTTGTATAATTCCTGTCAGGCCCTGTGACTAGAAGTGGTAACTGCAACCTTCGAGGTCTTTCACCTGCCATCCCATACTGCAGTTCATGATATCATCCTGCGATATTATCTGGATTATCACTGGAGAAAGAATTCTGCCTCTCGTATTTTAAAAGTTGAAGAAAACAAACAAACAAAAACATAAAGATTAACTTAGGAATGTTTTAAAGTGGACCAGACAAACAAAGTGAGGGGAAATATGTGCAGAGGAATAAGGTTTCAGGCTATGCAGTCACAATTAGTTACATAACATTTGTAACACAGAAGGGTCTCTTTGTCTTTCCTGTCTCTGCTCAAGAAAATTGATTGCATCATCTGTCTTGTTTTGACACTTCATTGTTTAGGGTTTCTGTTCTAGACAGTGAAAGACAAAAAAAAAACTACTGGAAGGTTTAATTCCTTGTGGTAAATTTTGACATGTGCTAAAAATGTTCATTCTGTGAAGCTATTTGGAGGAAGGAGCTTTGACAGTGTATCTGTTGCATTCAGGATTTGATGAAAAGTGCTTTTAAAAAGTAAAAATAAATGCCCCTCATCCCCTCTGTGTGGGCCCCAGTTCTCCAGTGGGATGGACTGACATCAGAGATGGACCTGGTGCATGGGCTGGGCTTCGAGAAGGCCCACAGAGGCTCTGTGCTATCCCAGCACGTTTTATGGCAGGATGGATGCAGATTGCTTGTGCCATAAAGTCGATATCTCAGTCCAAGCTTTGACTAGCTGCCAGTTAACGATCTGGAAAGTTTTGCCCAGGGATCTTAGCTATCTGGAGGAAGTTAATCTCCCTCATCTCCCATCAGCACAGGCAGAAGTAGTAATTAACTTGGAGTGCAGTAATAGAGACAACTTATTTCCTCAGCATTTTCCAAGTGTCTGTGCTTTGCTTGGTAYATAATGCTGTGGGACTGACTGTGATTTCCCAGCTTGTGTTCAGATATCATTTTAAACTGACTTCTCTTTTTGATGTTGGGATTACTTTTGGCTAACCTCCATTTGACTGGAGACAACGATAAGATTAACTGATTAATATTTCTTAAAGTAAGCTTGTGACAGGTCTGTCGGTCAGCGGAAGAGCACCTAGGAGTCCCCAAAGATGTCATTGTCCCAGCCTGCTGAGCATCAGTGTAGGTTTAACTCTGTCGTGACTGCAAGGTGAGCACCCTCACATCTCCTCAGGCTGCTGGTCTGCATGTAGCGTGCCAGTCATCCCCGAAACCGAGCAGCACAGCCCATGGGAACAGACTTAGGTCAGGCAGAGTCTGACTCCTCCCGTTCTCCCGGCTGCCAGCGGGTGACAGACCAGAACATCAGATGGCGAAATTGTCTCTTCTGGGCCTAGATTTTTTTTGGTCTCTGTAGGCGGGACTGGTACGTAACTTTCAGTCAAATGCAACTGGTGATTCTTTCCGTAAATCTCAGAATAAATGTTTTCTCTAGAAAGTCCAGCCTGAAGTAAATCAAGCTGTGTCCAGAGATCTAAAGGTGAGAACTGAAGTCTGGGAGTCCTGAATTTGCTCTGGGAAGCCCGTTTTGGGGCAAATCACTGGAGCACTACCTGCTGTTGTTCTCACACGCGGACCATGAGGTCAAGGTCGATGGCTCCATGGCTCCATGGCCCAGCTGTTCCCAACAGGACAGCGTGCAGGGTGACATCACCTTCACTCTGTGCATCCTGGCCTCCTGGGGGGGACAGAGGAAAGGGAGACACCACATCCCTGGCAGGCTCCCACCCTGCCCCTCCTGGGAGGTCCCTACGCCTGCCCCACAGTCGCAGCAGCTGCAAATACTAGTTTTCTTTAGACCTGTAGGAGACAATTCAACACTCATATTCATGAATCCAAAATTATGCTATTCCTGGGGAAGGAGGAGGAGGAGGAGGAGGATACTGGCTTAAGAAACAGAAAATTTTCCATTTACTGAAATGCTACACTTGTGTTATTGCTTGTTTTTGTTTCATTTATTTGCCTTGGAACTTTTTTCAGCTGGGAGAGTTAATGAATATGAAAGAGATTGTATCTGTGTTGATTCATCTGGTCTCTTTTATAAAGCACTCAAGTCAGCTTTAGTAGCTGAAAACGCAGCCGTTTCTCTTCAAATACAGATGGTATCATAGCTGATAAGTCAAATTAAGGTCTGAACAAGCAACTCTAGACTACATCTCAGCTAGTTTAAGAATCAATTTTAGAGATTTATAATACCACAGTGGGTACTGTTCTGTATTATCTCAATGTGCAATGATTTACACATTTACCAACCACTTATCATTAATAACATGGACACAGCAAATCCCAGTGAGTGAAGCAGAAAGTATGCTACTGAGCCAAGTTACTAGTGGTGCCATGGGGCCTCCATATAGAAAGTAAAGAAACAGTGCGGAAGCTTTTTTTGAATTTATTATAGTGCTGTGTACTGACGTTCATCCAGTGTGATTGTCTTGAAATTTTTTCCTTCTTTTCTGAACTTGTTTTAATATAACAGATTTCTGTATATGATGGAGGAGAAGCATAGATAAACAGAATTTGTCCATGTTTAATATGTGCAACTTCTCAATTACTTGCATTCAGCTCTTAGCATAGGACACCCACCTGCTTTTCAGTTTTTGACAGAATATTTTTCTGATTATGAGCACAAGAAAGCTGTGTGTTTAATGTAGTGATAACTTGAAATTTAGGAAGTTTTAAGTTTTATTCATGATAAATAGATAAGTATATGAAGAAATACAAGTTTCAACAGGAAGTATAGTTAAGTTGCAAAACTGTATGTTGCCTCAAGAAAGTCAAACACTTTCCACAAATCTAAACCTGTTATTCTTTTTTTTTTCCATGCTACATTTGGTTTATTCTGTTGTCTGACACATTTTTGGCTCTCACCACTGAAGCATTTGTGAACGTCATACTCCTTAATTGATCGTAGCCTCAACAGGGAAATATTCTTTCTACTTTATCCCACCTTCAGAGAGAAAACTGAGATTCAGTGAACACTAAGTGACTGACATGGAGTCTCGCAGAAACTGGTGGTAGTACTGGGTAGTAAAGCCTGAACATGGAGCTCCTGTCTGGCCGTCTGTCTGGGGGGATGATAGTCTGCCTTGCAGCTCTCTTCCAGTGTCCAACAGAGAGCAATAGGGTCACAGCCTTACATGTTCTGGAGTCTTCAGCTTCACCAAGCATCTTTCTCCCTCCAAACTCTGAGTTTTTGGAGAGTGAGGTGAATTTTTTAATTTACATTTTTTATATGTTTATGGTCATCAGCGGTAATACCTAATTTGCATGGGTCACAGTGCAGCTACCAAAGGTGGTGGGGTTTGGTGTTGACATGCTGCTAGCTGGCATGTGTTTCAGCTTCCAAAAAATTGGCAGCACAAGGTATCCGCACAGCTTTGGACTGAGTTTGGGCGTCGCAGCTGTGAAAGGGAGCAGGAGGCTGCAGCTGGGGCTCAGAGCCGGGTGTCTGGGGCCTGCACTCGCTGTCCAGGCTTGCTGCCCCACATCTCCACGTCTCCCCTCGCCCCCTCTGCAAAACAATAATAATTACACATTGTCTCTCCTCCTTTGCCCTCTTGGGTTGCAAGTCCTTTGGAGACTCATTATTTGCCAGCAGCGCCTATTTCAGTCAGATCCTGATGTCAGTGGGCTTGGTGTGAGTCCCAGCAGTGACAACCATAAAGAGCCAAACAAAGCCTAAAAAGAGCCAAAATTGTGCACAGCTCTGTTCACTGCACCTGATGCTGCTGATATCATTCCTGTACACTGCTCTGAGGAACAATGGCTTGCTAGAAAAGAAGCTTTAACTTCATGAAAATTCATGAACTCTCCATCCCAGAGAAAAAACTTTGGGGAAATTTGGAGCTATTTCTCAGTTCATTGTATGACAAAGAGTTCGGCAAAAAGAAAATAACTACTATTCCCATTGTTCCCTCCCTCGTTTCCACAAAGGCACCTCAACATTTAAAGAATTATTACCCTTGAAAGGGGGGGAGAGGGCTTTAATTTTGATTAATCAAAGAATTGCATGTTTTCATCTGTTTCTTATGGATAGCTGAAACTGGATAGCTATAACTTTAGAATTAGGTTTTTAGTACAAAGATGTCCTTTTATTCTTGTAATGTGCTTTCCAAATATTTTATATTACACCAAATTGTCTCTATGATGTAAATATGTTCCCTATTATACCACTGTGCAGTTATTTACTGTAATCCCATAAGACGCAATCCATCAAATATCTGAAGGGTTCGAAACTCAGTTCCACATGGACATAAAAGGAAAAGGCTCCCTCCCAGCAGGTTACAACGCATAGGTAGGACACAGGATATCCACGGTGGGCCCACAGATATACAGAGCGGAGGAGYGTGCAGAGACCTCCGGGGATGGTGCATCTGCATGCTGCAGACATACCAGCCTGGGTCCTGAAAGCTCAGTAACTGAATTAGTGTGATCCTTTGCCTGAGCTAATTAGTCCTGTCACTGATTAATTCAGGTGCAGCAGCACACCGGTAAGTGTATATAAGCTTGCTGGAGCTGGAGCTGGAGCTGGGCAGTGTCTGTACAGCACTGTGTATCAGTAGTACTCATGGAAAGTAATTGCTACAGAAGGATATAGGGACAAGTAAAGATAAGTCTTTTTTTTTATCTGAGAAAGTAGCCACACTGAAGTAAAATCTGGCTATATATCAGAGGCAGATGTTATAGAAAGAGCTAACAAGCCTGAGCTTGATGAGTCTACACTGAACCGAAATCTGGGACTGTATCAGGTCACCACCTCTGGCAATGGGCTCAGAGGGGACCTTTTAACTTTCAGCTCCTCAACAGGTCACACAAAGATCTGAGAAAACAGATGAATGTGGAAGGAGTTGCAGGGCTCAGTCTGTAAGCAAAGCCATTAGCTAGGGCACCTCTTTTTCTCTCCAGGAGTCTACTTGTGCTGTAGTCTTTCCCTTGGAAAATTCGTGGTAGTGTTACTTAACCACAGACCTAATGGCCTGAGAATCCTTAATAGGACAGGTGGGAATTGAACAGCAGTTCAGCAACTCTTGGGCGTGATCGGTTGTTTCTCTTTTAATGAGCAGTACAGAAGGAAAAAAAAAAAAACAACTTTACTAATAAGCAAGGCTAAGCCAGTTTTATAAAGTGTTCAACAAAGACTGAACACTAATATAAATGGGCCCAAGTAAGTCTAGAATTCCTTTTCTGGGCTCTTCTGACACAAAATTGATCCTGATCTACACACTATCATAAAGAGATGATTGTTTTTGTCCCCTTCTTCCTCATTTCAGTATTTTAGCTGTGGACAGAACTCCAGAGAATATTTTTTTGTTGTGATAATGTATTTCTAAACACAACCACTCTTTCCCACTGCAAATTGTAGAAACTAATGGCATTCAGCTCACAAACCAAACAGCTGTGTAATTTACATAAGGGAAAAAAGGCCTAAATGACACTTCAGGATCATTCAAATATGTCATATGATACAAGACAGCCCAGTGATGGCTCTGAACACAGCTTGGTAAGGACATGGCAATTTTATGTAGCTTGTTCCTTTGTATATTAAATTTTTCTCTTATTTCTTTATCAGTTGTAAGGAAGAAAATAGGAAAAAGGAATCTGAAGCTTGATCTAGAGACAAAAGTATACCTGTTACAATGAGATGTAACTAATTGCCTATTAAATACAGGCCGTGCCTCTTCATGGTTATGAAGCTACTGTAGATTTCTTTACAGCAGGTTTTTGACATGATGGCTTGCACTGTCTACCTTAATGGCCTGCAAAGATCCAGAATTCACTTCTGATACATGTAATGTCAACAGGCCATTTCTAAACAGTTTGCTAAATCTATTGAAACTCAGCCTGAATTTCTTTTCAYTGCTATTTAATCCAGGCCCAAAGCATAGCCCTTTAAATCCAATCTTTTTTAACAAGAGCTTTTAAAATAATTGATTATTGCCTTCTGCTGTTATTGTATTGTATACATGTGATTTCAGCATAGTTTTTTTAAGTTGTCCATCAATAAAAATAAGTCTCCAGTGTTTTTTGTCTTATAGTAAGCTTAGGCCTTTCACTACTTCTGAACTTTACAAATCCTATTTACATATTTTGTTTAAACTGTCAAGTGATAGGGAAATRCATGAACTAGGCATCTCCTTCTCAAGATGTCATTGACCAATGTGTGTAAGATTTTTAGAGACCCTGTACTGCAAGTTTTAGTATGTGTGTGCTTTATTCTACTCCCACATTGGAAACTTGGTGCTCAAGTACATTTTTTTGTCAGAGCAATTTCTGTTAAATAGTATTAAGTAACACGTGAGCGGTTACAAAGGCCCCTTTATCACCTCACGTCTACCATCCTGAACTTCCTGTCATGTATGCTTTTCACTTTAAACCTGTGCCCTCCTACAGTCCACATACCTCCCTGATTGCCAGGATGCAAGCAATGAAGAGGAAAGCCTCCTGGCATGTGAGATCAAGTAGACATCAAAGTGATGAGGTGAATTTTTATTAATTTTATACAGTAGGGAAGATGGAAGAAAACCACTGCTATTTCCAGACCTCCTGCCTGATTTTAAAAACAAATCCTCTTATTCAGAATTATATTAATTAAACCTAGCTCTCTCTAAAGTAAAGTGTTTTTGTACTTTTAGCCAGTAGGTTTCTTTCCTTTTTTCATGGTTGCTGTTTGTTTTGAATGGCAAATATTTTGATAAGATTAAACGCCTTTTCTCTAAGTAAATGGAAAGATGCAGAATGCCAATTTTTTTTCATTACAGTTAACTGCATCTTCCCTAACCACACTAGAACAAACATATGTGCACACACAAAAACCCTTTCCGAAGCTTTCTTCACTCAATTAAATTTGTAAACATTTGTTTCCATTAGTCATACTCAGGCTTCTGTATCAAGCTTCTGAGCAGTGAAGAAGGATGAAAATGTTCCTTTTCATAGCAGTATGGAAGGAAGTTAGGGAGCTGGATAATAAGATGTGCAAGGGAGGAGGGAGGAATAGGATGAGGAAGCTGTAGCAGGAATATGAAATTAAAGACCTGARAAAAGAAGAAATCAAATGAAAACCAATCTGTTCTTAATTTATGTCAATCGGCAAGTAACAACCAGAAAGCTATTTTGGGGATGGATATCTCCTCTATAGCTCAAGTAACTGGAATCCATCCAGCACACCTTTCCTTATCCTAAATTCTAAAAATACGATATACCTTGGGGGCAGAGGCACCACTAAGAAAGATTATTTTCCTCCCTTTTCTTTTTTCTCCTCCACCAAGGTCACATATAATTAGAAGAAGAAGCACAGTTCCAAAAGTGAAATCTGCTTGTAGTAGTCCTGAAAACCCACTTATGAATGGGAGAAAAATGTGGTTGGTAGGGCACAAAATAATTCCGAAACATTGGGTGTGATTCTGCTGGTATAGCACAAACAGATTAAATCAGTGCCCTGATGGTAATCTTGAGGCTGGGTAGACGCATTAATTTGAATGCCCTTCTTTGAATAAAACTAAGCTACTTTATAGATAGAGACCAAAATAAAAAGTCTATTCTCATTCATTGAATGATCCTGAACAGTTTTATTATTTTAATGTAAGGGCAGGCTGTGCATTACTCTCTCAGCTTAATGGATCTTTCAAACTGCAGTACCCAAACAAATCCTTACTATGAAAATGACATTTTCTATTGTCAGGTAAGTCCTAAATTAGGGAGTCCAAGCATGAAATGAAACCTAATCTTTAAATAAAATTATTTAAAAGAATCATATTTATGATTTTGATATGTGTTATGGTTAAGAAATGCCCAACTTTCCTTGACTTCACTTTACTGAAAAGAAACAGTACATGGAGCACCTTACATGTGTACCTGCAGCAATATGAAAATCTAAATCATATGAAATCTGAAATATAACAGAAAGGACAGAAATAACTGGATTATGCTACACCATTTTTTGGCTATCAAAAAAGAACAAGATTAAAGAGATATGAACACTTTATGGCACCCTCGAGCCACATAGTTTTTATAGAACTTCGGTGGTTTCATGAACATTACTTAACTACATAAAGATCACATTGTCAAAATCTCACTTCTCAACTTATTCCCTTTCAACTCAAAAAAATACTAGTGTATTCAGCTGCTCTTCACTGTTTGTTAGCAATAATACATTTTTATTAATTCAGATTGCTTAACGAGCATTTGTCACTTCATGTGTTAGTGACTGGCAACATCTGAACGAACCTTAAAACAGTTATGAAATTAGCAAAATACTCATTTTGCACTGTCCTTTGGTAATAGCAACATCAGACAGGGCTCTTTAGTTATAATAAAAAGCTGGTGGCTTGGGATCCCTTCTACAGATGGAGACCTTGATGCAGTGAATAGTCCATGTTTCCTGGTATTTGCAGGCGTACATAGCGATTACAGGGTGATGCCAGAGGTGCTTTACTGATATACTACTTCTTCAGCTCTGTAGATTTTTTTTAAGGCTGGAGCCTTAAAAAAAATCCAAYCTTAAAAAGATATACAGAGCTGAAGAAGTAGTATCTCAGTAAAGAATAGTCAGCCTTCAACTCTGGAACTGGTTCCTTAACTGTAGCGTGCCCATTGCATTCGAGTTCATAATTATTGGGGTTCTTCTGATTGCATCAAATGCAAAGTATCTTCGTTCTCATCCCTCTACATTAGTGCCTCTTCTAGCTCATCTCTTGGCAATGCTTCAGATTTTCTGTATTGACATAACACAGAGCAAAAATAGCAGAGTAAACCAAGATACAGGCATCTCAAAGTAGTAGATGTTTGTGTTAACAGTGTGTTTGTGGTTTCGTGCTAGAGCACAGTTCTCTCTTATTAGATATAACTTGGGTGGAAGAAAAAAAAACACTTCACAAATGTAACTTTAATTTCAAAGTCTGATGCCAAAAATTTTTTGTTTCAGTTTGAATACTCACACACACACACAGATTATAAAAGGCAATAGAAATGCTAAAATACACAGAAATATCCAGAATCTTTATTTTGTCCCTTTGCTGTAATTCACTAGGGCAAAGTATGTACCTCTGTGATTTGTATCCTTATGCACAAGGGCAAAGTCTTTACCAATAATGTTATACACTATTTGTGAGACAATGCAAAGAAATTTTTGACAAACAAAAAATCTAATGGTCTTATAAGGTGTATTTTAGTATCTCCATAAAAGTTGAAATTTATCTGCAGGAAGCCTTATGTGGACCCATTTTGTCTGGCACATGAAGTACAAGGCACAGACAAACTCTGTAATATTTACTTGAGGGAAAAAAAAAATTGTTTTCTCAGGAAAGCTTACTCGGAATTTTACAGAAGAGCAGGACCCCTCCTGCTCTCTGCTGAAAACACATTTTTATCACATTGTATACACATGGTGATTATTTGTCAGACTAGCTGAGTTGGGCTTTATCTAACTTTGACCGACATCAAAGGATCTGAGTCCATTACTTGTCAGCAGACGTGTGTGTCAGAGTTGTTATGTCATCTTTTGCCTTACCCCAATCTCCCCAAACAGCAGTATCTCTTGTTCTGCATCAGAACTGCTCTTCACTGGGGAGAAACGTATTGACAAGCTCCAGGCTAGCATTAGTGTCAATATTCCCCATGTGTTTAGAGAGCCAGAATAATTTTAACACTATAAACACCTTGGGGACCTTGAGTGAAGGGAATGCTTTTGCAACAATACTTTCATCACATGAGGTTCCTTAAACCTCCAAGCAGTTGTTTTAATGAGTGTGGGTCAAGAAATACATGGTAGCTTCTCCTGGGTAAAGGGCAAGGAGGAATAAGTCTGTGGTGCAGCTAATAACACGGCGTTATGAACTTCATTACTGGAGCTAGTGAAACCTGTGTATGTATACATTCATCTTCACAAATGCATTTAGTTCTTCAGAAAGCCACTCTTTCCTTTTCTACTGCCTATTTCCCAGTATGAGCCCCTGCAAAGGTAAACAGCATGCAACAGCACCAAGCCGGGCATCTTCCCGCCCCCCCACACAAGTGCGTGCTGGATATCCACACACACAACACCCTTCTTATGCAGCCACCTCTACAGTGCTTCCTCTGCAAGCTTGGCAAGCTGGCTTGCAAAGCCAGAGCRATTCCTGTCGTAAATTTCTAAGGAAAATTCATGTCATTCTGCAGTAAAGAGTGAATATCTTTGGCCCATAGTGTTGCCCTGGGCAGCAAGAGGGATTATTAGGACAGCTGTGTGTCCAGCTGTGACTGTTGTTTTATGTCTGAAGTTAATAATCGTACTACTAGCAACATGACTTTTGCTCTAGTGACGGTAGACTATCTATTTACAAAGCACTTTGAGAGCTGATGACTGTCCAGGATTGTCATGAGGAAGGACCCATGTGGAAAGATGGCCTACAGCTGTCTTCTCGATTGCTTCAACTCAGCCATTTCTTTTTTAACAGAGGCAAATTTCTGATATACTATTTCACAGGCACAAACATGAGCCCATGTGAATTGGTGATCATCAGCAACTGCCACTGGGCCATGGAGGACAAACACAGCTGACAAACCACGTCTCCAACTGCCCCCATTCTGCCAATATTGAAACTGTTCTATAACCAGAGCCTCTGAGGCCTTTGAAATCTTGAGCCCTGAGCTGAGACGAAGCGAATCCAAACTCAGATATCCCTGTCTGAGCCCCACTTGCTCTATGTTCCCCTGGATTTTCAGCTTCCCAAACTAGTAAAGGCCCTCTTTCTTGCCTTAATGTGTCAAAATTATACAGCAGTCATTCTATTATTTCAGTCCAAGATCTAACCTGACCTCATGACACTTCGGTTCTTTTGTGCCACTTTCTCATGAGAGAAACTCATTTAAGCCCAATATAAATCTGGTTCCTTGTCTTTGGATATGATTCATCCTCATCTCTAATAAAGATCAAATTCTATTGGTTTGACTGTTTTTAAACCCTAACTTTCAGTTGGGCTTGCATGAAGAAACTCAACTTTACCCATTGCCAAGACTCGACAAAATATTTTCCTCTTTTGCTTTGATTTTTGCAGTTCCCTCAACTTTAGAGTCATTTAATTTTTCTGCTTTTAATCAGGCTTGCGGGATCAAAACGATATTTTGTCTGCTGGCCTGAAATTCTTTCTTAGGTCTGGTCTTCTGTAGAGCTGACAGGAGATAAAAAACCTTAAATGTTTTTTTATGGAAATTAAAGAAAATAGCACAGGTTTTCCTGCATACAAAAAGCAATCTTCTACTTTTTCTGAACGACTTTTTAAAGGCTATTCCTTTGTTTCCTTTAATCTAGAATAAGTCACCATGAAACAGTTTAGTATCTTTTTTGTAACTGACTGCATTAACCCTACTTCACAAAATGGCAGCAATTCCAGCTGCTAAACAGATTCTTTAGTACACAGGAACATAAAACCATGTGTGCTTCAATTAGGTAAACATTTTGGATGTGATGCCAACATAAAGGCAATTAAAAAAAAAAAAGTCCATGCATTCAGATATAAGCCATTAATGATTTTGTAAACTGGGCCAAACACCATAATCTTTGTTCAATCAAAATACCCATGATTTCAGTGGGAGCTGTGACTGAGTTTGAACTTAGTGATTTGGGATGGAAAAATACTTTATAAAGTAAAAGGATAGTTGTGCACTGGGTGCACAGTGTGTTGACAGTGGAAAGCATAATGGATGGTACTAATACGATGAATTATATTTCCTTTTGCAAATCCCTGTTGGTTTGGGCTGGAATCAGATGCAGACTAAGTTACAATGTACAGAGAGAGCAGACATTGTTAGAACTCTTACATCTGCTAGATAATTAAAATTAATATGATATAGTAAGTCTAAACCTGTCAAAATTATTCTTACCTCTTAATTAGTTGTCAGAATACATGGTTAAGATGGGAAATGGAGCTTCCTTTAGTATTAGGGACTGATGTGCTGCTAGTATTTTATCAGTATTGTCTTTAATCAATGCTTAAAGGGTTTTATATGTTTCCTGTGAATGACTGGGGAATCTCTTAACTTGTTTGCCCTTGGAAACAAAAGTGCTCTCTTAGGAACAAAGCAGGAGATATTGTCACTGGGCAAACAACCTTCCAGGAAGGAAGTTTGATTAAGGATGTTTGTACTTTGCTTTGGAAAACCAGCAGTGGCTAGACCTACATGTCTTGAAATGGGCAGGAGACAGTGACTGTGGCAGAAGAGCAGAGGGTGGGGATGGGGATTGGTGTTGAGAATTTCTGACTTTCRGTGCAGTTTAGAAAGTTCTGTCACTTGACAAATACTTGTTTTGAATATGAGTTTCCATGAATCTCGGGGAAAATAGATCTGTGACAGAGGTGATGCAGAAGCATTTAGGGATTCAGGGAAATTGAGCCAAACTCCATTCAGCAAGCCAACAAAAGGAGATTCAGGCAGGGACAGCACAGTGCATCCCCACACAGGATTAAGGCACAGCCCCTACCTGARGGTTTGCTTTCTGCCCCCTACACTGGTACTGGGTGAAGTCGGTGATGTTCGTATGAGATAAAAGCAAATGATTTGCTACTCTTCATTAGCTGGCTCAAAAAGTTCCTGCTTACCCTTCTCAGCAACAAACTTTCTGGAATTTGCCTCAAGAGGCAGGTAAATCATGAGTTAAAGATATCTGTATATGAGCCAGAATAACACTTTATACTTTTCATCCTAAGATGTCAACATACTTGAAAATTACACCATCTCAGCAAGGTACCTGTCATTAGATAGACTAGTAAGGAAACATTTGTGTTTCAAGTTTGCCATCTATTACTGCAGCTGAGGTCAAGTTCTACCTTTATGTCCTTGCAAACTCAGGAAAATATACATGGTGAAATCTTTCCTCACACTCACAGGAGCGTTTTGATGGTGCAAAGTCTTGACGGTGACCTTCTTGTTAGCATTAAGTTCTCTTGTAGAGTAYAAATTATACATTTCTTAAAGAAAGATCTGAAACACTTTAACAGCAAGTGATAATTCTTATATTAGTTGGCAGCTTTTGAGAAAAATGATGTGTGCTTCCAGTACCATCAGCTATTCTGGGGACAGTGAGAGGATGTTTGTTCTTGCAAATTGAGCACTGTATTGTTTGGAGATTTGGGTTCAAAGGACTTCCTCTGTGACTTTGAGCAGTCGTTTGACCTCTCCATTTCTCACTTCCATTCTGCAAATGGATTACAGAATATATTCTTGACAAGAGTGTACTACTGCTTTTGAAAAAAGCTCATTTTTAAAGCATAAACATGCACACCACCATTTAAGATCTAATTTTCAACACAAAGATTTTTTGAGGTGCTGGTCTAATCAGTCCTTTCTGATGCAAGAACAAGAGGCAGAGAGACCTGAATCACCACTCGATATTTTCCATCTGAAAATGCAGCTTTTTTTATGGTTGTATTCTACCAAAGCCTTTGAAAGGTTTTACTTTTGTCTCAGTTAAGAAAAACAGCTTTTGAAACTTGGCAAGTTACCAAAAACAAAGCTGAAGCAAAACATCTAGACAGTCCTTAAAATGGTACCTTTTCCAGTTTTGTCTTGATAATGTGGTGGGAGCTCTTCTCTGTGAGGGATTCTCTATATCTTACCATAGTCCAGACTCTGGTAGTCAGCCTGACCATTTCCACATCTTTTGCAGTAATCCCATTCCCTCCAACTTTCTCCTTACTTGTGGAGTTAGACCATTCAACATGACTGAAAGGGTTTGCATATCTAGTTCTGCTATCCATATGGAGCAAGTCAGTTAAGAGTTTGAGGACAGTACTATAATAAAAACCATAACATTTTAGCAGTGTTTGAACTGTATTTGGGTTTAAATCTGACTGCTTTTCTTTGAGGCTGGTAGACATATTTTTACACTAATTTTAAAATTACTTTTATTTGTGTTCAAACCTGCATTGTCATTTGCCAACATTTCTTCCTCTCTCTATATATATTTACAAAACACATGGTCATTATGTTAGGTCGTCTTTAATGCTTCCTCTTAAACTCCAGTAAAACAAGATGAAAATTAAAACCATGTTTCTTAAAAAAAAAATCAAAACAGAGTGACTATTTTGAGAGGAGTATTTCTAGAGACACAACATCTGTAAAGAATGCAAAGGGAGAGGAAGCAATAGAAGCAGCATATGGTTTACATTTGGAATTTGAAGAAGAGATGGTGTTGTGAGATAGGTATTGTCCTTCCCTTCTGATTTGTTATTGGAATGCAACGAGAGAAAAACTGCAGTGAGTTTTCAACTAAGAGATTCTGCAGGGTAGACCATGTTCTCCACATCTCCTTCTCTTTAGGTGGTACAGTAGAAGTTTAAATGGGGAAGCAGAAGCAGTTTATGAGAAATAGTTCCTCTCTCCTATAGACTGTTCACTTACTGAAAATGCCCCAGGAAATACTGGAGAAGCTATGAGGTGCAACACCTGATCCAGGTAGTAAAGGGCTTTTTTTGGTCAGTGAAAGTTTCTGGTGGGAGAAAAGAAATGCAGAATTTGCCCACTTTGGCCGTGTATGTTCAAATGTATTTTCAGAACTGGAAGTTTTGTTTTATCTCTAAAAACTGCTTTTCAAAGGTGGCTACTGAAACAATGTCTCTGAAATTTGTCCATGTCTCTGTTCTGCAGATGAGAAGTCAAATAGGGCACACACGAGGCATGTTGTTTCAGGAAGAGGTAGCTGTAGTGTTGCTGTTTCTCTGATGACTGGAGATGTAATTTCTCTGAAGGGTCCTACTTGTCTTTATTTCTGGAATATTCAGTGTGGGTTCTGCAAGTGTTGCAGTACTTTCAGATCATACAAAAATCCTTTCTTTAGCTTCTAAATGATAACATTTTCAGCTCATTGAAGGACAATACCTAAACCATTTGCACAAAAACACTATTATCAGCCTATACTCAGGGGTGCTGAAGGTCTAAAAAATTTAGAATGTCAGAAAACAAAAAACAACGAAGAAAAAACAAGCAGTTCCTCTGGACAAGGGACTGGTTTTGTGTTTGAAAGGACGTGCAAAAATGCAAGCTGGCCTGAGATTCTTCTAAAAAGCTTTCGAATCTTTTGAAATATTGAGGTTGGCTCTTAAGTGGTATAAAGCTTCTGTGCTAGCTCACAATCTGGCTAACTGCATTTTATGTTTGTGTGTGGTCAGGATGCACTTTGAAATTATATATGCCATTAATTGACTGCAGTTGGAGGTGCTCTGCTCAGCACCTTTAAAAGTCAGATCACTTTTTTTGATGCCTAAATACAACCTTGAATAGCTGAGGCACCTGGGTTTTCACAAATCTTTCCAAATGTTTAAAAACATAAATACAGCTCAGATTATATACATATTTCTATAAATGCATATGGTGCTTGATGTGGTATAGCTCCTACTCAGAAACTCTCATGGTTTAATCCCGATGAACACAAAATATAGGTAATGATATTATTGATGCATTCTTCACAGAATTGTCCTATTAACACATAAATGTTTCCTCTGATCAACTTCAGTGGGAAAGCAATTACATCTCCAGTCTCAATTTTTGGACAAAAAGTACGGTATAATGTTATTTGGTTGGTACCATACTTCAAATCTACTTTGTTACACTGTGGATGGGTGTTTGAATTATGTGCCTCTGCATGTGTGAAATTCTTGCCCAGCATAGTCTAGACATGTGAAATTCCTATCCTGTGTCATGTAGGCCTAGAAGAGCAGCTTGATGGAGTGGCGCTTAAGGAAGTGTCAGGCTTTTTCTGCTGTGGCCTTTTACTAATAACAGATTATAATGAGTTTATTAAATCCACTTGTGCTGAGATGAGAACTAACAGGATGATTTTCATTCACCCGTGAGACAGCCTGCACCAGGAACCTCTCCTACTGTATTCACAGCTCCATATGAAGGGAGGGACCTTGAAAGCAATAGTGCAAAGATGCACTACTGTTTGGAGCAAACTCAGATCTGTTCCCGGGGTACTGGAAGAGAGGTTTGTTTCCTATGCATCTCACCCAGCAGAGCTGCGGCCAACACGCTAGAAGAAACCTTGTTCAAAAAATCCCTGACAAACCGGGCCGGAGACACACTCTGAGCAGTGAGGTGAGGAGCTCCTTAGGGCTGGAGGTCAGCTCTCAAGTCAGGGAGCCAGCTGACAGCTGTAAACATTTCAGTGGAAATAAAGGATAAATAGATTCAAACAAAATAAAATAAATGTAAATAAACAAGATGGCAAGTCCACGCTCCTCCTCAGCCTATGTATTTGTTTGTGGTACTGTGCAGTGACTAACACTTGTCAAACAAAGTGGTGAGACCACAAGTGCCCTGCAGAGCCTGCACTGGGAGGAGGGACATGAGGGCRGCGGTGGTGGAGACGAATGCTTACAACAACAAGCAGCTATTAGGTGTGCTTGCGAGCCCGGCGGCTGCTGGGCTGCACAGGCATTGACTCTGGTGGCCAGACGTGGGGGACCTCCTGGATGGCCTCAGGAAGGGCAGAGCAGGTGCAGGGGCTGGGTGGAGGGAGGTGGGAGGTGGCTCTGCAAGGGGCTGCCCACATCGGGGCTGGTCCTCCGATGATGTGAGACTTGACAGTGCCAGGGAGCCAATACATCATGGGAGGTGCTATYTTATGTCCCTGACAGTTTAACAAGGCTGAGCTTTTATTTCCCTTTGTAACATCATTTCCGCTAGAGGAGTGATTGGATGTGTTTGCTCATTATCTAGAAAATCAGGGTGGAGATTTGTGGTAACAGGGTTAACAGGTAACTGAGAAAGAAAGGAAAATACTTCTGCATCAAAGCAAATATTTGAATAGTGTCATTCTCTTTAAGGAATATATCCACCTGCTACCATGTGTGAACGAAAACCTTCCCTGTCAAATTGGAGATAATAACAGTCTGAGCTACTCAATGTTCAGCTCTCAACAGAGCCCAAAATTAGTGAGGACCAATTTATYTGATGGCTTAATGCACAGCAAGATGCTGATAAATGAATAATTGCTAAAGGAACAATCAGAAGCATCTTCTTTTGCAAAAGATTAATCTTGCTTCTTCACAGGCCTCTGCAAATACAACTTTAATAATAATTTGAATAAGTACCACATTATCATAAAGCCATTGCCATATTCCTAAATTACACTTAAAATGATTCCTAGACATTGGCAGACTTGGATGAATTACGGTTTTGCTACCAAGGCATCTCTAGTACTACATTAGAGGAGGAATAGTATCAAGCACAGCCTAGATCAAAGTTCTTCTGGTACAAAACAGTAAGTTTTCATCCTGTTCTTTCTGCTGCTGTTTCCCTGAAGTGTCATTATTCACGACCCTTCTCCCCTTCCTGAAATTCTTACCTGTAAATAAATTGACAGTAACTATTTTGGGGACACCTTCTGGGCTTACTCCATGAATAGAGATTCATCTTTGCTTGCCCATCATTAACTGCAGTTCAGAATAGGGTCATATGGTGTTTTCTGTGCCTGCCTAGGTTGTTGCAGAGGGTACTTTATGAAGGATTCAGTAGGTACAGTRTTAATAATACTATGTCTGGAAGCTGTGAAATCAGGAAGAAATATCGCTCTCCTAGGCACCCCTCCCTATACTCAAATCACCTCAAACTTAGCCAAAGTTTCACTGGTGTTAGTGAGCCTGATCCAGCTTCAGGGTTTCCCGTRGACTCCACACACTAACGATAACACCCATCCATCATTTGCTTTCACACTGCCTTAACAACAAAAAAGTGCAAGATGACCATGAAGATAAGATGAATGGAGATTGGACCATTGATCCCAGCCTCCTCCTGCCATCTCTCCATCCTGTCCTTCCCCATCTCTATGTACCAAAGACACTTGAAAAGTTCAAGACGTTGAATATTGGTATTACAGTTAGTGGTGTTATATCCGTAGGACCACACTAAATCACCTAAACATCTAACARATCCTTTGGCGTGCCAGCAGATAGTTCAAAGGAAAAGTCATCTTAGCCCTGAATACTTACCCTTTGAAGGGTTTAGTGCTGTGGATGGATGAATATGTGAAAGGAAAACATCTTGAATATCTGTTCCCTTTCTTTGGGTTATGCTTCCTGATGAAGAGTGAAGTGCAAGGCAACAGAAGGATATGCTCGGGAACCTAAATTATGCTGTCAGTGGAGTCTCCAGCACTGACAGAAACGAGCCTGCCACCTCTTGCCTGGAACGTGCTCTTGGCCCTGCGTTCAGCCACAGCTCCTGTGAGCTCCCTGAGGAAATGCACACATTCAAATGCGAGTGAATATCGGCAGAGTTGTGAGCAAGGTTAATACCTCCAAGAGGTCACTTTTGGGCCACCTGGCTCTTTCCTCCTCACAACCTGTGCATGCAGCTTTCCCTCCTGCTCAGCTGTTCCTCCACACATGAGTTCCCTGGCTGACGTTCCTCCCAAACAGTTGTGTCCTTACAACTGCCATGTGCATGTAATACCACTGCAAGAATCTGCAAAGCAACTGACGCATTCTCTGCCCCTGTGAGGGAGAATAGCTCATTGGGTGGATTTGCCATAAAGTCCAGCTGATATTAGGCAACTGCCATTCACAGCTCACCCACAGCAGATTAATTAGTTGSTGTGCTGCTGATTGGGATGAGGCAGGCATGAAGTGCTTGAAGAACTGCAAAGCACAAGCTACTTCATGAATTCATTCTTCTATATGTAAGAGGTGGATGTGAAATGAGAAGTATTAGTCCTGGTGGAGAGGTCTGCTCGAGCTCTATTTTTAAGGTACATAGCAAACACACAGGAGMAGATGGCGACTATGCCCACACGGTGGTCAGACAGATGACTTCAGCTCATATAGGCCTGTCTCTGCTTGTTTTTCCATAAGCAGCATGGATGACACAGCAGCAGAGATATCAGTCTGAGCTAGCAACTTGAATAACCACCAATCTATAGGTGACTTGCACAGCCTTTGCTAAAGTTCATGCTGTTGTGCCTATGCCTCTTACTCAGATTAAAGTAAATCAGTGTGTTTCTATTCCTGTTGCAATCATAGCTGTGATTGCAAGGTCTCCATAACATCACGTATCTGGGGACTTGGACAGCTAGCCAGGGGAACATAGGAAAACATTTTGTTTTCAGCTCTGTCACAGGCTTATGTTGTGAGTTGGGGTGTATTACTGAATCCCTCTGTCTCCMCTCCTGTGATCAGGAGAATACTGAAAATGCTTGCCTGTTTCCTTGGAGCACTGTAAGATAAGTGCTTGTGAGATGCTCAGAAAAAAGGCTGAGAGTGCTTATAAATAAAATGCAAATGATGTGCCAGTATAATTGCACAGAAATAAGGATTCTGGACAAAGTTCCCTTTGGGAGTAAGTACCAAATAATGGCATGTTGGGGCAGCCAGTCCAAGCATTAATGATGGAAGTTAGCAGCTGAATAAAAGTGACACCATTATGGCTGTGCATTCAGAATCACTTTCCTAAGTGTGAGGATCATGATATATCTGATTTATCAAAATAGGCACCCTGAGCGACCTCAGAGTGCCCAAGAACTTCTCTGTGGTTGTATTTTTTTTTTTTTCCTCAGCTATATCAGTCATTTCAATAAAAGATATTATCTTTTGTCTGTAAATCATGCCGCTCCGTGAGAGAGCATGTTATTTTAGCAGAAAGTTAAAAGTGACTGCAGTGATCTATGTGGTGTTAGAGCGCTTTGAGGAATTAAGGGAGTTTCATGAGCAAGAAGTTTGCATGTTTTGCCTTTTTGCCAGTTCCACTATCATTTTTTGCAAAACAAAATTTGTGGGCAGTGGGGATATGTTTTATTAGAATGAATAACTCCCATGGTTATCAGACAAAAAAACAGGCAGCCTTAGGATCACAAGCTGGAGGAAGATTTTGAGGCTCACAGAACTTTTTTTCAGCAATACTGGTTGACCTAATAAAATAATTGCATAAAAACCTTGTTTTACCTGTTTCTTTATATCATTAAGGCTACAACACAACTGCTGTTAAGGTTTATTGTCACTCCTAATYAAGTCATAAGGCCTGAGTCAGTCAATGTTAACTGCCAAGATTGTATTGATTTGATGTGCTGCAGTGAGCAATTATAGTAAATGCAACAGGTAACCACCAACTGTAAGTTCTTTCTGAATGAAGAGGATGTGTTAGTAATGCTATATTACTCTGTATTCAATAGTATTTGGGGGTTTTCTTTAAGCAAATATTGAACTGGAATATCACACCTACCCTGATTTGAACTGCAGGACATACTTATTTAAAGCATGAATCATTTTAAACATAATGCAATAGGATTTTAAAGCAGCAGCATTCATTCAGTGAGAGGGATTCTTTCAGGACAAAGTATCCAGGACAGAGCCTAAATGGCTGCGTACTCTTTTGAACACAAGCCTGTCCTCCACGGAGAAAATTGCATCCCATTGCAGAGGCCAACTTAAACAAAGGAGAGTGGCTTACACATCCAGTCTGTCATCCAAGCTGAGACTTCAATTAAATGCTTAACACCATATTGCTGAATACACTGCAATGCTAGCAAGTCAAAGGTCAAAAAAAAAAACAACCACAGGCAGCTGTAAACTGAATTCAGTGCAGGCGTGATCACCTCAAGTGCTCTCATTATCTGACACCACACAAGGAGTTTCGTTTATGAAAGAGTAACAATACGTACATATATTTTTTCACAAAAAGAGCAGTGTAAAAATGTATAGTCCCCAGATCAAAGACAGAGCAATATAATAATTAAATTTTATGTCTCTGCATGTGCTTTTCTGTGAAGTTTTATGACACTTCTGTGTTTTCTTATCTGTGTATCTCTTTAATATTTTGCCTAGGTTTTAGAATTGGACTTAGCCATTAATTTTAACCCACTGTTTTTAAGCATCTGACTCCAATTCCCCTTGCAGAAAGCAAGATAGGCGTAGGAGTTGGACACTGTGTCAGTCAGATATACGTCTGACTATGGATACAGGTATATAAAAATGGTATATTATATTGTTTGACAGGATGATGTATGCTCTTTAATTTATATAAAATCAGACTACTCCTAGAGTGATGCAAACCATCTGGGTTTAGAGCCTCCTAAAGAGGCTATTTCTATTAACAGCTGTGGACCAGAAAAAGCACCCTTTAAAGGCGAAGGTTGAGTGTTTTACCGGGATATGATCAAGAAGAATGTGAGGTATTAGCACAACATTGACATCTAAGTGTACTTACGAGGTATAGCAGGTACATACTGATATGTTGCTGTCATCTGACCTCCAAAAGAAGTAGTTAAATCTGAGTGATGTCTTTGTCAAGTCTAATTTATCTGCCCATCTCTAGCATGCTGGGTATGTCTACTTTTTCATCTGTGTGCCTATGAAATTATGTAATTCTAGCTGCAGTGAATAAACAGAAAGCTTTGTGTTAGTAGGGATCCACAAAAAATTTTTCTTCTTCCCCAGTAAAAATTCTATCTCATTTTTCACTGTTCTGTCTGTCTGAGGCTTGTCTACAACCATATTTGTTTATTTCAGTATCATGATGTGGGATGTTGAGCCAAAATTAATCCAACTAGATCATTTACAAAATACTCAAATTTTATTTTGTAAGATCATTTAATTAGGGACCCATTGCCAAAAGAAAAGAACCAAAATCATTCTACTACTTCTGGCATGTAAATATGATCTCTTTAGTAATTGCATACTCAGGTGAACCAAGATATGACAGCTCAAAATTGAATCAGTGTAACCTTATATTCCTCAAGAGAAAGAATAAAATTTACATCCAATTCATCCCTTTGGTCTCAAATACAGTGTTTGCATCTCACAACCATTCTTCTCTACTTCTCCAGGAAACTTGCTAACAAAACCCAAAACCAAACAATCTACTCTTCAGACACAGGCAGAGAAGTGATTTATAGTTCTTAAATTTACAAAATGATTTGGAAGGGAAAACTCTGTCCCAACCTGTTGTAGAGCTACTCCACGAACCAGTTTAATTTAGAAATCCTTCATATTAGCAGTGTCTGTGAAGATAAACTAGGATAAAATTCAAAAATTTCAGTGGCCTGAAAGACTACCTGTCAGAAAATGCCATCAGCTGTCATTCCAGTCAGATAACGATCTCCCTTCAGGTGTTCTTTCCATGTACCTGCTAGGTATCTTATGGTATCTTTGCAGTTATATTATATACCAACATTACATAGTTGTTAGTCTCCATTCTGATTTTACTCACAGCAAATGTTCCTTGATGATTTTTTCATTGCATTCTTAAACGCATATACAGACATCATGAATTTGTTGTCTGATTATTGTCAATAGCTATTAATCCTGTTGAAGTTATCTGATGCTTTATCAGAACCTTGCCTTGCAAATGCTTTTTTACTTGAATATATATGGAGAAGGGCTTATGCATCCAAAACTTTGCATGACAGATGCATCATGGCCTAAGAAAAAATGGTTTCTCTCCCTACAAACCTTGCCTTGCTTATGTTATGAGACATCATGTGAACATCCCTACCAACTTCAGAAGTGCACCATTAGTGAATGTAAGTTACCCACATGGATGAAGGTTTGTAGACCTAGGTCCTCAGTATGAGGATGGCATGTGTACAGCATTTCTGCAGGTCTCTTGCTGCGGTCTTGAATTAATTAGCTTGATGTTTTTGAAGGAAGGTACACTCTTTGCTGAGTGCTGCTTTTCTTTCTTAAGTATTGATTCAATAGGATATCCTTCCCTTGGGGTGAGATCAAGGTCTGAAGTATGTAAAACAATGTTTGTGCCCCTCTAGTTACTAGGCATCTAAGATTTATGTTCTCTATTGTATACTGTATCACTTAGATATAGGCCATTATTCTATATTCTGACATCCTGTATTACCCAGAGATGCATCTCCCTGGAATTCAGGCTGCATTGTTATAGGAAACTGAGCCTGGAATGAATCCAATAGCTTTTCTTTTTCTATAGCTAGGGTTTATTTTTGGATTGAATGCCCACCTCTTTTTTCCTTTTGCTTTGTTTTCCTGTGGTACACATTTCTGTTAGGGGTGTGTGTGTGTATGTGTGTTCTTGAAGATGCACACAATCTTATATGAATTTTGTTTAACCTCCCTGTGTGGGATTAGAATCTCTGGCACTTTTAGGAATATTTGTTCAAAAGCCAAGAGCTAGCTGTTTTGAAATATCATTAAAGGCACCAACAGTGCCTCTTTTTTTCAGAAGAAAGAAAAATATACATTGGTTGACAGAATTCCTCCAAACTATGCTAAGATTATATACTAAAGAATAGTTGAAGGTCAAGTGTCTCAAGTCTGTCTGCTGTTTAGCAGTTGAATACTTCAGAAGAAATATGCATGTACTTTAAACAAACTTCTTGATTTTTTTTCTGCCTCATTTTATGTGTTCTTTCCTTTTCATCTTGCAACCCTCCTTATTCACTTTTCTAGAAAAAGCCTTCATTATAAAGATGCACTGGAAAGCAGGAGGTCTTTCTTAGAGCTGTCAACATCTGTAGCTCCAAAAACAGAGTTGAGAGATCCAAGAAAAATCTCAGTGGAAACTACTGGGCTTGTAGAAGAAATTTCATCTTAAATTTTCTTGTTTCTTTAACACCTGATTGGGCAAATAGTGGGGAGCATACCTTCTCTTTTTATTTTTTTTTCCCCTCTCAGGACAACACAGTATTTCCAGTTGTGATTCATGCTTTGTCTCTTACTGTACACAGGAGAGACCCTCAGGTGAGAGATGCTGCAGCCTCTTTTACCTGCGTGTTCACTTGCTAGAGCCATCAGCAAGGCTCAGACTGTGTAGTAGTTGTTATCAAGACTATCTGTATTAAGGCATTGCTTTTCCTCCTCCTCTTGGTCTCCTGGAGGTAATGTGTTAATTTTCAGAAGTATTTCTTTTTTCTGACCTTTATATATTTGTCCACCAACTTAGAGCAGAAGTCAAACTGAGCAGTCACACAGAAATGCTGTGTGTTTTGTGACARGAGGTGGTTTTTTGGACGTCACAGTGTGCAGACAGGTCCCTGCTCCCTACGTCCTTTGCCTRGCACTGAGCCTTCGCTCCAATGTGTCATAAAAATCACACACCTCGGGTGAGAGCAGAGTGCTGCACAGAGCCAGATTTTTGCACCAAATTAAACATTGATGAMTGGAGCCAGGACTTTTATCTGGCTCACATCTAATGTTTGTGTTCAGTTTATTAGCAGCATGACCCTCTGCAGAGCCTGATTTATAGTTTTGCTGGTTCAATACATCCCAATTCTAGCTGGAGCTTTAGACACTCTAATTTTTGGCCTTTGCCCCTCTGGTGTCCTCAAGGTGCAGTGCAGAGTGATCTTAGGGTGGATGGGAGGTTGTCGTGGTTTTTTGTTAGAGCCAAGCTGCAGAGACCCAGTTGCCTTCATGTGGCCCTTGAAGCAATGAAAAATGTTACCTCAGTAGTTTCTTTGAAAAGACATATCTGATATCCTCAATGGTTATGCACTATGGGGATATTTTGTGTCTTGCTCTGTCCTCTCTGCAGGAAAAATCTTCCCAGAAAAGAGCCCCTAAGGCTTCCTGTAGCTGGATCAACCCAGGGACAAACTGACCTCAAAATATGACATAGGTAAGATAAATGCTGAGACACACTCTGACAGAAAAGTAAATCACTGAGGCATATTGTTCAGGGATTTAGTTGTTTCTGCAGTGTTTTTTTAATCTTCAGTATGCATTGAAATTGAAACAAACAGAATGAGATAGAAAGCAAAGGTGTCCAAACTGACTATGTCATTATACCTTGTCACATGGCCTATTTTAACAGGTACAGAAGCTAGATTTTTTTTTAATAGTGTATGAAACTGTGTGTATTTGAAATGTGTGCAAGCTGCTATATATGAAAGTCTTCTGCAATCATTTCCTTGGAACTGTCACTATCCGGGGGAAATTGTGTTCAAAGCATGCACTTCATATGAGGGACAAGACATAGCCCAGTCTATGTCAGTGCATGTTGACATACACACAAGCACATACAGTCTCACACGCACAAGCAATTCTGGGTATATCCATACGGCACGTTTTAGGCCACTGCCTCTACCCTGAAGCCCTGACAGGAGGGTGTATTCTGCAAGACCAAGAAGCAGCCTACAATAGCACATGGGGTACCAGATGCCCATGTACTCACGCTTACACATACTGCTTTGCTAGGCATCGGTCTTCTCTGCACTTTTACTGCAAGCTTATAGCTGCTTCAGAGGCTGTTCTTTCTGAACCACAGCAACACATTTTCCATATCTGAGAAGAGCCTGTAGTTAACGACTCTTTCAGTGAGTTCAACTTCCTCTCTGTTAGTATGCATCAGCTCTTCCATATGTGGTACTTCATCTCATTTAAAGTAAACCCAGGGGCATGACTACGCACCTAAAATTGTTATTGTGAAGATATGCAYGGCTACGATTATTTGAACTCTAAGCTGAACTTTCCTGTGGCAAGACTAGGGAATCTCATTTATTCCTGAAAGGTTTGCTTTTTTTTGCTACTAGATTGAAAAAACATTTTTTCGTTCTTTTGTTATTCTACTAGTAAATCTACCAAAACTCTCTGCATGTGATTCTTCTCATGTTGACTTTGGAGGTTGCCAGGAATAACAGTGCTGAATTCAGAAGAGCTAGCTACTATCACGTAAAATAAAGTCCTCTTTCTCTTGGTTTTCTGCAGCATCTGCAACAGTACTGTCTCAGTGTTGGCATACTGGAATTAGGAGTAGTTTTTACTAGATATAAATAGTACCAAAGCCACCTCTTSACATCTCCCAGGCTCATGCATTTATTTAGCTTTGTACAAAAAAGAAAATGGAGCATCTGAGGCTCTTACCAGGTTGCTTGCTTTTCTGTGCTCAGACAGGCATAATGTTGAAATAACAAAGATTAATTCTTAAGCTTGAAAATTTTGATAGAGCCTGGTGTAAATCTATTGCTGGGAAGAGATTATGTTCAAACATGCTTGAAGATGGGCCTTAAGTCAAAAACAAAAATACTAGATGTTGATATGCTTCAAAGCATCAGGCTAACTCTAACTTTAGATCTCTTTTCCTTTCAGTTTGGCTGTATGGGTAGACAGCTGGGCACACATCATCCTCTGGCTCCTGTGGGTCTGCTGTATGCCTTCTAGAGTAGCAATTAACGTCTCAAGTCAAAGGAAAGCAGGGAAAAGTTTGCGAGCTACTTTGGGGCTTTTACCAGAAATACAACATTCATTGACAACATTCAAAACTATCTCCAAATATGTTCTGGATGCTAGTTACACAGCAGCTAAGTAATCTTAGTAAAAGGAAGAGGAGGAAATGAATATTTATTCATTCTTTGAATTTCTCCTTATGCTTTTTTCCAAATGCAGCATCTCATAATAATGGAGCAAGGTGAGGACAATACACAGAGCAAYAACTTTTACTTTTTGCCACATCTGTACCTAGTATCTAAAATACATAGAAAAGGGCTCAAAAAAGGTGGAAGAAGGATGTGATGTTTGACTGTGTTTATGTTGTTTTTCAGTTCATTCAATAAGAAGTCTCTTATAAAGTTTTGAATGAGTTCAGCTATAGTTTTGCTTTTGTTCTCATTTATCCAGAGCTCAGAAAGATTGAATTGTGAAAGTTAACAGTGAGAGTTAATACAGGCCTGGTATGTTAAGTTTAAAAGGAAGTTAAATTGCTGGGTAATCACAGCAAAGACACGTTGGATAAAATATGCCCCCATCTGCACATGTCAAATTGATCTCCAAGTGTGATTGCTTCAGGTGAAGCATATCTTGCATTTGAAACGTCATTCAGGGGATAAATTCATACAAACCAGGTCACAGTGAGACATAGACACAAAGTTTCGGTAGATGCTTTGTCCTGAGTAGGTCTTTCAGAGCAGGGATGTGAGGGTATTCTCTACAGCTGGCTGTCTGGTTCGGACGCTGATGTGTCCCCTATATCCAGAGGTGCATRGTTGCCTCCTGCTGTATGTCCTGCTCCCACAACTCCAACCAGGGGACTTCTCACTTCCCTTGCCTGAAGGCTTGGGTTGTTTTCCTAAAGGTTGAGGTATGTGGGGAGAAGGAATACATGCTCTCAAATCTTGACATGCAGGTGGCACACAGCCATGTGAACACCCAGCACCCAGGACTGAAGCGCGTACTGCAGAGCCRATAAGTCCTTGGAAGTGGCTTAAAACTGAATAATGATTACAGGTGCACTTATTTTATAGAGAAGTAACTTCAGCTACTTCAGCAGTAATGCTTGTTTTACACAGATATATAGGAAAGCAGAACTGGTGTTGTCTTCTCTAACTCTTCAGCTCTCTCTCCTGTTGTGGGGGGTGGGGGGTGGGGTGGAAGGAAAAAACACCCTTCCTGATCTCAAAAGGATGTTTTAAGGCACAATTCATGTTTGCATCATGCTTCAGGACATTCCCAAGAGATGTGATCTTGTGCTCTTCGAAGTCAGTGCCAATGTTCTTATCATCCGAGAGACAAGATGCAGGAGCAAAGGAGGACTAATTTTCTGGTGTTCAGTCACAGACAAGATTACTACCAGAAGAAAGAACTAAATTTTTTTTGTGTTCAACTAATCTAGTTCTTATTTCCATTTTCTAACCTGCAAAACATAAAAGAACTTGCAGAGATGCCTGTAAACACATTTCAAGCACCCCATCCACCATTTTATACAGGAAGATCAGTCAAATACAGGCTTCTGAATGGAGGATACTAAAAGAAGAAGAAGAAAAAAGACTTAAACAGGAAAAATAGTCACCAAAAAAAGCAAAGCTGCAGCAACAATTAAAAGTCCTTTTTTTTTTTTTTCTTTTTTTTTCCTCCTCTCTTGCATTCACTTGTTGTATCTGTGGTTATGCCTCCTGGAAAAAAATGCAGCCTGTGCTTACAACTGTGAGGTAGACCTTGGGCTTGGGTCTGAGCAAGCCTGAAGCTCCCTGACTAGCTGCAGGAGAGCAAACTTCCACCTCCTGGAACTGCGGCAGCAAACCTAGGGGGGAATGGGCTCAGCTTCTTCCTCCTCCGGTCTCACCTAATCAGAAAACCATTTATCTTGTTGATTCCATTTAAGTAGACCCTATTCTTCTGAAGAACAATCTGGCAAGTTCCTCTCTTTACTTTTCCTTCACTCTCTTTTTTGAGCTAATGCTTGGGTTGAAAAATTACTAAGGGAAGTGTATAAACCTAAACAGCTATTATACTCTTTAATTAAACAAAGAGTTCTGTCAATATTCAGCAGCTATATACCACTTCCATAGGCTAAAAGAGGAAAAAAAACCCACTGGTTTGCTTAATCTTCTCTCATGTATGATTCTTCTAGCTTTCGGTGTTTTTGAATGTTTATTCATGACATATGTTTTCCTCCTTATGAAACTGTGGACTGTTTCCTACTGATCCTGGAGCAAAGACGGAAGGGTTGCTTACATGTTCATATACTTCCTTAAATACAGAAATCAGCTTTCACTTCACTGTTGTCCAAAAGGTTTACGTCTCTTTCTATTCTTACTGTTTAAAAGCTGGGGAAAAAACAGCAAATTTTATCCCACAAAAACAAAAAAATCCATGCCCTTAGCTTTTTAAGCTAAAATTCTCAGCCTCCAGAATTTAATACAATCCAAAGGCTACAATTGTTCTCAATTCAATTGTAATTGGACCACATTGTTCTCACGTCAATTTTTTCTGTTGCTATTTACCTTCCTCTCTGTAAAGCCAGGTTTTCTATTGTGTTATGTCAGTCACGCAGAGCAAAGTGTCTGGAAAGCAGCCAGTCATCATTTGGGGGAGCTTTTATCCAATTCCTGCTACCTTTACTGTGGCCCAGTGCAGAAGTGAGTTATGGTAGCAGAGCCAGAGTCAGCAATCTCCTCTTACTACACAGGTGTAAGTTATCGGTTGCGTGCCTGCACTGTGCCAGGTAAAGGAAAAGGGCATGGGGGCTAGAATTTCCCAGCTGAAACAGAGAGTAAAAAGGGGGTAAGACTGTGTTTAATGAAGTGTGGCCTTTGCAGGCAGAGAACTGACTCTTAATATATGCCAAAAAATCAGGCCATGGAAGGAACCTCTCAAGGAATGAGGAAACTTTTGTGTTTTCCTGCTTTCTTCCTCTCTTCTTTCAGTTAGTGTTTGAACTTGGATGGGCAAAAAATCAGGTATGCGAATCCTTTCCAAGTAGGGGGTGTTCTTAAAGAAAAACCCTTCCGTTTCAGAAGAACCATACTGTGACTCTTTGCAGATTTCTCGTTCCAGCTTCCAGGTAGTCAGAAATCTTGTTCCCCGGACCCCAGATTTCTCACTAATAGGATGCCAAGATTCAATGACCTCAGAAGTCCCATCAGCCCCTCCTCAGACCTAGCCTACCAAGTTGGTGGCTGAGGGTCTGGGAGCATAGTAAACTGTTCTGTTAAAAGAGGGCTGATAGCTTTGTTTCTAGCACCAGACAATGAACAGATAGACACGCTGGAAATAGCCAGAAGTTTTTCATACAGATTCTTGTCTATTTCCACATGWCTTTGGTAATGGCATTGCTATCTTTTCCTGGGAGTGAAACACAATACGTTAACAGCTTTGTTCAGATTTGAGACCATAGACTCTTTGTGTCTCCAGAACAGCTGTTTCAAAGTGTTTTAAAGTGCTGGGCTGCTGCCAACCCTCAGCATTTCTTTGGTTTCCAATACACCTTTATCAAATTCTTAACTGAAAAACTGTTCAATATGGTTCTGCAAATAGCTCTTCATGACCTCAGACCAGTTACTCTAGTGGTTTAGCGGAAACGTTGAACAGGAAGGAATTATACTCTGCAGATCTCTGCATTTAAATGCTTTTGGTAAAGAACAATAACACTATGAAGAGAAGTGACTTGCACCACTGTCCCATTTATCCTTTGTGTGAAAGACAGACGAGATTATAGCCTGTTCTGTGTAACCATGATAGCAGCAGCTGTTTAATTTAGTGAAGCAATATGAGTATTTGTTGATTTATATGAATGCAAAAAGATCATTCACCAATACAATATTTATTTAGCTGCTCTAAAGTCTGACCCCAGCATGTCCAGGAGAATGATGGAATTTGAATGTAATGGCTAATTTTAATAAATACTTTTTAATGATTTTGGCCAAGAAAGGCAAGTGTGTGGCAATTGGGTGACCAGTACATTGCTGGAAGGCAAACTGTTTTAAGAAACTGTCTGCACTATTTCATGCTTTTTAAGGATATAGAAGAGTTCAGACTGGGTGATTGTTCTCCTCTTGTAGGTATATAAAATCAGGAGCTAAATAGGCATTTTTCTTTGTAGATGCCTAGATTCAGGTAAAGAGTGAAATATGAGAAGGTGCGGCATTTCAACTGTTACTGTCAGCAGGTAGTGTGTTCAGGCTTAGAAGTGAATCCTGTTGGCACATATCCCAAACTGCTGAAAGAGAAGTGTTTTATGTGCTGCAGCAGTCTGAGATGTATTTTAGATGGCAATATTTAAAGACTGGCAGTAAAAGTAACCAGCACTAATTGCACAGTGAGGTTTGCCAAGGTTGCAGGGAAAATCCCAGGGCATGTTACAGCAAATGCCATCAAGATAATTAATCACTGACTGGATTGCAAGCGAAATAGGGTAACTTTGTGCTATGTTAATAATACCATTTGCTGGAGGTAAAATGCCTGTCTGTTTGATGCTCTTTGTTGTTGTGCAGAATATCTACATTAATTGTGGAAAATAGGAGGCACGCTTACAGCATAAAAAAAAAATGGACTCATAAAGAGTTCAACATTTGTATGTTCATACACTGTCCCTGCTTTCTTACTTTGCTTTTTCAGCTTCTGCCAGTCTGCTTTCAGTTCCCTTTCAACAATCTCAGACAGAATCCCCAAATCTTCTAGGCRGGTTAGAGAAATATATAACCATTCTCCTCCATACTGATCTGCACAAAGGGCACATATCGCACATAACTTCTTTTTCTGATATGAAGAACAGAGTGTGAAGACTGTTTAGAGAGGTAAGTCAAAAAAACCCAAACAAACTCCAGCCCTGGCAAATCTCTGGGAAGGTGTCAGTTTAGCTTTGCCGTTGTTGCCAAGGAATGCAGTCTGGTGTTAGGACAAAGCTCCCGAATTCTTTGCCCAGTGGAGTGTGGGCAAATCACTTGATTTATCTTTGCCTGAGTTTCTTTATTTGTAAAACTGAAGTAGCAGGTCTGACTCATGCAGTGGATGAGCAACATAATGAATCCTTTGGTCATTACCACWGAGGGACAGTAGCTTCAAGTAATTAGTCATTTCTCCAAAGTTTAATTTAATCACTGTGATAAATCTATGTGAATAGAAGCAGAGAAGTGATAAAAAMTTAATATAAAAAATGAAGAAGAAGCAGATGCGCAATACCAAATTATCCACGGTAATCTTTTCACTTGATTTATGTAACCTTCATCTCTTCTTTGAGTCATCATATTAGTAGTCTGTTGATGTCTTCTCTACACCTCATTTGAATCAGATCATAAATCAGGTCCCTTTTGCTTATTTATGTGTGTACCATCATCTATGGCACTTCATGAAGAATGGTATTGTTCAGTATTGGTTGTAGTTTTATGTTTTCCAGTGATCAATGTTTTACTTTTTGCTTACAAATTAAGCTAATTGTTTTGTCTTGGTTTTTCTGGCTTTGGAAGTCTGTAATGTGTGTAATCCCTTTAATGATTTCAAATAAAACAAAGTGAAATAGCCTCATCCTATCCTTTCCAAATGCCACTGATGAGTGACAAATACAATGACTGAAGAGTAATGAGGTAATTATCATTTGAAGTAACATAGGCTGATAATTTTTATCTTTTGTGGTTATTATTATTTACCTCCAGCTCACCTCACTATCATTTTACCCTTTCTGTTCCCACGGTGACATCCTCTAGAGCGTTAAAAAGCTAAGGGAAAGGGAAAAGGGGAAAAAAACAGAATTGTGCTTAATGACTCCATCTCTGCTACCCAATTATGTTCCATTTATCTTTTTTTTTTTTTTGTGCCATCACAAAAAACAATTGAATGGATTAGTTTCCAAGCCCCTTATCTTTGCCTTATGTTTCATGTGGCTTCCCTCTCAGAGTTTGAGAATCCGGTACACTGTGGCACTTGGATTTGCATTGAGTAAAAATGACACTAAGTGGACTTCTCTGCATATGGGGGGACTTCTTTTACTTAAGATTGCAAGTTTGGGTGTTTTCTTTTCAGGGAAAAGCTGCTTCCATTGAATTTTTGTTTGTGCCACTGTTGTAGCATCTGCCACAATCCTGTTATCTCCTGGTGCTTGCTCTGAAGAACCTCTTAGCTTGCAACTTATGATAGTTCAGACAAGCATTGGATTCAATCCCATTTTTAGTGCAATCAAGAGAGATGAAAACAGTTAGAACATCTATTGGCATCACCAGGGATAGGATGGTGGTGAAGCTGTTTACCATCGACTGCACTGAGAAGAAGAGCATTCTGAGGATCTCCAGTATAGACTCTGCAAGTGTTTCTTGGGCTGCACAGAATTTCTGTTAAGTTGCTCTTAGCAGAAACRGAGGCAACTGGGGAACCAGCACTTCAAGAAGAAAATTAAAATGAGTGGTTTTAAAAAATAAATTCACTAATAGGGGTTATCAGTCCCAAAAGATATAGTTCATGCTGACCTCTCAGGAGGCTGCCAGAGTAGGTCTGCAGTTGTGTCTAAGGAACACACCACATGGCACAGCAAAAGACCTTCTAAGGCAGTTCTCACTGTTTTTGGCCACACAGTTGCTTGTTCAAGGACAGCTGTATCAGTCCAGGGGCAGGCAAGTACTGATACTTGCCTTTTTGCCCTCAGGAATATCCCAGCTCTGCAGAAGTCATCTGTCTGTGCTCCCTCTGCTGGCCCTGTGATTGCTGCCTTGCCTCTGGGGGTGCACTGCAGGGTGGCTGCCGTGGAAGGCGAGCCAGAAGTGGCTGCTGGTGAGGAGAGACACTAGGGCATGAGGAAAAAGGTGAGCAGGGGCTAGGAGTGAAAAAAGCCAAGATGTCCTACATCTCCAGATTAGCAAAGGTGTGAGCAGTATGACAAGATATTGACATGAGTTATGGTTTTTACACCCTATCCTTCTGGTGTCCTACTCTTCCTCCGTGTCCAGATATAGCTATGAACCTTGGATCCTCAGCTGATTTAGCTACATGTTGGCTCTGACCGATTCATTTCCCATTGTTAGTCTTGCTCATGCTTCTTAGAAACTGCTTAACGCAACTACAGTGATTATAATCACTCACAAATATTTCCCTCACAATGTACCCCCCTCCTTGTCTTTTGTTTCTACCTACTTTTGCCTCTAAGCTGTGATCAAAGCCATCAGGCTGCCGTGCAGCTTTGCTGCTGTGATTATCCAGGGCTGGCTCCCATCTTTCCACAGCCCTTTGTGAAGACTTGTACTTACCCAGTCTTCAGTAAGGGGATTACCCAAAGCAGGGTGAGGCAGACAGGGCTGGGAGCGCTTATAATTTCAGGGCTGTTCTGTCCCAAATCCATTCTGGCTAACGCAGAGACCAGATCTGAAAGTCCCATGTAGTGATCCCTCCAGTTCTGCAGTTATCTCATGTGTAACCTGCTTGGGGATGATGTACAGGACCATCAGACCTGCATTAATGTTGTACCCCTCAGCACATGTCCTCTCAAATAGTTAATATGAGGCCACGTCTGTTCATGCTGTGCAAGCCCAGCACTTGCGCCGGCTGTAATGGAGTATGACCTATCCCTTAACYACGGCAAATTTTCTTTCTGCATGCATTCATCATGCTAACATTGTTTATAGAGTTTTCCACCTGTGCATGACAAAGCACTTCACTGCAAAAGACAATGAGCCCCATTTAACAGACATAGAAAACAGAGGCAAAGAGAGATGGCACAAATCATCCCACTGTCAGTGAAGGTGACCACATCTCCTGTTTTACAGGATAAACTCAATATTAGCTTACTCTTTCCTGTGGACAGAGATGCCCATTCTAGTGGTACTCTGGTGTAGCATATCAATGCACTGCTGTTCTGATCCCAAACCAGCTGGAAATTGACAGAAAAATTGATTTCAAGGGCTGTGAACAGGCGTAGCAGGCAAGGGGAAAAAAATTACCATACATGCAGCTGTAGCTCATTTCATGAGGGAGAGCARGGTTGTACTGGAGTGTGGTATTCCTCTCTGACAGATAGCCTCAACACTGCAGCAATGTTTGTTTTTCTATGTCAATATAAAACTTACTGCTCCATTTAGAGAATGAAGTGGGCACTGCCTGCAGGCTGATTCGAACTCCACAGTTTTCCATTGCTTTTTTATTGCATGGGAGACAAGGGTGACCACATCTTATTATATGTCCTCCTTTATATGTCCTGCTTGCAAAAGGTAGTTGATATAAGCTTTGTCTTGAAGTCTTTCTATTTTGTGGAATAGTCTGCCTAAAGAAAAAAAGTTCAGTGCTTTTGTTCAATGGTGACAAATTGCTACCAAGTTTAATTAAAGACGAGAGCACCAAATGCATTTTTGCTGTAGTCAATGAATCGACCATATCTAGCTAAGCATGAGAGTTCCTGGCTGTTATTAGACTGTCACAGTGATCCTGTTATGCCTGTATGTGTACAACACAGTAGCAGAGACGAACAAGAGCGTAAAATGTCTCCTATTATTTTTCCTGCACTTGTGGAAGAAGCAGGTATCTGTGCAATGCCTGTGCTGGTATCACAGTTTAATTCTGAAAAAAGGAGCAGTTTGGGGTTTTTCTTTCTTCTGCTGATAAGGTATAATTAGCCTGTGTTACTTACTGCAGCAAGATATCACTGAGAGTAGGCACTTTAGTAGGATCCCAGMAGCATTAAAGGTTTCACTGTATAATGAGAATGTCTCCAGTTTCAGAAGATAGGAAATACATGTATGTATATACCTGTTAAGAGAGAGAGAAACTTCCCAGCTTTCACTGATAAGTGTTAGGAGAATATGTTACCCATAAACAGATTATGCTCCAAAGCGATTTCTATCTGCTTCCAAGATAGCCACTGTCACTTACAGTAGAAAATGGTTCACAGGAGGGTGGACATAATGCATAGTCCTGCATATTATTTTTAACATGAGAAATAAGAAAAAACTTGTGGTCCTAATAAGACAAATAAAATATAGCCAGAAAAATGTGTTATGAATGCATTATTATCTAGCACTATAATGGCACTGATTGTGGACTAAATTAAACAGATTAAACTAGCAGTCAACTCAGACAAGCAACTTTACAGGAAATCACAAAGCAGATGTAACAACTGGAAAAGCTAGAGACAGAATCACAGTCTGGTCAACCCAAGTCTCTAGAGAAGAGCTACAATTGCAGGAGGCTGCTCTGCATGCAGTAGAGGCATAAATGGCATGTACTTCCACATACAGGCATAGCTAATGAAGAAACTGAGGCAAAGGAGACTGAAGGAGGAAAAGGAATAGAAAATGGAAAAGAGGTGAGGATGGTACAGGTGTGACCATAACAAGAAGAGTTCAGAATTAATTTGTGTTTGGAGGAAGAGGACAAGAGGACTCATGATGGTCCAAGCAAGGAGATCCAACCTGAGAGCTGATTGTTAAACACTGAGCCTCCAGTCAAAGCTAGGGGGAAGATCTTTTTCCAAAAACACCTCTTTCCCTTCATCTCCCCGCTCCCTATAGTTGTATTGTCAGCTCTCTCACTGTAGTATCCAAGTGCCGAATAGGAGACTGCAAAATCACCCAGACTTCTCACTCACTAGACATTGTTTGAAACATCAGCTGTTGGCACCTCAGGGTTTTTTTCCTTCCTTTTCTTTCTTTTAAATCATTGTCTTTAGGTGGAGGTATAGTTCTGCAAGAATGTGCATGTAGCCATATTCTGTGTGCAGGGTCTGTTTTGGTTCAGTTTTATTCACTTCCATCTGTCATTCTGCAGTGGAGAGGCTCTAGCTGAGAATGCCTTATCCCTGACTCCTGCAAGCTTTACTCAGTCTGTGGAGCCGTACACAACTAATATCCTCAGGATTAAGCCTTTGAAGGAGAAACCCCTTTGCATCATGTGGCATTAACAAAGGCAAGCATGTCGAAAGTAAATACTTAGAGATTTTTTTATTTTCTCTTGTCAAATACATAGCGGGAAGATATCCTGGCACCAGCCCTGGAACATCAGGACTGTCCCACAGAAATATTACCCAGCAAGCCTGGATCTGCAGAGCAGCTGCTGGGGATAGCTGAGCGTCGATGGAGCCTGTGTTTCTCAAGGTGGGACAAAGCTTTGTTCCTATCTAAAATGTGCCTCAGGAGCGCATCTCATAAGTGATCTCTACCAGCCTGGAAAAATTTGTTCAGGAATCCATGCTCATCCTTTCTTAGTTTAGAAGATTTTATGAAGCAGACATGGGTCAATCAATATTACTACTGGTTTAACACTGTATATAGGCTGCAATTGCATCTAAGAACCTTCTTGTTGTGAGCAATTGCCCTGACATACAAATCTATTTAAACCACATCCTTCTCTCAACAACCATCAGTTGATTTAAGATTCAAACCTTTTGTAGCTCATTGCCAATAAAATGAAATATATAGTTTGCCCTGACTTTTCTTCTCTGTAGTATTTATTCTCTGAAGTATTTATTATAAAGCATTAGTCACTGTGGGTTACTCCACATATATCAAATCATTATTACATGACTCCCAGAGCTAACAACATTCTCTGAACTCCTCCAAAAAGATATATCAATTGTCTAAGTATGTAATTACTACAGAATTCTTTTTCCTGTGTTTTTAAAGTAGAAGGAATTCAGCCCTATGAAGACACAGACTACCAGTCAACAGATCAGACATTCACCTCGGCCTTGCACCAAAAATCCCAAGCTGATCTGGGCCGATCCTCAGGTTTTGGCTACCCACTGTTACAACCTTTCATTCCAAGAGCTCTGGGTCTACAGTGGCAAACCAGTGACAGGTACCTCACGGTGGCTTGAAAAATAGACATAGTGAGTGTGGCTCTTTCTGGTTTGGGGATTCTGGTGGGTTATTTTGGTTCCTTTTTTTTATTATTTCTCTCTCATTTTCCCTTCCGTAGTTGTAAAGGACTTGCTCTAGCTGCATAGGACTCCCTTGCAGCTAATTGAATCCGGCTGTTGCTGGTGGTAGATCACATGGCCGTTATAAGTTAGAAACGGAATCTTTAAGGTGACAGAACAGTGTCATTACTGTTAAACAAAAAATGGAGGACAGTCACGATTTAAAGAAAACGTTTTTGTCTTGCTGCCAACAAAGATCAAGAACGTGAAATATGAATTCTTGGTCAGAAGGTGACTGGAAAGGATGTTTGCAGGGTTTGGGTGGCTTTTCCTTCTGGCTGAAAACTGAGAGTCGAAATGAGTTAATAATTGTAAATTATCATTTAAATAAGGCACAAATATTTTTAATTCTATGTTTAAAATATAGTCTGTATAATCTGATATATAAAAATAGGATTTTGCATGATATTATGCTGCATAATTTATGAGTCACCAAGAAAGAAGTTCCATGACTAAGTGGTTTAAAAATAACCTAATTTGTGCCAGTTTTGGTGAACGAGGTAAGCAGATCAGTGGAATCTTTTCTCCACAAAGCCCAGGTAGGCAGAATATCAGCTTCATTAACTTTGATGGAATATTCCAAAAGCTGGATGGGGTGTTCCAAACACATGGAAAGTAAAAAGGCCATGCACAAGTCTGCTCTCAAGGAGATTTTGGGGATATGGGATTTTTGTCCCACATTTAAGGGGAACGGAAACTGACACTCAGGATAAGTTTAACATCTATCTTCAGTGCCTTTAAGTGCTAAGGCAAGCATGGAGAGTAATAAGAAATCACTTCACTTTACATTCATGCCAACTTCCCATAATGATTATCTGCTGCCTTGGAAACCAGATGCATATGCTACGGCTGCATGGAAATGTAGGCCTTTGCAGAGCATTATTTCAACAGGAAATTTAGGATACAAAGCTTTAAACTTAGACCAGAAAACTAAGGAAACCGGACTGATCAGTAAACTGTTTCTGCTCCCTGAGGCTTTAACTGACATTAATCTTTTCCAGATGGCTTTCCCTCAGATGCAAGCCTATCAGTAGCTTTGGCCTGAAGACTGCTAACAGAGACGATGTCCAAGCTAAACATATACCCTGAGCCTGTCTGGGATGGTTGCATGACTAGGGCATTGGTGAGGGATCTACACCCACTTTCTGCTCTGCCAAAACTTTATATACAGAAGAAGTCAACAGAGACCAGCTCTGGATTTCAGTGGGACTCACATGCCCACTTCTTCAGATCTGAGCTCTGGTCTCTCTRCCTCACTTGCAGATATATAAAACAAATTAGTGTGGAATATTGTTGTGACTCTGCTTAAGCATTGAATTCAAGGGACACTTCTCAAAATTAAGATGAGGTACCAAAGGTTGAATTCAGAGAATTCCAGCAAAATTGATTAAGTCCTGGTAGCAGAGAATCTCCAAAACCACCTGTGATGATTTTGTTCAATATGTGCATAGCTACAAAGTGCTAATAGGAGAAAATGCTTCYGCTGTATTTTTTAATTTAGCCCCAAAAATGTCTTAGCTCCTTTTCCTTCAAAGAATAGGCATTTTTGGTCTTTATTACAGCATCCACATTTCATCTTTGAATGGACTGGCAGGTAACTAAATGCTTGATTTGCTCAGCCAAGTGCCTGTTTAACTGTCTTCAGATGTCTCAGTAAAATGCTAATACGTTTGTCCGGAGAATTACAGAACAAGATAGGTTATTTCATTCCCATTACTCCCATATTTTACCACAGAGGCTTTCAATTATCTACATTAAAATGAATATTCCAAGTCCTGGAAAAAGTTGCTCTCAGGAACCATCATGGTAGCTACTACCACTGTCTTTCTTTGAACAAGCCTCTTCCCAACACCAGCTACCAGTTTTGCGCAAGGGGATAAGGCCAAAACTCAGCTCCATGCCTGACAAAATCCAGAGTTTGAAGAGCAGGGGAACTCAGATTTTAATTTTGCTTGCATTGATGATCAGAGCTTTTCAAGAGTGGGGATTAGGAAAGACAGGGAGATTTCTGACTCCTTCCCAGAGTCCAGGGAGCGAAGAGTCACTCCAGGAATTCAGCTTGGGCTCATCTTCAGAGAAAACTCCTGGCTTTTTAAGTATCATCAAAGCTTTCTTCACTCCATCCCTTATTCTTCTTGATTCATTGAATGAGCAATTAAACGACCATTATAGATTGCTGCTGGGGAATGAAATAGAACAAAAGTGAACTTAAAATTCAAAATGCAAACAGCCTGTCACTGGACTGTGGAGAAAGCAGAAAGAGCTGAACATGGCCAAGAGTTATGGGGCAAGAGAGAGGGATTCCAGCTCCACCGTGGAGCCTGCTGAGGGGGAGTATTGTCATTTTTGTGCTGCTGATTGCCTCTCCWCTGCAACTGCTGCAGCTGCAGCTTTATTCAAGTTTGTGTCAGTTGACTCCTCCATCAGAAAACAGATAAACTTTGTTGGCAGTTGCCTTTGCTTCTGCTGTGCCCAAGCACAGGCCTTTTCTCTGGTCCTGTTCAGGGAGAGTTTGTAGAAGGCAATTGCTTTGAGTTTCAGTTTCTACAATGCAGCTTAAAGAACTGCAAATATTTTTAGAACTTTTCAGGTGAAATCACTAAATTTGGAAGAGATATATTTGATATCTGAGTAGAGGAAAGTTGAAATAGGGTTGATTTATACTTATGTACAGTTGACATGTATGTATGATACATATGTACCTTTTGCTGTGCGCAGAAGTGGACCGGTTGTGGTCCCATTCATGCAGAGTGACATATTAAGGAAAAAATGGATGTGCTTGGATTCCAAGGGAGTTTCCCAGGTTGGAAAATGCCAGGGACCATATTAAATCACATCGATGCACAATAATATTTTGCAGTATACATTGGAGTGACAGATGTCTTACTGACTGCCAGAAATTCCTGAGGGCTTTTCCACACATGAAGCTATACTATTTGATTGTCACCCTGCATGTGCTAACATTGTGTTAGCATTATGAAAGAGCCTCAAATGGTACAGTGTATCCCATAAAAGAAAAGGCTTATTTGTTGCACTGTTAAGTTATCGTTTTTCTAGTATAATTAAATTCTCAGTAGAGATTGTCAGGGAACAACTATGTGAACCAAAACAAGTTGCTCTGTAAATGTTGGAACTGATGAACCTGATTTTCAATGGGTTTATGTCCTACCTTCCTACACCACCCTCGCTACAATGGCTTCAGCTCCTTGCAGGCTTCCCTCGGTCTTATGGGCTCTGCTTCTCCCAGTACCATCAGRTCCTTCGTCCATGTCCACTGTCTTGGATACTGAGCTAGGGCATACCAACTAGCTGGGCCAGTGCAACCCTCACACTGCCACCTTTCCCTCAGTGGAGGCATTTAGTAGATTCTTTCTTATTTTACCAGCTGCTGATTTTCACTATGTCTGTAAGTACTTCATATTCCTGAGATTATCACCCGTCTGCAACATTATGTTTGAAACTGGCCAATGAACTCATGAGGAAGAGAAAGCATAACTGCATATACCTCCTCTTCTAAGGAAATCTGGCTGAAAAATAACACTTCACAGCAATAAAATGTTAAAGCATAGATCAGGCTTTAGACAGATTTCCTAATACTATGCCCTAGGTGTGTATCCTCTTATTTGCACAACAACTATTTATTTTAAAGCATCTAGGAAAATGTAGGAAGTATGAAAAGTTTTCCCACTATTTTATAATTATTATTACCTTTCTCATTAAATATTCATGGTGCATTCCATTTTTTCTTAATAACACTATCATATTGCCCATTTTACTTTAGAACAGAGCACTCTGAAAATGCTCCATTCCTGGAAAAAAGGAGTACATACTGCTTTTTTTCACCATTTTTATTTGTGAATTTCTTTTTTTCTCCTTGCATTAGAGCAAATAAATATGGAAGGGAAGCTAATGAGAGCAGATTAGTATTTGGCACTATATAAACAGTGAAAATCTCTTGCTTGTAATTAAAAGCACTGTAGAAACTTTTTCAATATGGTACTGGCAAAAAACAGTCCTTGTGTCTATGCTTCTTTAGTGCCTTTACATGCTCTTGTAATTGAAGCCCTCACCTGCAGTTATTTGGTAATTTTCTTCCACAAACAATCAGAGAATTTCACAGAGTAATGTCACAATACCTTCCTTTTTTGCCCAGTGGTGTGAAGAGTTCACTAGAAGTTATGGAAAAACAACTATGCTCTCAGACCAAACAGCACTGTGGTTTTTATATTGTCACAAAATATTTGTTTTGAGCTTGCTTCCCCCTTCCTTTCACTTTTCCCAGCTTCAGGGGTGTAAGTTAAATGTAGATACCTGTTTGTTTATGTAACACTGCAGTTATCAAGTCAGAATGGGTAACAGAGTAATGCACGTGGGTTTCCAATGGGCATGCATGCGCTGTTAAGTGAAGCATTGGAAAGATACAGTTATGCACAGTCAAGCAAGTTAGCACTTCACAGCCTGGAGTATCTGYGTTTCCTTCCTGAGGCAGGTTTATACCAAACCTTTTCCTTTGTTTCTCTATCTTGCACAAGGACAGAGAGGTTTACTGAATTTTGCTATTATTGGCACGKATTAAAATATCCAGGAAAGCTTTCATCACTTTTCTCTTTCTTGGATCTTGTCTTCAGCCTGTCAACTTTCTTTTAGCCCCCTCTCATATCTGTTCCTATTCACACATGATCCTCCCTCACTTGTCTAGTTCTCAGTTGAGCATAGCATGGCCAGCTGGTTTCATCCTTGCTGCAAACAAAGGTACCAGACTCTGCTTAATGATATCCTGCCAGTGCCAGCCATGGCTCCCTGTGTCAGCTGAGCTGGTTGTGGCTCCTCTTGCTTCCCATATTTAAACATTGTGTTTAGTGGGGATTTAAATGAGTGAATTAGTGGGGATGGGGGAGTGGGAGGAGGAGGTCATTGTGGGTCCAAAGGGAATCAACATTGTCTCTTTGAAAAAGTCAGTGTCTGCTTCCCAGACTGACCATCTGGGATGCTACATGGCACCGAATCAACTACAAAGACAAAAAGAGAAAGCAGGGAAAAATAACTGAATGAGAAAACAGAGAACTTTTTCAGGAGCTGGTTTCCAATGAACCTCATTAACCAGAGAAAGTGGTGTACATAGTTTTGAGGACAGTGGAAAAGGAGGACAATTACAGAACTCCACTCCTATCTGTAAATAAATTCATCTTAATGGTGAATGCACCTCTTCTTTCCTTTCTAATTCCTGCTCTGTTTTGAAGAACTTCCCAAAGGCCATGATGTCAAGAGGAAGAAATATGCCTTTAAACAGAAAATATTGGAAATACACTGAGTTCAATAGCCCAGAGCTCCTGGTGAATCTTAACACTTGGAATGGAGGTAGTCATTTAAGAACATCAGAATTTTCTTAGATTTCAGGTCTGGTGTTTATCAGGGATATGAGTTTAATGACAGACTTGCAGGATGGGTTGAATGGGACACTCAGGTTTCAGTCCATGTGGAATTCTGGGTTCTGCATTTGGAAAGCAGCTGGACAATGTATTCAGTTTTTCAAGTGATATTAAAATCCTTCTATTATCAGCACTAATTCAGGAGGATATTCAACAGCACCCTCTGAAGTTAAACATTTTATATCTGCAGAAACTAAGTACTTCACTCCCATGGATTTCAAAGAAATGTTGCTGAGGACCTGTCTAATCCACTGAAGTTTCAACATAACACATCTTCAGTCATGGGGGAAGTTTCAGAGAAGTAGAGAGGAAAAGCCAGTGTTGCACCAATATATAAAAGAGGTTTTCAGAATCTTGGGAAAACTAATGAAAAAGCTCGCACAGGACTCTGACAGTAATGAATTTCCATGTTACACCATTACTGATGACAATAAAATGATTTTATGAAAAGCAGGTATTATCCAGCAAACCTGAAAATTTTGATAAGAGCGTATTTTTGGTTGCAAAACCAACTCTGTGACAATGTATAATCTTACACAAGATGATGTTATCTTACATGAGATTCTTATTAAAATAAAAGAACTATGCCAAATCAACATAAGTTATTACATACGTTTAAGAAATCCCTACTGGTGGATTTCAAAAAGTAACTGCAATTGTTGTGTCATTTCCCAGGTGGAATATTTCTAATATTCCTTATGGAAGAAAATATAAAAGCATTGTTTTTAAAATTTGCAAGTCATGCCAATAGTGCTAAGCTATCACTATGTCCGTTCCCTGCAATTGCTGTTTTTTTACCTTTTTCTTTTGCATAAATTTATCAAGCTTCAGAGGAAAACTAGGTAGGCTTTTTTCCCCCACAGGTCTAACTGGAAGGCTGTTCCAAGAAGCCTGTTACTCAAATCATTAGGAATATTGTAATTCCCAGGTGACATTTATTCATGACTAGTTCGTAGCATTTTTTTTCTCCTGGGCTAATATTATTCTTTAGAAATAACTCTTCTGCTCTCCCTCAGAGTATTTACAGGCCAGTTACATCCCCCTCAGCCTTGCTCTCCTATTCTTGCCTCGCTCTTCAGAGACCTCTCCTCTGAACCTTTTCCAGACTGAATTCCCCTTTTGTGAATGTAGCAGACCCAAATTGTACACAAAATTCTATATGAGGTTTCATAGACCCTTACTGCTATAAACTACCTTCACATCAACAACACATTTTAATACATAATATATACCAGGGAGCAAGGTATGTTTGTTATAGAGGCAAGAAGTGAATGTCAGAAGACTTAGGGGTCTTGGTGGGTAAGGAAGCAATGCCATGTGGTGGCTCCACACACAAGTAGAGCCTCTGAATGGAGGAGCAGGAGCAGAGGCCAGTCAGACAAGCGTAGGAGGTGCCACCAACAGGTGTAGCTCCTTTGGGGAATTCTTTAAAAGTAGATTTATCTTAATTAAAACAGGTATGGGCCCAGGGGCTGCAAATCATCAGTTTCCTTGTAAACATTTGGCTTTGCCTGGGACCACAATGGTCATCTTAAGTGTAAGTCTTTAAACTTTGCTCTATAATAGAAGCCTTTAGAGTCCCCTTCTTTGACTCCCTTCTCCCTCCCACTCTCCTGCACTGATTTTGCATCAACAGAAGTGATGTTTGCCTCATGGCAGGGAGGCTTAGTGGTGGTAGTARTAATAACAGTACTGCTTACCTCTGGTTTTCATCCACTTAACATTGGTGGAAAATGCCTCCCTGGCCATGCCATCTATGTTTACATTAAAGTCTGTCTCTCTCTCCTCCTCTCTTCCAGCTTTCATACTACCCTTCTGCATTTTTCACCCTGCCTGCTCTGTGTTTCACCCTCATTTTTCTTTTCTTCCCTCTCTCTTTGTTCCCACAACCAGTGGAGCAGGAACTCAGCAACATTTGAACTTAAGTCCATCTTTCAAATGCATGATTTTTAAGAGGCTTCCAAAATGACACAAAGCAAGCTCATCTATCCTCAAGTACAATTACCAGCCAGAATAATCAGACCAATCTTCATAAAGTGTTGGCATCAGGAACATGCCTGCAGGGTGTGAAAGGGAAGCACTCTCCATACAAATAATTAGGTTAACAGTAAAAAGGAACTCATAGGTTTTTTGTGCTGAGCTGAGAGAGTGGATTCCAGTTGCACAATGTTGAGGGGAGCATGCAAAATGGCCTGAGGGGGAAAAAAGGCCATCTTTGAGCAGAGGAACTGATCTGTTTGGGAAGTTCAGGCAGAGAAGAGACAGCTTGCTTCCTCCCTGTCTCTGTCAATGCGCACCCCAGCAGCAGTCCCCAGGTGCAGAGGCAGGTCAGATCACGTCAGGCAGGCAGGCTGGCTGGCTAGCTGCCATGCAGACACATGCCTCACTGGTGCACCTGGATATCAGAAAACTGCTGACCTGTAGCAAAAAAAAATTATTATGATTTTGTGCATTAAGGGAAAAACTAGGCCAGTTTTGAGGCCCTTTTTCCACAATTACCATCTTTTTTCATGGCATTACTTTCATGTTGACGTATCGACCAGTACTCTTTGCTAGATATTGTCAGAAAGGGAAAATTGGTTAGCCAACACAAGGAACCTAAGAGTTTTGGCTACTGTAGATAACATTTCTAATTTAACCTAAGTATAATATAACATTTATCTGGAAGAATTCAGAGGAATTAAAAGTCTCATTGAATGCTTGATTTTCCCTACCAACAAACAATTGATAAATCTGTTTTCACCATCTTAAAACTTTTGTTTCAAGTTGGTTAATTTTGATTTCCAAGGTGACTTTTCTTCATTTTATCATGTTGTCCCTACTGTCTTTTTCTGGTGAAGGAGAGGAAATATCACCCTCCACTCCTTGAATAAACTGAAGGTAATTTAAGTTGTTACATATTTTGTTTCCTGATCCAATCATCTCTGTTTTCTGATAGCTACCATGCTCAGCAACTGCATTTTGAACAGGAATCACTGCTGGCATAGAGAAAATGACTCAGTATACTTCAAAAGTAAATAAAACTTTGACCATTGCTTTTCCTTTCAGTAACATTATTTAAGAAACATCCCTATAAAGCACTTAAGAATATAGCATGGGGAATCTGAGGATAGATGTTCCCCTCATCAATGTGTAACTTTCCTACATAAACTATAAAAATAAATGATTTGTTGAATCAGGCTAGAGAAGTTCAGTGCTGATTTATATTGTACCTGTTGGTCTTGCCTCCTGAGAGTCTACATAAGTAATGGACTTGCCCTGTTAGGTAACCAAAGATGGAAGAAGCTAGTATGAGAGAGCCCCAGGACAGAAAATGTCTGGTTAATCAAAGCTACTAGATCTTTAAGAAAAACAAAATGAATACACCGAAAGTCACCTCTGTCTTCCTCTAGATTAGCAGCAGGAAACCATTCCTACTTACCAGGCTTGGAACTACTTTAGAGGTATAAAATATATAGATCAGGACTTTTGTTTTTTGTGAGGTGGTCAAATATCCCCAGTTCATGTCAACTGGTCTATGCTCATTAGAATAGAGCTATAACCAAAATGGCACGACTTTAAAGGGATTGTAAACCTGTCGGCTACTACTGGATTTGCCTTAGTCAACGTTCTTTGCCCAGGACAGGACAGTACCAGGGATGTTGTCCATAGCACGGGACACGTAGCACGTAGCCCTCTTACAGGGCTGGCTCTAGACATATGTGCCAATGACAGTTGCCTCAGGCAGCTCAGTGCCTGTCACCTTGCTGTTAACTCTGTTTCTGCCAGAAAACTGGAAATGCAGGCTTTCTGCTGCTGCTTCTGGCAGGGGTTGTACTTGGGGAGGTGGTAGGAGCAGTACTTGTACCCTTGATCTTTCCAACGCCCTTTACTGCTTCCCCCAAGCATCAGGACAGTCGTCCCATCCTGCAAAACTCTTCTCTCTCCTCTGCTCCTTTCCCCTACCCATCCCCATGGCAGGAATGCCCCAGCCCCTGATTCTGGGACCACCAAAATTCGGTTTTCCCTTTACTGCTAAGAAGCCTGGAGTGACCTGATTTTTTAAATAACAGTCTAAAGGTAGTTTTTCTGTTTGTTTTAAAGATGAAATGGTACTTTTTTCTATCAACCCTATAAATGTCCCCAACATCTCCTCTATTAGTTGAGCTGAACACAGGTCCAACTGTACCTTGTTGAGTGATGTTAACTTGAAGCCAGGTAGGAAAACCTTATATTTCACCAATACAGCTCAGCTTCGCAGAGGCAGACAGCTCAGTCAGGGCTGGAATTATTCTTTTATCTACAAAATTATTTGAAAGCTCTTTACCGAGAGAAGGATCAACTCTAGCTATCCCAATTTCAAACAGTGATGATTGGCCAGGTGCCATATCTCTTATCATATTCCTATCACTTGTGTTTTTGGGAAGTTGTGACAGAGGCAAGGAAGTGTCTGTATCCACAATATGCAATTCGCATGCTCTTTATGCTGTACTGGATCAGTAGACGCAGAGTAGGTATTGTCACTAAAGCCATTGCCATCTTTTCTTCTATTGTATCCATCACAATTCATCTGAATGTAAAAGTGACACTCCAGTTTTTTAAGGAAAATAGACAGTGACAGTTCTGCTAGCAGTTACTGCTTGGCAGAAATTAAAAAAGGAGATAAGAAAAAAGGATGAATTACGTCCAAGAGGTCAGAAGAGAGGTCATATTTTTGGATTCCTTTTACCTTAAGCAATTAATCTCCATGTAAATGCAGCAGGCGCTTCAGATCTATGGAGAGTGTGGGGTATAATTTAGATTTTTACTTCTTTTCTCAATTATCCTTCAGTTTGCCTGAATTTTTGATATGATTGTTCATCCTTAGAATCTAACCGTGACTGTTACAACGGTTTCCTTTTTCTTTTTTCTTCTTCTTCTTCTTCTTCTGTTTTTTTTTTATAGAGGACAGAGCTATTCTAACACATTTTTTAAGGATTTACTGCGAGGGTGTTAGAAATCACGTAGACAGGAATCTGCTAATACTAGGTCACCAAATCATCTGTAATGACATGGTGTTTTGGAAAGAAATTGGCCACTATCTAGCTCAAAATTATTTAAAATGTGCTCATCAAAATATTTTCCATGCTTAATTTCCAGACATTTGCAATACCATTTGCCAAATCTCACACATCTTATGGTTCTGTTTTTTACAATTATATTACAAAAATAAAACCTTCAAATCAAACTGTGATGGAGTTTTGTGATGAACTGTGTTTTAGAAGGAGATTGTGTAGCTAAGGAAACTGGCAATAGTGCCATACAGCCTTTTATTTCTAGGATGCTGGTTTGAATCCAGCTCAGAAAATTGCTGTCATTTGATGCCTATAAAATTATCTGTGTGAAAGCAGTTTGATCTCAGTCCCATTCCCAGTGGACAAATATGTTCATCACAAAAAGCACCACAATTGTCACTAATTGGCACCTTTGCTGGAAGTTTCAGGAGACTGAGCAAAACCTGAATGGGATTGGGTGATCACCCCACACCAGCGCTGAAGGGAATTAAAACTGTAGAAACAAAGCCATTATTTCTGTTTGTGTTTGATGCATGGATAAACTAGCCTATAAATTCAACAGCTTTTATAAAGACACTCTACCTTTATAGAAATGGGAAGAAAATGTGATTTTCTTTTCATGCTATTGCAGAGGCCCAATCTCCATTATTTAGTCAGCCATAGGTCTTAGTAACATCTGTAGGAGTTTCATCTGAGTAATGAGGTAAGAAAGAATTCCAAAGAGCTCCAGGTTTGTTTGTAAAACTATTTTAAGTGCACCTCTCTTACTAGCTTTTCTTGCACATGCTTTGTAAATCATTCCTGCACTATATCATTTGACTTGATCGTCTAAGACAACTCATATATATTAGGTAATTATTAAAGAAATGTTTAGGATAATCCAGTGGTTAAGCCACTGGACTGGACTTTAGGAAACCTCAGGTTTACTGTTGTGTTACAGACTTCCTGCAAAACCCTGGACAAGGCATTACGGTGGGATTCATGCCACCTATCGTTAGGTGGTTGAAAGTGAAATATCTGGTCTGAGTGAGCTGCCTAGGCTCTATATTCAATGGAGAGAGAGTGAGAAACAACTTCAGAAGAGGATTTCTCCTACAGAGAAGATGTTTCCCATCGTTAGGATGAATTGCTGCTGAAAACACATACATCTCCCTCATGTAATAAAGACAACCAAGTTTCATGACACTCCTAAATTTTGAACAGCTGATGTGAGGTGAATCCTACCYTTCTGTCTGTCAGTTAGGAGTAGGAGTACTTTGGTCATGTGCGTGTGCTCAGAGAAAGCATGTCAAACATGTAAATTTGAGCCATGCACTTAAGACAGGCTAAGATTTGTGATTTGAGTGCAGAGCTGCCAGACAAAGTGATGTGCACATGTACAATATAAAACACTGCCTGATAACTATTCATGCTCTTGGCTCACCAGCTCCCATGGCAATGCTTGCAAGCTTTCCTACAGAAGGGGACTCAAAGCCACAGACTTTATGGGCCATGTTAGCTCTGTGTTGAAAAGAGAGACCAGCCTTCAGACTGCCTTGTATCCCTTAAGGCACTAAATTCACTTAATAAAGCCTCCTATGGCATAAAAAAATCTCTAAAATTCATAAAGTTAACCGGCCAGGTAATTCTCTGTGTAGCCACACATGACCCCTTGGTTTCACCGCGTGAGTTTGGGGGCTCTAAGCGTCGAGGAGACGGGCAGGCAAGCAGCTGTTGGACATTCGTGCTACTTGTCCCCATAGGCATCTAGAGGTGATCATCTTGTTCAGTTCCTTTCCCCTGAACCTCTGGAAAGCAGAACAAGTGTCACGGGCACACACGGAAAACTCTAGCGATTGCCCTGGCAGCTGCTCCCACGTAAGCAGATGAGTTGCTGTCCTCTGCTGGTAAAACACGGCATTTTTGTGTGGGCTTTTTACAGGACACAATGCCCTGGAGAGCCTGGAAACAGCTGGAATCTTGTCTCCCCGTTTCTGACTCTAGACATACACAATCTCATGCTGAGGCTGCTGAAAAGGGTAACTTTGCATAACTAATTTTTGCAAAAAAAGCAAGCCACAATGGTAGGGAGCAATATGAGTTTCTGSAAGACGAAAATGTCCAAATGCAAGGATATAGGAGAATATGTAATTATACAGGAATAGGCACAACATGAGTTATCTCTGGGCACTGTGAAATTGTTAGTGCCTCTTTACACTTTGTATGTTTTGCATCTGTGCATGCATTGTTGCAAAGCCAGAGTAATGCACAGGTTTGAGAGATTAGTAACATCTAATATCTCAGTGCAGAAGAGCTTGTATGAGGCATTGCTTTGTTATTATTCCACACCAAGGAGAACCAGTGCAGGAATCAGTTGGCAAACGTGGGTCTGGAATTTAGCCCTGCTAGTGTGCTCTGGTGCACAGCTGGGCAAGGTACTGCTTTGTGCTAATTTTCTGTATAAAATCATGAATTGGCCTCTCAAGCCCCCATGCTATGTTCATATTTGCTCAACTGCTCAAGTCAGCCTGGCTGGAGTTTCTTGTCTGTTAAAAATCCAGCAGGAGGCAAGTTCTTCCTTGAGCTTGTTTTGACAGAAAAAAATCCTGAGTGTATTAAGCATTATGTTTTTATCAACAAAGAAGCTGTCACATATAATTGTATGGTTGTATGGTGTACATACAGCCATCATAATAAAGTATAGGGGAGTTTAGCTTTCAGGTATAGGCGCAGATTTTTGTAACAGAAAAATGTATACTACTTCATTAAAAATACAAAGCTATGACATTGCTTAATACCATTTATAACAACCATGCTCACAGATTTCAGGGGTGGTGCTATTAAACGAAAATATTTTCTGTCCCCAACTTCAGGAGCTAATTTATCAAGGACAGATGATGGAGAAATGAAATCTTGCGACACAGCATGAGACATCTGAACAAATGTTGTACATATCAGTTCAGGAATATGTTGGGCTGTGTGGTATTTTTATTGTATCTCTTCCTTATGTTTGCCACCAGGAATGCTGGTATTAGTATGTTCCATTCAGGCTGAAAACAACTGATTACTGATGCAATCTTACAACATATTAATCTTCTCTAGTTATGGAAAAATGCCCACACTTTATAGAGATCTTGTGCCATAGTCACAGATAGATCTAAATGGACCTTTGACACTGCTAAGCTTCCTTTAATCTTGCTTCCAGGTTTGCACTTAGAAATTATATATTTCTCTCTTTGAGCCCGAAACACTGACTTAAAGCTAATGTTATGCTGAGTTATAATGAAAAAAGCAAAAAAAGTAAAAGAAATGTGGGACACTTCAAAAATGTGTATGTTACAGTAGTAGATCAATAAATTATATTCTGTCTGGTTATATGCCTTACACTCACATTTCCCAGAGAATGGGTGAACTGTTAACTTGTTGGATATCTTTCCAGTACACAAAAGTTATTTCCTAAAAAGACATCTCTAATACAAAGCCTCCAATCCTGACGTAATAGTGCTGTGCTATAGAGACATTCTGACTGGCTGTGTTTTTCAGTTTAGTAGGCAGCAACACTGCAGAGATAAATCTTGAAGCAAAGAGCTGTTTTTCATTGAATTCTTCCGTGTCCAGATTATTCTTATTAGATTGAGAAATAATTTAGAGTTGAAAACATGTGACAAACCATTATTTTACAGGTAGGCTGGATAGCTGACAAGAGACGGTTGATGGGATTCTCATTTTAAATTGATAGATTGATTCTAAATCAGGGATGGCACAAGATAAAACAAGATTCACCAGCACTGAGGATTGTCCTAATGTGAGCTCCTATTCCCTCTGCAGGGGCATGAAGTATAACTTGCAAAGCATGCATAATCCTTTCAGATGAGAATATTAGAGAAGTGTTAGGATCCTGGAAGAATTAACATTTATGCAACCTGAACACCACAAGTTATCCAGGCACACCATGCTAGCAAACCTGTTCTAACGTTGCTCGGCGATACCTTGGCGCTGTACGAGGGCCCAAGTCTGAGGGAGCAAACCTCATTCCACAGAGCTCTGATTCATCTCGTCTAATTTGGGATGTTTGCACTCTAATTTGTCAGCCCATGCTCACTCTATAGTCGTGAGAGAGAAATAGATGCCATTAAGGCATAATTTATCTCCTATCAGAAGAGGTAATCCAAAATAGATCAGACGCATTGTGCTGTAAGTGCTTCTTTCTCTCTATGTAAAGGTATCCTGAGCTGAGTGTTTCAAATGTTGGTGTCTACCATATAAACATGTATGTTTAGTCAGGTTAATCACACCCAGAGGGACTAGGTTGCCATTACTTACAGGCTAAAGGGAATGGAAGCAAAGCATAAATGGCTTGAAGACAGAGAACTAAGAATCTTCTTTAACTGAAATGCATGTAGGTATTTTAACACTTGGAAGAGCAATATGAACAGGTCATTCTTCTTATTTTGGACAACTCATTTTCACAGAAGTACTACTCTGCCTCCCTCTGTGTATTTTTATTCTTGAGGAAGAAGTGTCCTTCCATCTTCTCTTTCATAAAAGAAAAAGTATTCTGTCAACTATTCAGAGAAATTGGAGACAAAATTGTTCTGACCTTGCTTTGCAATTTGCTGTCTCTTGCGCTTGTTTCTCACAGATGTATACTCCACTGAACATAGTGTTTCTCTAGTAGTGTTCTGATTCTTTAAGTCACAGGAAAGTAGCTGAACTTTGTTAAATAATTTATCTTTTTAAATATATTTCAATTTTCAAAAAAAAAAAAAGCTTAAGAAAGGGAAAAGGGCATTCTGCTGCATGTTTMCCTTTCCAAAATGTTCTTTTTTATCACATCTTAAATACTAGTCTCAAATTCTGAATTTGCTTCTGTAAATGACATTGCAGAAGTTCATGGGAAACTAAAGCAAGACATTATGGTGTATCATTTTGTCTGCATTTTCTCTAACATACATGCATTCCTGTTCGGGACTTTTATCATTCTAAAATAATTTATTCATATGACATTACAGGTGTAAGATCTTTGTGTCTGTTGCTGACACTGGTGCTCCCTCCGACCCTGCTTCTCTCTCCCTGTTCTTTTTTCCTCTTTTTCCAACACTTTCCTAACTTCTCCTCCAGGACACATAATGGTCTGCCCACTGACAGTGATCTTCCGGATTATTTATTCTGGCTAGGTATATATGTGGTAGGTTAATCAATATTCCTCAGGGCAAAAGTAACACCTTCTCTTGGTGTACATCCCTACTTTTCTCTCTGTTCAAGATGAGAAAAATACAGTTTGGTAAGAGAACAAATTCTTTCAGATCTGTCATAACTTCCTTCCACTGATACTTCACAAGTAGGCACGGAGTTGTACTGGGAGGCAACAGTGTGCAAACCATCTCACCCCAGTACTGTGCACAGCCACTCTACCAGGGGAACGGGAAGCAACGACCACCTCCAAATGGACCTCATTTTACTCAGAAACAACCTGTGAGGACTGTCTTCTCAGCCTAAAGCAGATGTGTACTGTGTGTATAAGCTGTTCCCTTTCTGCCTGAGATCTCCTCAGCTACGTCATTGAGCAAGATCCTGAGAACTGCCTATATTTTACAGCATGTCCCAAGTTTTCAGCCTGGCATTTTTTGGCTTACCCTCTCCTGCTCACGAGTTCCCCTGCAGCCTGTGCTTTGCCCTGTCACAGAGCAATCTCAGACATTCTCAAACAGGCAGCTGCTCAGGAAGCAACAGGGGCTGGTCCTTGTATGTGCTGAGAAGTAAACACAGAAAACAAAGACAAAATGATAAGTCAACAGTTTTAGCAAATATAATATAAAATGGCTTGAATTCCTCTTTGTAAGAACAGGCTCCTGATATTGCTGAAGATGATGGGAATTTTACACTTGCCAGCTTCTTACAAAAGTCATCAAATACAGATTATTTTATTGTTATAGTAAGGCTGGCTCCTAGAAAAGATCCTGGCCAGCTCCCAAGATTTGTTGGATGTTCTTCAGTTGCCCTTGATTACAACAGATATTTACATAACAATGCAGGACTGACTTATGAGCTGGTACTGGCTTGTATATTTTTATTAAGGAGATCACAGGGATCAGAGGAAAACCATAATTATCAAAATACAGGACAATAAGGCTGGTGGGATTAAGTATTTTGTGAATGTGAAAGTCTGAGTTCAATTTCCTGTTCTGTGCTTGGCTTGATGCAGTTTTCAGAGCATCTCTTGAATTCTCTCTAGGACTCAGTTTCACGGTCTGAAAAATGTCCAACAAACCTATTCCACCAGCCAGTACTTCTGGATATGTAGATGAAAAGTGCATTGGGCCCACTCCAAAGCACAGTAAAGTCAAAAGGAAGCTCTCCGTCCCCATGCATGAGAAACATTTCTATTTTCATTGCACTGCATCAATATATATATTTTTACATATACATACATTTGATTTTACAAACATAGTATTATTCCATATATAGAAAAAAGAGAGGGATATGTTACTCTTTGCAAATCCAGCTCTTTTACTCAAGATGTTTTATGGACTGGCTTATTTTCTTCCTGTAGGCACCAAAATCCTGGAAGAGAGTCCCAAAGAGGTTTCTGAGAGGAATAGTCTTTATGAAGTGTAGTGAACAATTTACGCCAGATTCCAGAGCTTGTAAAATAGTGAGCCTAATCATAAGCAGAGTGAGAATATACACATTTTTTTGGGCCTGTGCCCAGCCATGACTTGGAAGTAGAATGTGAGAAACATCTGGAGAGGACAGTGGGATTTTTCATCACTGTGTCAGTGACAAACTGCCTCTTTTGAAGGTGTTTCATCAAAATAGGTGGTGACAAAAGAGGGATGGGGACAGAAGAGAAGGCTGAAAGAAAGCTTTAGGTTTTGCCTTGGTAGACCAGCTGTGTTCTGAGCATTAATTTTAACTGCCCTTTTATTTGTCTCCGCAGTAATATAAAATGTGGGTGGGCAAAATTCTTCCCCCATTGAGGAGACTGTATAGCCTCTTTAGGTTTTTATGGACCTTAATATTCTGTTCCCCTTTACAGAGTGGCATTTTATCTTTCCTCCTGCACAGGCAGAACACATCCAGTCTCTAAATCTTCCTCCCTCACCTTTGAAAATTTATAGGGGCTTTCAGGCAGGCTTGCATGAGTGCCATTGACCTCTGTGGCCTATGTTATTGACCAGAACACAGAATCTTCTGCCCACATTGTATATGCTTCCTTATACCCCTGAAAGAGAAGGAAATGACTCTTAGAATGACCAGGACCACAATAAAACCTGGAGATAGTTTCCCAGTTCCCCCTGCAATGTTGGGCTTTGCAAGAAGATAACAGGAGGGATCAACATGCTTGTTAAGGAGCACTTTGAACTCTTTGATTAGACAGGCATTACTTTCCTGGTGATTTGCTCAAATAGCAACACCATTTGCAGTGAAGGTTACTTGTGTGTTGCAACAGTGAAGAGTGCTCTTGAAGAATGACCCATATCATCAAACCATGGTAGGCAGTGGTAACATGCAGATAACCAGAAAAGATAGTCCTTTACAAGGCAAGATTTGCTGTGGATGTTTTCTAAAACAAGTCTGAATTATATGAAGTCCTACATGTGCTAACACTTCTTCAGGAACACCAGCTAAGACGTTGCTCCCTTTCCTCATCATTTCCCAAGAGTTCACCTCCAGCCACTGGTGTAGACTGAGCAGAGCTGTTACTGTCTGGTTCTCCAAGGAGGAGCTGATCTCAGCCAGTTTCAGTTTTCGCTCATGAAAACAGTGCAGCTGAGAATACAAGAAGCTGTTGACAGATCAGTGAAATACGTGTTAGACATTCTAAGCAATCAGCTTGAAAGGATGGAGAGAAGCTAGCCATGAGTAGATTATTCATAAATTATTTGGGGTAGAAATGTCTTTTAAGCATTTATTTGTTGACATCACAGAAAGCTTGCTAGATTAGGGTATCTTGATGCCAAAGCAAAACTACGAAAAAAAGAAAAATAAGAAAAATAGTCATGAAAAAGTGCATAAGAGCAAAAAAGAGAACAAASAGAACAAAGATTTGTACTGCCACAGCAAATTATAAAGAATAAAGGCAAGAACCATTCAGAGTGGAGATGCTGAATCACTATTATCATGGCAATAATTTTCAAACAATGTGAAATGTATTTTAATATCTCATTAACATGAAATATGTATTTTTGCACAGATGGCTATATACTTGCATGTATTTCTATGTCTGTGTGTATGCAAGGCCTATTTCCATTTTCATTTGAATCATAAATCACACTTAAATCTCTGGTTTTACAACATCTTACAACTGGTCAGATAGTGTCTTTCAATATCTTTAGGGATCTCTGTGTTTAAGTGTAGATAGAGGAAAATTGTTCCTCTCTCTCTGAATATATAAAACATGATCACACACAGAATGATAGCTAATACATCATGAAGTTGATTAAAAGTGGGAAAATGACCATTTTTAAGAAATCTACTTTCAGTTATAAAAATATCAATTTCAAAATACTTTCAAAATCAAGTTGATAACAAAATGGGAAAATCTGAAGAAAACGTGAATTTTTGTTCTTTCTTAAAATTTCAAAGTTTTAATCAGTATTATTAATGATACCAACAGTAAAAAAAATGTATTTTTGGACCCAGTTGCACAGACAGTAAGATGTGGAGGGACTGACAGTTGTAGGCACGACGGGTGCAGCGTGTTAGGTCTCCCTCTCTTGGTATTTCTCTATAAAAAACAATCTCAGGGTTTCAGGTTCATGGCTGTAATTGCACAAAGGCGTTGTATGGTTGCCTGCAACTTTTCTCCTGCCCCTCTCCCCTTTGCTGAAGAAGCCTTTGCTCGTTAGATGTTTTAACAGCCCTCTCCCCTTCAACCGCCCTGGCCGCTCCCCACTTTGACTGCTTGATCACCCATCTGCTGTGAAAGCCCATTTTACGTTTGTTTGTGTTAGCCTTGACACTTTCCCTGCAGACATCTAAAGACAGTTATCTGAAGGTGCTCCAGCAGACGGGTCTGGTGGCCTTACAACACCTGGATGGCTCACAACAGGAAGATATTCACAAGTGCTCATAAAGTCACAGGAGCTTTTTACTCTTCCTCTGGCAGAGATAAGGGTAGAGCCACACACCCACTAGCATGTGACCCAAGTCAAACACAGCCTTAACTGAATAGCAAGCGTGGTCCTTAACTCGATTACAGCTGCTCTAATCAGCAGAACCGTTAACCTTTGCACTTTTAGTCTAGCCGGGTCTGCATACCTATGGACAAGGCAGAGCTGGTTTATGAGGCTTTCCAAAGTCAGCCGGCTGCAATCAGCATGCCTGCACTTCCCGGCGACGTGGGGGGAGACGGCACAGCTGTGTCCATGGCAGCTTGGGGCTCAGCACCCCCTGTTTCAGCCACAGGCATGTTTGAGGCAGATACCTCCATCTTGCTCAGTTCGCAGAGAGCAACAGAGCCTCTTTGCTGGCATGAGGAGCTCAGCTGCTTATCCTGCCTTTTCCYTTCAGCCACAGTCGTGTGTTGACCCTCCTGCAGAGCCAATAATAACAATAAGGGAATTCAGTATCACTTCTTCTGTCTCCTACAACCTAACTTCTGTCAAACTATAGTGCTAAACTATAGACATGCTTCCTGATAGAGTGTATTGAGGAACATGACTAACGCATGTACAGAGACTTGCTTTTAGTGTGTTTCTTCTGTGCTATCAAGATCAAGGCCAAAAAACATTTCTTGCACAAGGAGAGGAATATAGTAAAAATCTACATAATCCCTGAGCACTCAATGGTACTGAATTACTAGCAGTCACTTGCACTCCAGTAATCACTAGATGTGTGTGCAACATATTAGCTTCAGTCTGAGTGAAATCAGTGTTAACAAATCCATAGGGGTGAGTCAATTTGTAGTGGACTTCCTCTCATGACTTCCAGCCAGCCACTCTGAAAATACAGCCTGCCATCCAGAGACCCCTGGACATTTTGTTTGCATTTTAGACATGCGGAATCACATCTCAGGAGCTCCTTGAAGATGAAGACCAAGACATTTATTACACAAACAGTTCCAGAGGAAGACTGTATGGAGAAGGGAGGACAGTTTTGAAGTGCTCATGGTAAACTTTCTTTAAAGTCTTGTTCTGGTTTATCTTTTGCCAGGTGTTGAGTGAAATCTCCAAACTAAATTACCTTTTAAATAAGTCAGGATGTACATCTGTTTGGTGATAGACTCAGTCAGCGTAAGTGCTCCTTCCTCCCTTCCTCCCCCACCCCATGAATGTGCTGAGTCTTCTCTAAACACAGAGATAAGACATGGAGCAGGAAAGSCACACAGCACATTTATGCTGATACCTAGGCTAGCTTTGACATTCCTTTTATACAGAGCTTGAGAAATAACAGTCTCTTAATGCCATTCAGTGGGAATCAAAGAGACCAAAGAATATACCTTGCTTATATTGACATTACCCTTGCACAGAGTGGTTGAGTTGGGTTATGAGATTATAACGTGCTTTGGAAATCACTGTTCAACACAGCTGRTTATTGAGTTAAGCATGCCGGTGATGTCATCTTAAATATATTTAACTACAATTGTCAGTGGGATTTRCATAGGTAAATGAATGAGGGCCAGAGTTCTTACACTTTGCAGGCTTGACTCCCATGTGTATTTTATTATTATATAAATATTATTACATCATTGTTACGTCAGTAATTCTCCCCGCATTCCATGTGATTGAGACAAATACATTTTAGCTTTGATGTTCCTATCCTGAACATAATGGATCAACTGATAGTTTCGGAAGAGATCGATTTCAGCTCCCTAATTTTTCTCTGTATCCATAGATCTGACAAAATAACTCTTTCCATTCCCATGTCATCAGCTGATCGCAAATATTACTAACACCAGCAGAAGTACTGTATTCTCATACTCCTTACAAAGCATGCCCCTTGTGTTTGCTGCTCATGCTCCCTTGCAGATTTGACTACAAGAGAGCTCACAACTCTTTGGCAGCATGGTCTTTTTAAAAGAAACTTAMTTTAGTCAAGGGAATTCAATGAAAAGACAAGGAGTCAATGATGCATGGAAAATAATAACGCTTTTCCACTAGTATCTCTGTTCCTTTTAATACTGCATTTGTTTGGGAAAGGAAAACGCTCTTCCTCCCACTTCTCTAGCCCTAACTTTTTTTTTTAATTACATTGACTTTGTTGTTGTGAGATGAGAATGTTGAAAATTTATTATCCTCATTGTGAAATTGCTGGTGGTTTAAATTATGACCCTGGATATTGGACCTGAGCTAGTCCTGACCTTGCACATGATATTAAGGCAGTTTTATTGTCTAGCTCATCTCTCCAATCTTCTTCCATGAAATAGGTTTTCTGGAAGGTGCCATGCTGTTTCTCTGATGCAGGGTTTTGATCTGTCTAGTTTATAACTTTTTTCCCTGTGATATTAGGTGTCTGTTTTCTTCCACCCTGCTTGGATTCCCATAGCTGGGAGAATCAGGCCTGTTCCTTAAGCCTTTAATGCCTTACTTCAGACATAGCCCCTTATTAACCCTCTGAACTCAAACATCTCCTTCCTGCAGGGCAGCTCTTGGTGGGATGTTTTGCATAATCCTACAGGGAATAGTTTGATCAAGTTTAAGAGACAAATCTAATGTTTTCCAGTATCAGATGCTTCTCAAGGGGGAGTGGAGAGAGAGGATCTTGCTATTTGGATGTTGTTATGACAGCCTTTCATGAAGCCCTGACTTTGCACATATGACTATAACAGTGAGGTGCATCTCTTGTGGCTGTCTGTGGGACAGGGATGGCTCTTCCTAATGCACTCTTCCTAATGCATCACTTCTGAAAGGCATCATTATGTAGTACAGCACTTATGCACTGATTTGATATTAAGCAGGTTCCTGAAGCCAAGAGTAAGTTGTTCAAGGCATCTCTCTTGAGTTATGGGTCCAAGGAAATGACTTTTTTCCCTACATGGTAGAGGTCTACTTTTCCAGAACAGAGTATTACAACTTTAACTGATGTTTTGTTTATTAAATAGAAGTAAGTAAATGTAAATGAAACTACCTGATTAGTTTCAATTTTCAAAGTGTAATATTGCCAGGCACTTTGGTACTTGCCAGCAAAACAAAGGACCATCTTTGGTTATGGCCAGTATTTACAGGGAAGCAGTTTCTACTTGCGTGTGAAATGATTTATCGCAATACAAGGGTGTTCAATTTGAAGCTAAAAAAATATTCCTTATGATAACTAGAAAGAAGCTTTGGGCTCAGCTGTATAATACATAAGTAAATTCTGTGTGCTTCCACGGGTGTAGCAATTTTAGGTCGGATGTGGTGAGACTGTATAAACAGCTTTGTAGATTTGTTTACCTGTTACACCTAAAATGGTGCTACCATGTGGACTTGAAATATAAACATACCATCCCAGGCAATAGTTTTCTTGTTTGTTTTGTCTTCATATTTCTGTACAGAAATCAGTATAAAATGCCCATCAGTATTCTGTAGTTCTCTTACACTCGCTTGTGAAATGGAGGCTTTAAACTACCTTTTCATCTTTTACATTTTAACTTCCTTTAGGTTGTTATTTAACATCTGAAACACTGAATTCCCTCCACATGCCTTAATTTTGTTTTTTAGCCCACCTTCACCCTCCACAAGGGCCTGCTAGAAGGATATGAATTTTATCCATTTCACCCATTTTGGTTTTACAGTCTCGGCCCTCATAGGATTTCTGTTCCGTTCTGGTTCTCCTGTCTCAAAAAGGATACAGTACAACCAAGAAAAGTACAGCAAAAGGCAGAAAGGGTGATGCTAGGTATGACAGCTTCCACACAACTCTTCACTAGGCTGCTTTGCTCAGTAAAGAGAAGTAAAATGAGGTGTGAAAGAAATCTGTATCATCAGTGGCTGGAGAAGAAGCTTGTTTAATGCCTCCTCCAATACTGCAGCAGAGGGACCGTCAAATGAAAATAGGAAATAATACCTTCAAATCAAGCAAAACACAGTCAAATTCCTTGCCTCAGAACATCATGGATATTAGAAGTTTACTCAGGGTGGAAAGGAATAAAAGTGCAGGGRGCTATTAAATGCCAGCATACTCCATCAAGTTCAGAGGTCTATAAGCCATAAATCTGTGGAGTGTGAGTGAACAATCTGGAGAAGTAACACTACATGCTTGCTTTGTAATACTATTCCTGAAGCATCTACCATTAGTTACACTTGGAAACAGAATTACAAAACCAGACAGACTTTTGATCTGATGTGATATAGCCATTCTTATTTCTTTATGGTCCCCATATGTTGCTAGAACATCTGGTCAGTTGGATAAGTTAGCTTCATTTTAGGAAGCTAGGGAAATCTAATTAATATATAGCTTTTATTACTGCAGCTACCAGCCTTTACATACAGACCTGCACAACACCTTTGCTGCAGTGTATTGCACAGCAGCACATCTCTTGCTACCAGAGCAGAGGTGCTTCAGATAAAAACCTGTTTTTAAAACAAATTAAAATTCCATACAGTGTCTAGAAGATCACCTAAAAACTAAACATTTCCTTAAAAAAAATTTTCTTTTTCCCCATTCGAACACATTAAACACAGTGAAACAATATGACAAATAATAATAATAATTCATGGACTAAAGACTTCAGGGGTGATGCAGGGCTCTGTGCAGGTGCAGGGCCATAGCAACTGTGTGCAGGATGCCCCAGTTCATCACTGGTTTTCACTGCTCGCTGGGGCAAATGGGCAACCACCTAGCTGTTGTGAGTGGGAGCAATGCCCTGATCACAAGAGTATCGCAGCCACTGAGAAATTACAGTACTGTGTTTGCATTCAGTGCACATGGCTTCCCATTATTACAGATTTCTCCAAGCAGAGGCTAGAGAATGAACTATTGTTAACTGAATTCAGTGCCAAATAACTGAAAATTTCAGAAATCTATCTCCAGGCCAATTTATCATATGATGTTCTATAGGCCAGTTACATTTCCTGTGAATAGATTCATTAAAAAAAAAAAAATCAAAACTTGCTCCATCAGTTTCTGCACATGAAAATGATATTAGGGAAACTCACGATTAAATATGAGCCCAATTATTCTCTGAGTGCAAATGCGTAAGCCCTGTTAATATTAACAGGAGTTATTCATGCTGCCGGGGGGGGGGGGCGGAATAAATCTCTAAAGCTGGTGGGATGGGAATCTGGAGAGATCAATCCAGCTGTCCCTGAGTCTGGGTTTTCCTGGTCCTGCCCACTGGGTGGTGGTAAAACACTGCAGATATCTGCTGCGTCCTGGTGTCTCTGAGGCACAGGTGTCTCTAGAAAGTATCTCACAAGGAGAAAACCTCTTCAGCCTTTTAAATTCTGATGGACCAGTACATCTTTCCAGCCTGCAGTAACCCCCTTCAGTTGCTTATTTCTCTGGAGACCAAAGGACTCGGTTGTCTACAACAGCTGTTAGCTTCATATCCAGTAAGACTCCAGTGGTGGACAGTTTATGGGCATACCCACACTCTTGCAGCTTCTTTCAATAAAATGAAAGTAAAAAACAAACAAACAAAAAAGGCAGTGCACAAGGGYTTTCCACTTGGCGCTGCCTTCCTCCCCATGCTCTGTCCCAAGGCATTCAAAATGCAGTTATGCATCCTGCTCTTGTGAAGAAATGGTCATGCCGAGGACTAAGCACACTGCCATCCTGCACTCAAAGGAGATGGACACTTCTGGGCTGTCTTTATACACTCAGGAATGGTGTGGCATCCGAAAAAATGTCTGGCAGAGCAGCAGACTATCACCCATCTTTGTATTTGAAGCATTAAATGGAGAAGTATAATATGGGAGGAGACCCTGAATAAATGTAGTATGCCGATATACAGTTTTAGTTCAACTTATTACAGCTATGGGAGCCAAAAAAATTTTGTATAGAAACAGAAAATTCCCCGAGGTCTGAGACATTTAGATGTAGAATTATCTAGATCCATCTTGGACTGTACAGCAATGATTTAACCTGTTGTTCATTGACACAACGGAAATTTCTCAGAAATTTTAACCAAAGCCTTATGCTTTAAAGATTTGTAAAACATACTCTTATTTACTCCTTCCTGACCTGGTTCCCAAATTCTCATCCTCCTGGATTCTTCAGGTCTCTCTGTGAATATCAGCTTTCATACCCTGCCAGGAAATGGGTAAGTTCAATAGGAACTGGGCTGTGAACACCATGCTTGTAATAATGCACACATCCTTGTGTAAACCACCCGGTCCAAGAAAATACTTTGCCAACAATACTGCCTCTCTGAAAGTTACCCTTCATCCAAAGAAATGATAATGTTAAAAGTCTGCAACAGGTAAATGTAGGTTACAGACCCAGAGAGAAAACATGGTGTAAGTGTGAGGTCAACATTTATGCTACTGTTATCTTTTGTTACACGATACAAAGTATTTTTACTAAAGGTTCTGGGAAGTGCAATGTGCATTTCATGTCTGAAATTTTACAGCTTTAGCTTTAGATTTTTGCATGTCACCAGTTTTTTCTTTCTCCCAAGATGCGGGGCAGCTGAATGCTGCTGGCATTTTTTGTTAGCCCAGTTTGTTTTCAGGTTTGCAGTTGAGAAATACTTGACAAATAAACACTTTTAAATGGCCACATTTGTGTATCAGTTGAGGCCAGATGCCAGATTTGTTCTGCCTCTGTTCAAGGTAACTTAGTACTTCAATTAAACTAACTAAGGTGCATGATTTCTAGTGGATATTCAGCTACACCAGTTGACCACTGCCTGAAGTGATTACAGGATCAGAGCTGAGCCCTACAACAGCTAAGTATCAGAAGATTTCAAGAAACACGGAAGGAGCAATATCTAAGTGTTAGGATATGCTGCAATTCCCCATGAGCAGGTCCCAAAGTTAAAGATTGAACTTGCACAGAAGATGCTGATTCTAGATCAAAAGCATGCTCTTCTCCACATGTTCAGGTTGTTATTTATACTCCTTAGGAAAAAACAGTTTGTCCTACTGTGGTAATTGACACTTCCAGATCAATAGTACAGGCTGAATCATTGCCGTCTGAAAGCAGTATAGGGCCTTTGCTGACTGAGAGGACAAGGCCATGTCCTTGTTACGCCTCAGGAAGTGCAATCCCATCTGGCACTGTTTAGCTAAAGCTTTATAGGAAATAAACTGCCTTCTGGCTTCTGAAGTTCGTCCTTTCTAAACAAGACTGAGAAAGGACAGAGGAAGACTTTGTCCAGATTTTTTAGTTTCGTACCTTGTTGAATAAAGAGATTTCATTCTCCTAGGCTAATGAATGACTAGGGCATATCCTGCACTTCAGCCTGAAACAGAGATGAGTGGGGATAGTTATGATGAAGTCCATATAATTGTGAATGATGTCAAGAGGTAGGGATCTACTTCTCTCATATTGAAAAAAGCAGTRAAATAGGAGGCATCAAACTGAGGCATCACTTAGCAGATTCTTTCCACATCTCATGAATAAAACTCATTGCCACAGGATGTTTTTTAATGGCGTTAAGGGCAGACTTAACAAGCTCATGGAAGAGAAACCTACTGAGGACCTCAAACAGGAAGAAAAGAAGTACCTCTGATTAAGTCCCTGAGCAATGTGCTGTTGGAGTCTGGGAGACCRTGCTGGGGAAATACAGCGGTGAGCTTGCCCTTCCTCGGGCTGCCACCTTCAGCTGTTGTCTCAGATGGCTGCTGGGCTGAATGAACCTTTGAGCTTTCATGTTGTGGTTGCTGTTTTGTTCCTGTGTTTTGAGAGAATTCGTTCTGGAACACCTATGAGGAGAATTCTCCATTGTCTTAAATGCTCTGGCAAATTCTATTCTAACATTATTATTTTCAGTGAATGGCTTTCCTTGTATTTATTGACATCGGAGAAAGGCAAGAATATTTTGTAAGCTTTCCGAGGCTTGAAAGAGCAGTGCAAGGATGAGGTAAAATATAATGATGTTTCATCAGGCAAACCTAAGATGCTGGGAAAGATACAGGAGATGGGGGCTCTGTARCATTCATAATAGTTTAAAAGCTTTGATGCAGTGTGTACCACCTGCGATCATGTCTTTGAAGTATTACTTATTAACCATGTTCATAAAAAAGTAATTGGCAAAATATAAAGCATTACTTCACCTATTGATGGGAGAGAACTAGGGCTTCTGAGTTCAATTGCTTGGCGCTGCAAAACATTTTTCCTGCCAGTACTCTACTGGCAAACTTGGAAAAGGCACAGGCTGCTAAACATCATCCTTCCACCTGCAGATATTTTACCCACTTGTATTCCTGCAAGGAGTTCCTGTGTGAATGAAAACTGAAGGAGACTTGGGGGTAGAAAATGCTAAAAATCTCTGTTTTTCCCCACTTTAGGATTTTGGAAGCCTTTTGTATATTTTGTTTTACTACCTTAAAGCCATGCACAACAGTCAAGTTGTCAGAAAGCATCCTCCTGGTGATAGACTGCATTGAATCTGTTCCACCTACTCCCCACCTAGGGCAGGGCTGCCTGCCTTACACAAATGCCATATATATATACCCTGTTAGTTGTAGAGGTTGCATGAGAGTTGAGCTGGTCTGATGTTATTCGTTAGACATCATTGACATATGAGTTCATTCTGTGCTGAATATGTGGATTTTTACTAATATATAGGAATTAGAACCTCAGCATGCACTGTCATGGCTCTACTGAAGCCAATGCCTCACAATCCTATTTTCAGTAACCTACTTATCTACTGATCAAATGTCCTCCCGCAGCTCTACACAGCTATGTAATAGAGCAGAGCTTCCTTTTCCCTTGTCCAAGCATTCAGAGGTGCACTGCTGAAAGGCCAGCACAGGTTCAGTCATGGCAGTAGGGTTATCTTTTCATACGTGGGGTGTGCATCAGACTGTCAGAGTCTTCTTATCTTCATTATCTTTTGCGTTCTGTGGCATACATTTTGTTGGTGCTGCTAGACATTTGTTCAGGAGGACAATGCTTTCTTATGTCTGCAGGGTGGAGGGAAAAACTTGTATCAAGGAGGTGAAAAGTAATGTAGGTGGTTTATTGGTACGTTCCCCAGACCAGAAGTAGCAGTGTAGGCATCTCAGCTGGTGAACCGATCAGCCAGAAGCAGCCTCTTGTGACAAGGCCACGGTTGTCCTCAGCCTGCACAGACATGCTACAGAAACTGGGCAAATCACTTAACAGTCTCTGTTCCCTCCAAATAAAAATGGGCACCATGGTTTTAGCCTTGATTCACCTCCATACACACTGGGTAAAAAGAGGAATTATGGACAGTGCCATCATTTATTGATTAATTAGTTAACTTTTTAATCAAGACCTAAAAAAMCAGATGATTGTATTTGTTGTCCTGATGGTATCTGAGTCCTGAGCACTTTCATCAGAAAYACTCCCCTCAAAAAACTGCCTGGCACAAGGTAGATGGGCTCCAGGCTGCCATACTAATCAGCTCCCAGTGTTCACTGGTGTATCGAAGTGTCCGACTTCTTCCATTACTTCAGCTGCGAGAGTGTGAGATGCCACTTGAATAAGAAAGAAAGCAGTTAAAGATACAGCTGTGGCATAAAATTGTTGCTTCCCCTATTCTCTTCTACTTATTCCCAGAGGAATTCTAAAAACTATATCAACCCCATTTTTTAGCTCAATGTTCAATTACTAAACACACTATGCACCTGGACATTAACAAACAGCAAAAAATGGTTAAGAAATAAGACTTACCCATATATATTCATAAACAGGATAGTTCTTCAGTTGCTGAAAAAGGAAAGAAGCGCTTTCTGGGTTTTTAGCTGGAAGACAGATATACTGTTATTTAAAAAAAAAAAAAAAAAAAAAAAGCTTTCTTATCTCATAAGGATCCAGTTCTGAGTATGGGAAAAATCATTATGGAGAGATGGCATGTGTTATGAAAGTCAATTTCCTTTTCATAAGCTTTCTCTCTAAGAGGCTTTTCTAAAATGTAATGTTAAATCATGCAGAGCGTGGAAATGCTAATAACTGTGGTGCCTCTCACACTGGAGATACATCTGCACTGCAGATCCAAGGTGTGACTGCTGCTCATATAGTCTGTCTCCCTTGGAAAGCAGTATAGCTGCAGCAGCATAGATCTCAGAACAAGATGCATTGCACAGATAACCCAGAGCTGAAACCTGCGGTACCATAACGGTGCTGCTAGTGGTCTCCAAAACATTTAGTAAGTGCACACTTGTACAAACTGCAAAAATATCTCCAGACACTATGAACTTAGGGTATGAGTGATCTTAAGTTATACTTGGCTAAGAGAAGGGGAAAACGGATCAAAACTGTGCCAGAAAGTTTGCTAACAATGTAAACAGTGTTGCAGARCAGCATTTGCTCAGCCTCTCTGCTGCCCACTCTGCCTGCCCTGAGGTCCCCTAAAACAGCCCAGTGCACCCCAAGGAGAACCACAGGAAACGCTGGAACACGAGTGAGAGGTGCCTTCTAATAACAGGTAAATCGAGCAAAGAGTAAAACTCCTAGAAGTGGGCTGCCTTAAAAGCCATCCAAACACATGCTGTGGACGCCTTTCCAAGGGGTGAGCTTTTAGAGAAAAGCTGGCAAAACCAGCAACGAAATGGTAGAGTAGGTTCTTAAAAATCATATGGCTTTCACACTGCTGTTCGTGGTGCTGATCTGAAACTGGGTGAGGATTGGTGGCAGCTCAAAATCCAGCTGGGCCATCACACCAATTAGCCTACAGTAACTTTCACACCACTCCCCAAAAATGGCGTGTCATGCCAGTGCTGAGCTATGCATATGAGAGGATGCCTGAATTATACAACACTTTTTGAATCCAATCTGTGCAATCAGGGAGGAGGAGGAGTTATGTAAGCTTCCTCTTCCTGATGGAGAGAGAAGTTGTCCTTAAGCACAGTTCACACAAGGACAGGTTCCTTAGAAGAGTGCACTGAAGGGCTCCCTTGAGGAAAGGCACATAAAATCAGTAGACAGTTTTCTCTGTGATTCTTAAAATCTTCCCAAAAGGGCCAAATCCTAGATCTTGTGTTATACTTGAGTAAAAGAGCTTTTAGGCAAAGAGTCTCAACTGGCACAGGAAAGCCTTCACAAGTGTTGCAACTGCAGGTCTACTGTAGGCTGTCCAGTCATTGTTCCCTTATGCAAAGAAGGAAGCATAAGAAATAGAAATGCATAGCAACAGATTCCTATTTCCACCCTGGCAGGTTATTACAACTGCTTCCGGTACGCAGGAGTGATGGGCCACCACCCCTACATCAAACACTCTTTGAGAGAACCATTTTTATTCTGCTACCTGCAGAGCGTCCTGCTTTCCCAAACGAGGCAAAATCTGTCCTACGRTTTGCAGAAATAGGGAGGTAAGTGCACAATGGCACCTCCAGGGCAAAGAGCATTTCAGTGACCACTTCACAGAGCAGGCTGCACAGAGCTGTTGCTGATACCTTGGAGATGGTGGTGGGGACAGGCTTTTTCTACTTGCTTCAGGAACAATGAACAGACGGAGAATTGGGAGTCCTCTCCTGAGACTTCTGCTATGTGCTGAGAAGAGAGGGAACACAAGCCATTCTCAGGGATGCCAGTGGGAATAGCGTTATCTCTGAGTAAAGAACTGGGAAACTGAGGCAATCCCCACTCACCTGATGAACTGCAGTTACTACATGCTCTTCATCAGCAGATAACCAAAGGTAAAACATGCCTTGTGGAAGACTTTTTTCCTCATCTCTGCAAAGGGTTAAGACTTTCTACATAGATAATTACCATGATTCAGCTACTTGTGGTAACTTGATTGTGTGACTGAGCTCTGACTTGCTTTGGAAAATCAGTTTGTGTTTCCAAAACTAATGTGCAGTCAAAAAGTATTTCATATATACATATTTATTTATTTATTTATTTATTTATTTTTATTAATTTATTTATTTATAGAAAGTACTTTTTGACTGTCAAAAACTGACTATACTTTGACTGTACTTTTTGCAGTCAAAAAGTACTTTTTATATATATATAATGTGTGTGTATATATAGATAATGTTATATATTTTACATATGTTATATATTTGTGTGTGTGTGTAAACATTTCATAAACATATATATAAACATTTTTTAGTGACTCCTGTGCTACAAGAGAAAACAGGATCTGAAAATGTCCCAGGTACCAATTAGAAGTTTCCTACACAAAACCTCTCTGACCGCTACTGCCATTTTCCGAGTCTGAATCCTTTGTGTTCCCACCTCTTTCTAGAGCTGAATGCCTGGTCAAACCTGCTGTGACTCTTCTGAATGTTGTCCCATTCTCTGAATTAAGCTGGCAAGGGACCAAATTTCAGTGTTTATTTCCAATGCTATTCAAAAATGAGAGATTCACTACAGATGTCTCTGCTGCCCATGTCTTGCTGGAGATGGACTCCAGCCATTGATCAGAACTTGATGGTTCAGCAAATGTGGATTGTTAACCAGTATAGTCATATTTTATCACTGGAAAGAAGCAGCTTTCTTCTTATATGCTCAGATCTTAGAAAGAAAGAGCCAACAACAAAAACAATAATAGAAAAATCCTAGTATGAGTCAGAGAGCCCTATTTCAAAAACGAAGTGAAAAATGGTATCTGTCTCTGACACTGGTTTCTGCCATAAATTCCTTGTTCTCTTTAGTGTTTAGTTTATTAACTTGATAATTATTATCATAATAATAACACCTAGCTCAGTAAGACCCTTATTTCAGAGGGAGTTTACCAAAGGCAATAAGAATCTACCCCCTGGCAGGAGCTTTACTGTTTATTTTTCGTATTTCCAAAAACTCCTGGAGGGAACAAAAACATTACTCTGTATAATGCTCCCTTTCCTGCTCATCCTTTTCTGCTGTTTTTTACCCAGAGCATCCTAACCTGCAAAGCCTGCCTGCTCATTGCGCTGCTGATAGACATACAGTCAATAGGGCTGCTCACAGTGTTAATAGCATTAATATTTGCAGAACAAGGGGTTTATTCTGCGTCTCCCAGAGAKGGGGATCCCGTCTTGCTCTGAGTTAAGCACAAGGCTGAATACGCTGGGTGTTGTTCATCATGAAAAAAAAGTGTCTGTCAACGAAGAAATATCATTCTGAATAGGATACCTGGAATAATAAGAAAAACAGACCTTCTGAGCTTCTCAAAGGCTCAGAGCAGAAGCAGCAGCTTTGGATCCCAACCATAAGCTGTAGCTTATGCCCTGCCTTTCCACAGCACACATGCTGGGCTGTTGTCAGTTAAGGAGCAGATCACTAGCATAAAATTACAAGTCTGTGTGGCTACAGTCTGCTGAATACGAGGTCAGACAAGTTTGTGAGCAGACAGGTAGATGAGACCAAAAAATGATATCTGTCTTGGGTGAGTGTTTTCAGAAACAGGAGGATGAGAAAATGATTCTTTTTTCTCTTTACTAGGCTGATGGGGCAAAAGGGAAACCATATTCTATTTCATAGATATCAAAGTTAATTTTGTTTCAAGTGAATTTAATCATCATGATCTGTCTGTCTGTCTTGCTTTTTAGGTAGTAACATGGTTCTCAAAGCTGTAATCACCAGCTAATAAATTTGCATGCCCATGTGCGGAGACACCCTTAGCAAGGAAAGTGAAAGGGGTTGGCTAGTGAAATCAGTGACACTGAAGGGCTTGGACAAAAAACAGCCTTGACATTTCCTTATACCTAAACTTTTAGGAAAGGGCTTGGGACCTTACTGAACAAATAAACACATTAAAAAGCCTTTCAGAGTAACAGAGAAAGTGCAAGGAGAGGGAAAGGGATCTGCCAGCCAAGGAAGTTACACCTTAGCAGTCTGAAATAAAATGAGAATTGCCAGAAGTCAAGATAAATTTGAACTTTTAAAGGAAATTAAAGTTTGTAGTCATCTGCAAGATATACAGAAAGATAACAACAACAAAAAGAAGAGGAGCTGCTATGTGGGTGGCTGAAATAAAGATTAAGGTGAATCCGCGTATATCTCAAAGTTAAACAAGTRTTTTGACTTGGTTTTCAGTAAAGATGATGATACTGAACATGGAAACAGAGATGAAGTGTCTAATGAGAGTGATGGTATGAAAATGGAAATCACAGCCCAAGTAGCCAGACTAGGGCTTAATGCAGAGTATTTAATAAATCTACTTGAGGTTGGTATTGTATGACTAGAAAATAGTGATCACAGTACCTATGTTTAAGAAAAGGAAAACGGAGATCCACCCGTTAGTGCTGGTGTGGTGGAGTGACATGATCATTAAGGTCACATTTGCACAGTAGCAGATCATCTGGCAGCAGAAAGGTCACCGGTACCAGAGGGGATGAACACATGGTCCAATTTTTGTTGAATTAGCCAGCAAAGACAATGCTGTGTTTATGTCAGCTTTACACTGGTGGCAGGAAGACAAATAATACTTGATTTAGAATAAAGTCAGCTGTGGCAGAGCTCTCTCCAAAAAAGCGTTTAGATCAGATTTGACTATCAGAAAGAGTTAATACCAGCTCAGTGCTTTGCATTACATGGAGTTTTTGATCCAGTACTTTATCCTCTGAAACTGGATTTACTCTAACATGAACACAGCCTAAGAAACATTAACATTGTTTAAGTTTTCAGGGCAAATTTTGAAAAAAAGAATAGTTAAAAATTTGGAGGCAATTGGGGCAAAACACAAATCAGTTGGGCAAATTATAAATGAAATGGAAACATGGTATCTTTATTTAAAACAGTASCTGAAATTTCCTGTTTTCCAGACAAAGAAAATCCGATAGAGCTCCTCTGAGTAGACTTTTTCAGAAGTTTTTAATATAATGTCACATGAATAATTAGGTGATATAGCAGGGGACTGGACTATATAACCCTGGAGATTATTCCCAGTAGCAAGTTTTGCAACAATAAAGAGGTAAACAATAACCAGTTGGGGGAGGGGAGGCTTTCTGGGGGTGTCTACTGAAAGTCATGGTCAGTCCAGTGAGGTTTAAAAAACGTATAACCCACTATGCAGTATCCTGGGTGTGTGCCCCTTTTATTGATTGTATTGTAATTTTTCACAAATTTTGAACACTTTGTTCTCTGTAGCTCCTATGTAGGGTTTTGTTTCTCATCCTTTCCTAATACTGAAAGCAACTTTCTTTTGCTTGTATTTTCTCTTGCTTTGTAATACAACAAAGTTTTGCTTTGTTCCTGTATTGCTACCCACAAGGCATTGTTAGAAGAACTGGGTGGTGGCAATTTAAGTACATCTGATTACTTAGTCTGATCTGTACGAGGTCAAGGCTAATCTGTTCCAAAATCCAGACCTTCTCCTTTTGTTTAATATAGCCCACTGAGATTAAAATGGGATTAGGGCTCATCTGATGGTGAGAATAGCATCTTCAGACAAAATCTTTCACTGCTCTTTTGCAAACAGTCCTAGGTGGAAATGGTGTCTTGCAGTGGCCATGTGCTTGTTCATTAATATACACAAGGCATTTGTGGATTCTTTTGGTCCCATGAGAATTCTGAAACCAGATTTTGAATATATTTCTCAAGCCAGATCCCAATTGTTACTCTACATACATATATCAGAATGTGTGGATATGGATATCAGAATGGGTGGTTTTTTCTCATTCATCTCCATGTATTTTAAACTCTCTACAACAATAAAACTAAGGTGAATTTAAATAACCAGATATTATCTAGCTGCACATTTAATAAAGGGTTTAAAATTTAGTCTGTTAAGGAGATTAACAAGATTTCTTCATATAAATGTTTTCTCTTCTTTAAACACATGTGATTGCTGCTGTTGATGAACTAAGATGTTTTCAGTTCATCTTGATACATCAGCTACATTACAGATATCACAAATACAAAGAAGTCTACATGATCCAAATGACATGCCTCAAACTTGGTTTCAGTGAAGCAAAACATAAGGACCTTGGAAAAGCAAACTAAATTAACGGTAGTCTTCTGTGGTTTTTTTTTTTTCCTAGTATTTTCATTTAAGCCATTGTTCTTTAGTATTTTAAGTCCCTGCACAACATTTTTATATAAAGTGTAAGACCGTAATGTGAGTCTAGAAGTGAAAGTAAAATGAGCAAAATTATTTGATCAATGTGTTTTCCCTGTGGAGATTCTTTGAAATGGGAAAATAATACAGCTGTCCATGATGAGGATGAAGTAAAATACCACTGATATTATGCACTGAAAAGATTATACAGAAACAGTTCTTCCAAAAGTGCTRTATTTGCACAGAGAGGCTGCTACTCTCCAGGATTTCTGCCTAATAGTGAGTCTGTGCTTTGGCTTTTGCTAAAGCAATTAGCAAGGTCAGACTTGCTAGCTCAGTATAAGCCTGCAGTAACTTCACTGAAGTGTAAAACTAGAATGACTGAGGAGAAAACCAGGGACTTTATCCTGCATGCAGCGCTGCCCATGGTAGTGAGGGTATCAGGATATGCTGGAAGTAGATTTCAGCACTTTGCAGCTTTGGACGTTTCACTCCACTCATGCAGGGGATTATCATTTGTGTGCTGTTGCTTCGTAACAGCGGTCTTCAGCCGTCAAGGTTAARTACTCACCTTATCTAGCATTTAGGGTTTGTTTTTGATCCTGCTTGGATGCTGGCACAAAGGAACAGCTCTTAAAAGAAGTATGTCTGCTAAAGAGTTCACTGAATTCTTAAAACATTTTCAGTGGAAGCAACAGAAGGTACCTTTCAGACATTTACCTAGCCATATGGGATCAGCTCCCATATGCTTTTTACTTGTAGAGAGAATACATCCATTGAAAGCGTCTTGTATCTCACCAAATAAGAATGTGTGCAGATAGCACTATCAGTCACCAAGATTTGGGATTATTTTTATCAGCAAACTCATCATTTATAATCTTCAACACAGAATACAACTGGGCAAATATGTAAAGATGAAAAGAGCAGTTTTACTGCAGTCATCAAAACATTATTATAATTTCCCACTGCTTGCTGAAAAGTTACCTAGCATTCCCACTTCACCTGGCAGCCTGGTCAATTCCATTTTGTGGCTATATTGCATGTAAGGTTTACTCTGAAGAAAGATTTGCTTATGTTTCTTTTAACTGTTCTGAAATTTGAGCACAATAATTAATGCAGACATATTTTTCACTGGTTTTGAGAGGACATAAGAACCCACTAGGTTACTTTATTTACCATTTCATTATAGAAAAGATCTCATACTGCTCAGAAATTTTCACCTACCTAGCAGATTGGAATCATGTAACTATTATGGTTAGTTTGACAATGGAAAATGCAGTTAAGGAATAACAAACAACGTTTGAGTGTCATGGTGCCCAGCTAAGCTCGTTTTGTAAAGCATGATGTGTRTGCATGCTCATTTTGTAAACCATGATCTACTTAGCTAACGTATTTCAATTTCTTCCTGACTGTATTTCAATGTAATATAACATTATTTCAGGTCCTAAATTGCTTAGCAGAATGATTGGCTCCTGATTTAATCTTAAGGGTGAAATATGGAACTGAAACTTGTTAAGGTAATTTTTTTGTTCAACTTTCATGTTATCCAGTTCATGCCACAAGTTTGCATGGGATTTTTGGCAAATATTGTGGTTTCTTTCTCCTTTTTCTCTTTAAATGCACATTACTTCCTCTGTGGTAGGAAAGCCCAGATTCCCCTTCTTTCTGTTGCCTGTGCTTCTGATGTAAACATAAATTTGCTTTCCTGGTCATGAAATCAGAAAACATTTTTTTTAAAGGCCAAAGCCACAATCATCTTTATGACCAGGAGTTACAGATGTATTCTGTATTGGATATTGTCTCTGAAATTACTTCCTAAATGTCATTTTCCTTTTCTTGGTTCCTTCCTGTATTCCATATAGAGCAATGCACATTTGTGGGGCAGGAGGAAAAAATGAACCCCCTGCTCTTCTGTGCCAGTGAGTATGGTTGTTTGTTCTTTTTATGTTCACAGAAAGAAAAGCTGACACACAGCTGACGTTGCACAACTACTTCTAAAGTGCAAATTCTGCTCCAGTGTCTCTGTGCCTCTAAGGATTATGTTAAAACTTGTCCTGTGTGTCACAAGTAGCAGCCAAGTAAACACCAAAAATGCTTACATGGAATATCAAGAAAAAATTTGGCCCCTCATAGAACCTGGGTTTTGTTGTCTGGGATTTGCATTATAATTCTAACATCTGAGGGATTGTTTTTCTAGAAAATAGATCACAGAGACTGTGATTTGCATGATTGTATATCAAAGCCTTTTCTGCCAGACACAGTACAATTGATAGAGTAGTGTCTGACAGAGTGGTGGTGTGCAATAGGAATCAGTTTATGTATCTGCAGTGGAGGGTAGATTTTGTAATTGCTAGACGCTGCTAAAACCAGTTCAACAGCTTGGTGAAAAATGGTATAAAAATTATAATGTAACAACCTTAAAAGGCATTTGGGTCAGCCTTTGATGGTAGTTAGCATCATTAAATGACCAGATGGCATGACTGAATTGTGGTTTGCCACTGAAGAGATTTTCAGTGACAGCTACTTGAAAATGGCAATGTCTTGTTGAGTCCTGGAATCTGACAGTTGGTAGAATGATGGAAAGATGGTCAAGCTATGCCCAAGAAAAACAAAATATTTGAAGTGTTTATATATTTATGATGGAAATTAACAGTTGACAATAATATAGGTGTCCCACAGCCACTGCCACTCACTGCCTCATGAGTCCATGCAGCTTTCCCAAAGGACTTTGTCCAAAACAAGCTCTCCCAAGGGAAGCTGCCTGACACTGACTCCCAGTCCATGCACAGTTCAAAGGGGAATTTCTTTCTCCGGTCTACATTTCTTTTTTTGTATGTGTCACTGAGTATGTGGTGCTGCTGTGAAAGTGGAAGCACCCTCATTGTTTTCCTCCTCCTTGCAGTCCCATTTGCTGCTTTTATTCACCTCTGAGCGATTTTTTTTGCTGAAAAAATTCTTACTGTCATAGGCTGACCTGATTTATGTCTCCTGAGTAGATTGCATGCCAGTCAGCATCACTTTATTAAATAGTTGTATACCACACTGCTGATTTTTCAGACCTGTTCTTCCTAAGCAAGTGCTCAAATTTTCACTGTATGCATTATTGCTATATAGGAGGTAAAAAAATTCAAGAAGGAGGTGGAGTTTCTCTCTCCATATATCCCTTGCAAGATATGCACAAGTTCTTGCAGATTTTGGATTGCACTTTTGCAGCACAATTCCAGTAACATGACTAGATCCATCTTCAGTCCAGCAGAGAACTGGCAATCATTTGCTCTGCATGTTCAGGTGGAAGTGGACAACTTGGCTGGACTCTCATTACCTCCCCCTGGATAAGCGGAGAGTACCACGAGGCACCCCTTCCCATTTTTGCTTCCCTGTTACCCCACAGGCACAATCCACAAGACAGACTTCGCTTGCAGGAGTGAAGAGGTGCCCTTGACTCTGAGTATCTTCTTCATGCCTCCCATGGTAGGGAAAGCTTCTATTTCAAATGTGAAGAGTTTGTGTGCCAAAAGTCAGTTGGTTTTATGAAAAAATTTACCTCTACCTACTTATTTGCTGATAGCCAGTTCTTGTAGTACTTCATCTGCAATAACACTGCTGTCACAGAGACAGTAAAGGCATCATCTTTTCCTCCACTGTGCTATAGAGTTGGCTTGAAAGTCAATTCCAATGACAGCATTGATCAGTCCCATTTTCATCTTTCTGGAATTTTTACAGGTTTACAGGTTTTACAGGATAACTGAAATGATGGACTGAAACTTGTTACAGTCCAATATTAAGCTTAAATGCATTCACTCACTTGAAGAAACATTGTATAGTCAGATCCACATAATACCTATTTCTTGAAGATCTGACTACCATTTGTAGATGGCTGTGTAAATGACCATGAATGTATGATAAAGATTTCATGATCCACAAGTCTCTAATCTTCTTTCTCTTGCTACTGCTGAAAAGTACAAATCTTGTGTGTCAAATGTAAAAGGGAATTTACTTGTATTTTATAACATGTTTATGGTGTTTGGTTTAATTTTAATTTTCTGTGTACATGCACAGAAATCTCTAATTTTTAACATGGTGAATGCAGTTTACTTTGAGATATGCAGAAATCATAAAAGGGCTATTCTTTTCTAGTGATTAAAAAAACTGTTGAATATTTTATCTCATTCTTGGCATTCAAATAGGGCTATGCTGAATCTAATTTATTACACTTCCAGTATTTTCAAAAATATTTATACTAATAAGTAATTCCGTGTCTCTTAAACAAGGAAAGAGATAAAACAAGCTGTCTCTGAGGTCAAAAATCAAGAACAGTCAATGAAACAATCCAAATTCCACTGAAATCAATGGAAAAATATGTTTGAGTAGGACGTCCACAGCTCTTCTGGCATCAAACAGTGATTGTAGATGATTGCAACATAAGTGGCATTGGCCAGTTGGTAATTAATGGGAGACTTTTAGATTCTGAAGGAAGTGATGCTTGTGTTCAGCTGGAGGCACAAAGTATTAAATTGACCTGCAAACATGGGAACTGGGCTGCAAAAGTCAACATCTTTCAGATATGACACAGAGCAGAGGTACTCATCATTAAGGATCACATATCTGGCCAAAGCCCAGATCAGGTAATTGCACTCTGTCTTCCAAATTGTCCTTAATTTAATGAACATGTTACAGTGACCTTTAGAATATSTAATGGACAATGCATTTGAGCTTTTTGAATGTTTAAGCCACTTTCCAAATTATCTCTCATTTGTTTATTCTTATCTTAACCCACACATTAAATTGCGGCATTATAAAGATAGACTTAAAAATCATATATGGTTAATTCCAGATTACATTATTGTATTTTCTCTGCAGTTTCAATTGGAGAAGTAGTTCTTTGCTGCTTCTCTTGAACTAGTATGTTGTGCTGTTTCATTTGTCTGCTTTTTTAAACAAGTACTGTAATTTACCAAAAAGATCATTGCACTTCAGTTGTGATCAGAATTATCCTGCAGATTACAAGTTTGTAAACTTCAGAAATCTGGCTAGGTTTTGGGTTGAATTTCCATCAAAAGCTCTTAAGGAATACAGGAAAATTACATACACTTTAATTATTTACTCAGTCTTCGATAGAGACTTTAAAAAGCTATACGAAGAGCTTGTAATCTGAAAGCTTCTCAAAATATYCGTTTATTCCAACTCAAACTTTCCTTTTATGTACTGACTGCAGATTCTCTTATTAGTTTGAAAGGTCTGGGTTTTTTCAGTTGCTGGGACTAATTTTGTGGTGCTGTTTTCTACCACCCTTTTGATCTTACTCCAAAATTCAATATAGCATGAGTCAGTGCTATAACTACTACCAAATACAAAGCCTAATATGTCATCTATTCTTTGAAAGATTTTTATTTCTATCACAACCTTTGAAGATATTGAAACTCTGCTGATGGATGGGGTCTCTGTTTTATTTGACCTGGACATGTGTTCATCTTATTATATCATTTTCAGTGCATGTGTGCAGGACATTTTACCAAGCAATGCTAACTGTAACTACACCCAAGGACCTCAGAATTTAAAAGAGAATGGACTCCATGACTTTCTCTTCCTTTCATCAGAAATGTCAAGGGGTTAGCATTGATTTCTGTGCAAAGATGCTTTTTGTCATCCGTTTCTCTTTAATCCTGTCTTTTTTTGCTTACTAGCTTTGTTAATCAGCAGATTTGTAATGCTTATCTCATAAATTCTCACCATTTCATATTTTACTATTTCAGGGCTATTTTTACCTTATATTTATTTCCCTGAAATGTTCCATGAGGGTGGAGAAGATTAAATGAAAATGAGATTACTGCAGAGATGAAGATAAATAGCTTGTAATTCATCAAACGCAGGGAATATGAGAAGGCTGAACATATGGAGACAGAAAAGGAAGAAAAAGGTAATTACCATGTGGTGGTACAGCAATGAAGATAACTTAGTTTGTGAGAGGGTTATAGTCGGTGGGAGTCCTTCATGTCCAGCTCTGCTTGGACAATGGCTTAGTCAGAAACAAATTGTATAAGAATTCCAGGTTGTGGCTAATATCAAGTTTGACCTCTGTTGCTGAGGCGTTCCTAAGTATTGCAAATCCCATGGAGCAGAGGGCTACAGCAGAGGCTCCAAGCAACATGATGCATGAAACTGCTGAGAAATTGGCAAGGATGCTGGAGCTCATCCACCAAACCAGCAATTGTTCCTTAGGGCAGTTGACTTGCCAGCATGCAGGTGTTCTTGTAAATCAGTCTGGTAGGCCATGAATTACTATGAAATAAGCCCTCACCTTGATGTCAGGGCAGCTCACTGAGGTTACGTTACAGCACTTGGATAAGTAGAGCTTCATAAGAGCAAATTACCACATCAGCCTCAAAAAGGGAAGGTCATCTTGCTTCATCCTACTGATTTGTTGGAAAATGCAGTTACCTTGTAAATAAAAATAACCACTTGGATATAATATATCCAGACGTTGAAGTGGATTTCAATAACAGTATCCCATACAGTGCTTTTCCTGCTGTAACACTAGATGTTAGGCTGTGATGATTCTGGTCTGATATGGACCTCTCAAACCTAAGCAAAGAGGAAGAAGATTTGTACTTTAATTTAAGGAGACCATCTCATAGGGAGATTGGCTTCTGTGATGACATTATTCATGACTGTTTTGTGCCTAACTAGTTATTGTAAACATTACACTAGAAAAACAACATTACATTAGAAAAACATGTTATTTTGTGACCTGCAAACACAGCAGAAACAGCCTTCACCTTTTAAAGGATACCTAATTTATATTTTTCTATCACTGTRTTCATTAGCAGAAACTGGATCAAAAAGCAGTCAGTTTTAGCTTCTTTGATAAAGGTGTTTATAATACTCATTATAACTAAGCAGAGCACAGACAGAAATTAAAAAACATTACAGAAAAAAAAAAACAAGAAAAAGCACCCCCTCAAATGTTTTCAAAGCGACCATTTGTTAGAAAATATATAATTGCAACAGTATTTTAAAACCGTTGTTGCCAGCATTACACTGGATTGTGACTTATGTAGCAATTGATGCTGAAAATATTTCGAAAAGCATGCATTTACAAGTAGAAGTTGACCCGCTGCAAGTGAAATAGGAATATCAGAAGATTGTTTGAGGGTTAGTATTAAAACTATGCTTAGAGTCGAAGGTAAAACGCATCTTCTACTGCATCTTTTACAACTGAAGTCCTAAATTTGTTCAGTCTTTGGCGTGACAATGAAATGCTATAGTCAAAGAGGGATGCCAGTCTATGTGTCATCTTTGCTTACAGTTTTGACACTAGTGAGAGCTCTGCCATTGTGTATTCCTGATATATGAAGTGGAAACAGTAAGTATTCACAGCTTTAGGCACTTGTGGGATTTATTCATCACTGAGAGTTTAAAATAGTTTCCAAATTTTAAACTTTAATAGCATCCTCAGTGTGGGCTGCTGGAAACTGCTGTTATGGCAATTACTTTAAAGAAACCTGTTTAATTTTGCTCAATGCTTTCTTCAAGAGTGTTCTTCTCAGGTAATATAAACAGTTTCTGTTCTTCAGGCACTGTGATTTATATGTAATATGCTTGCTTGTTATTATGAACATGGAAATGATATAATGTAATTCAATGATAAAGACTGTATCAGTGATTTAATTTAACTCTGTTATTCATCATCTTTTTCAAACACTTCTTTTATTTGTTATATGTTGCAAAGTCTTAAAAAAAAATTTGGTATTTCAGATATCTTCTGTTCCCAGTTGCAATTAGCATTTAAAAGCTTAACATCAACTTTCATTCAAATATGCCGCCTCTGTAGTCATGGTAACCTCCTCATCAGTTTTATCTTCCAGCTTTAGAACTTACTGCTGTGATACGGACGTTGTCATTCAGGGTTTTTCATTTAGTCCCCTCCTTCCCTCTCCTGCACAAAAGACACTTCTGTGCCTGCTCTTACACAGTCTAAGGTGTGTAACACTAAGAGAAGAGCCAAAACAAAAATACTGTAAAAAAATAAAAGATTACAGTGTTGACCTTCCTGGAGATGGGAAATGGTAAAGAAGAATAGTTTATGACTTGAGAGAGCACATCACACATGGTGCGGTAAACTAAATATAGACTCTCTGTTAAAGAAAAAAAAGCCTGTTTACATGCTCAGATTGCATATATGTAACTAGACTTTCATTTTTACAAATGTGTGTACTCAGAACCCAACTACTCAGCGGATATCTCTTGTCTTCTCACTTAAGAAGAGAAACATTGTACCAGATACAAGCCAAAGACTGTTTCTTTCAACTGATATAATTTTTCGGTATTTAAGCAGGATATACTTTGACATTTAATTTTGTGAAAAGAAAAATATATAATTTATTTTATTGTTAGTTTTCGTCATAATACTAATTTAACTGTGGGGTTTTTTTATTTCTGTCATTATCATGCTGCATGTATGTGAGAAGATGCTCAGCTGATTCAAAATACTTAAGTTATTGCAAAGGTCCCCACCTTTGAGCACCTCATTTCATGTTATACATTTTTTCTTTGGCCTGCAATATGTGTTTTTGTTGGGAGCAAAATCATCACAAATACATAAAACAGATGAGTGCTATCACTGAGATATTTGTTTCATGCTGTTCTTGGGCTTTCTGTTTGATGGCCTTTTGGTTAATGTAATCAGATGGGATTTTCTACATTTTTCTTCTGGTCATTCTGCAAAACTCACCTGCTTCTACTTTTATGTGAGAAATTGTTTGATGTTGGGGCACTGCATGCATATCCCAGCCTGCTTCTGGCCACCTGTGAAACTGTCAAAATGTCTCATAGTCATCTTTATCTAGTGGCCATTTTGCATAAACTGCAAGACAAACATACAACAGCCATAAGTACTTATAAGAACACTTATGTTTAATCCCCATCATCACTGAATAGCAGTCACAGGTTGGATATTTGAGATGTAGCTGTTTCATTTATGTCTTACACATGTGGTACAGACTATAAATGCATTTTAATTAATTCTTAAGTATGTGGTCATTCTAGATGGATGGTCAAAGCAATCTCCACATGTGTCTCAGCATCATCCTGAGCCTGAATTATAGAAGTCTGGATAATCAGCAGGAATCTTCAATCAACTGTCAGACACTAATTAGAATCTCTCAGTGTGTAATGTGAAATAAATATAAATCACCTGTGCAAACTCTGGCATTGAAGGGCATCTTCAATGTGTGTGAGTCAGTCCTCACTCTAGCTGGAAATTATTGAAATTTCCAGAATATTTTAAGAACTTCTCGCATCCCTTGCATGTCCATGTTCTCTCTAAGATGCCTATCCATTCAGTTGCACCAGTTTTTGCTGTCTCATAGTTGTTAGGGGCTTCCAGTCACCCCCAAGGTAACCTGAAAGGCCCATAGCTGCCAGTGTCTGTTGAAACACTATAGAGTTTGAGGCATTGCATATGGTCAATGTGGAGATACAAAAAGACTATATGCCCCAGGTCCATGCAGACAATCATTATTTTTCACATGGTATCCCAATAATAACTCAGAAGATACTTAAAATGTCCACATTTTTTTAATTAATCAAACCTCTTGCATTTTTCTATTCTCCACAGAGCACCAAGTAGTTATTTGTTTGCCATCTGATGACATAAGTCAGAAATGAAGGAAAAAGAAGTTATAAAAATCAAAGTTATTTTTTAGCCCAAAGGGACTGAGAGTAATACTTGTTCATCATTTACAATAAATTTCTTCAGAAGCTGTGTTGTTGAAGGATATTTAAGTCCCCTACAGCCCTACAGTTGGCCTGCTTACCTTAATATTATGTAAGTAACTTCACAGATGACTGTATGGCCTTTTGCAACAACTCCATGGAGTAGGGCTACAAGTGGTATTTCAACAGAGCTATACTTGTACACTCTGTAAGATCTGCATCATTTAGCACCAGGAGTTAGTCACGATAAAGCTGCATTGTAATATTTTGTTGTATTTGAATCTTGAAGCAATTACTTAACACAGTAAAATTTGTTGGGGAAATACCTGTTTTGAAAGGTGGAGGCCAAACCAGAAAGACCCAGTTCTGGATCTGAACCTCTTCTGTTTCTTAAAGTGTTCAGTCCATCTTTATTGTTCTCTGTGCCAATTTTGAAATGCAGTTTGAAGACATTTCTGTTAATGAGTAAAGATGCTTAATAACTTTCAGTGGATGTGTTGTCTTACTTAAAATCAAAACCACACTGAAGTGTCCTTTTCTCTCATTCCCTAATTTCCCTCCAGAAAATATTTGGAATAAAGGGCATWTTAATTAAAGACCTCTTCTTTCTGCAATTACTCTTCATTTTGAGGCTCATTATCCATGCTAGAAACACTGTGTATTTTTTTTAATCGCAGAGTAATTAACCTGCACCAGCCA